>NC_056742.1:151338798-151660048 GCF_019279795.1 Protopterus annectens
CCACCTTGTTCTAGTGAAAGAATTGTCCAAAGCATTTCCAGTGATTGATAAAAGTATGCCTGACCTGTATGTATACTTTTACAGTGTGTCTTGCTGTCCCTATCTATAAACAAGAGCTTCCAGTTTCTCAGCTTGTATTTTTTTAAGTTTCTTCCCATATATCCTTATGCCATAACCAAATCCCTTTTAATCCTTATTCCTAGGTACTTCATTTTATTGTGTTCCCATGGATGTAGATCTTGCTAAACCAATGCATATGTGGGTACATAGTTTACAGCTATAGTGCTTCTTTTTGGGATATAAAATTGATGAAGATAAACAGACTTGAAACTGTCTCAAAATGTTCCACAACAGTCAGATGCCCTTTTCTGGGTTTATCAGGTAAAGCCAACTTTTCTTTATTACTGTATCAGTTATATCCTTGATTTTGAGTCCCTTATTTTCTTTAACAGTGGCTCTAAGTAAATACAAAGGAGAATGAGGATGCCCCTCCCTGGTTCTGCCCTCGCACTTTAATTTTTACCTTCAATCCCTCTTGTATCCTCCTAATTAACCTTATATCGAGGAACGTATATGTTTCCATTACACTACTCATAAAATACCAACTTACTCTGCTTAAATTCATTCTGTACATCAAGACCAACCAACAACAGCAATATTTTGTTACATTCTGCTTCCCTCTGGATCTTCATTTTTCTGTTAATGTTGCCAAATGTCTGCCACCCTTCCAGAAAGCCACATTAATCCATTTCTGTCAGTTTTGGCAACACCTTTGCCTTTTTTAGCTATTGTAGATGTATACACTTTATAATCATGGTTTAAAATTGAAATGGGCCTATGTGAAGCTGGATCCTGATGGGTCGTTTCTGTCTTTAGGTATTACACCCACTGCAGCTTTTTTCCAGGATGTTGGTGCTTCCCTCCTTTTAAAATACTGTTGAACAAAACCTTCCTGATTTTTGACTTTCTTCCTCCTAGCTTCCAAACTTCCACAGGAATGTCTATTCATGGAGACGTTCCTGCAGATTGATTATAAGTCACCATTTTTATCTCATCTCCTCCTGTCATTTATCTACTTTACACAAGTTTCATAAAATGTCTGAAATACCTCTACAGGATATTTGGCTATTTTTTCTTGTTTTTAGGCTCCCTAAGTTTGACAACAATCCTTTCTGTTGCCCAAGTCTTTGTTCTAAAAAATTTTTGTATTCTGGAGTTATCAAAAAGCAGTTCCTTAGCAGCAGTTTTTTTTCTAAAATTATGCATATTGTCTAGATATTTCCTTGTAATTGCTTTACCAATCTGCTTTTGCTCATTCTTTGTGTGAAATTCCCTTATTCTGCAATACTTGAACTTTTGCCAGCCCCTCTAATTTGCTACTTCTTATCCATACCTCTTTCTCTGTTACTTCTACCCTATTTAACTCCACATTCATTATATTCCACTCATTAGCTATAACTTTGAAGAAATTTTTACTATGATTCCTTAAATTCCTGTCTTTTTGACAGGTAGATTGGGAAATGCCAGTGCCGCGATTTTAACTTCATTATCCAGCCTTTTTATCTTGGTTATTGGTGCATGATCTGAAATAGTTGCCGGATGCATTTTGAAGCTTTCAGTTAAATGCACATGTTCTTGTGAAGTGTAAATTCTGTGTAGTCTAGCCCAGTTATTGTATATTGGGGAATAATATGTAAATTCTGCCGAGTCCATACTATTGAATTCATGTCTTTCATACCAAATATTTCATACGTTTCTTTAGAAGTCTACCCTCTTGCTATATTTTCCCTTCTAGGTCCCCTAGATATTTCCTCACTGAAAATCAATTTCTAGTCCCCACCTGTAAGTAATATACCCTGCTGAAAGTGGAGCATTTCTCCCAAAATTTTCTTAAGCTCCATAATAGCACTTTTATGTTAAGTATGACTACATGCCAGTTTAATCATCCTCCCTTCCAGTAGCCCCTTACTACCATAATCCAGTCATTTGTCCCTGATATTCTGCTGAATCTACATATTGAAATCCTTTATCAAATTTACTTGCTCTCTTCTTTCCAAATGTCTCCTGCAGCATTGCCATTTGCACTCTGCATTTCTTGCTATAGTTCAATACACTTCTCTTTTGTCTGCCTGTGAGGCCATTCACATTCCAAAATAATATGGATAGTGAAGTCTTTATGATAAGTTTTTATTCCCACCTGTGAAATATCTGTTTCCAGCTTTTGTTACATGCATCCAATAATATTTAACAGATTGATCTTTTATACAGTTATTTATTGTAATCTCCATTTGAACCTGTCACATTTTACAATTTTTTAACTGAAAACCTTGAAAAAAAAAAAAAAACACCCAGAACACCTCCATAACATGTTAACTTAAAACAAACTCGCATAAAACTGTGCATCTTCAAATAATGAAGTTTAACCTTCCTGATACGGACAGTTGTCCCAGATCGACAGCTGCACGCACAGGTATTATCTAAGCTGAAGTTAAGGTTATCCATGCAAATTTGTGCTCCTATTTTAGTTGGTGTCTGTTCTTATCTTTGTTCCTTTCCTAGATGCGAAAAACAGCTTGTATGCTTTTAGAAAACATTACTTTTTTAGCCTTAAGAAAGTGCACTGGCTATCTATCAATAAAAATAAATTATGCAGTGTTTTGGTTACATTGAAGTATTTAGCAGGAAAACTGCTCTGTCAATTCACTTCCAGTAATTTCAATTTTTATTTTTGCTAAGCTGCTTGTCTTTGTACCTTTTAGTGATCTGATCAGTCCTTTAGGAAACGATACCCCTACATAAATAGCCAATACCAGCAGACCTTAATTATTTTTTAAAATTCATCCATTCAAGTTATTCAAAAGATAAGACATTATGAATGGTAGCAAACATTTTCTCTTTTATGGCATCCGACACTGTAAATAGTGTAAATTGTATATAGCTGACCAGTCTCACCACCCCTTTTGGGCACCTAGCACTCTGTTAATACATGCCAAATCATACACAGAATGCAGAGCACTAAGTGAGTGAAAACATTTCATAAAGTTGTTTATATGGTGAATACTTCATATTGTGTTGTATTTTTTTTTATTTTTTTTCTCTCTACTTCCACGGTATTGTTAGATTGTTACCATAAGCTACTATTTCTTTTCTAAAAGTGAAAATTAATAAAAATTATTTTGGAAAAAAAATCCTTTAGGAAACTGTTCAAAACTGTTTATTGCTTGCACGTGTAGTCATCACGTTTCCATGGAAACACATCTGCCCTCAGCTGCTGACTTCTTTCAGACTGAACATTTATTTGCCAAAGTAAAACTGTTCATTATGTTAGTCTGCATGTTTTCACAATAAAACTTATTCAATTAAGCCATGTGTATTAATACAGGCATTCGGCTGTGCAAAAGTAAGAGAACATATCTCACTCTACATATATTATAATCAGTGCACTTGTACATCCCATCTCCCACCCCAACAGCCCATGATTACAACCTATTAACTTAAAACATGCTTTTGCCCATCATTTCTTCTCTTTTTTACATCGTAATGATTGCATTTCTTAAAACCAAAAAAGAAAACTACTTGTTTACTTTTTTTATCATATAGAACAATCGCTGAAAATATTTTACTATATAACATAGTTTGTATCATGAATTGTTTTATACAATTATTAAGAACAAAAATTGTTTTATTTGGTTACCATTTTCCTTTGAATATCCTTCCAAACATTGATGTAAAGTTAGATATATGCCTCACACACACACACACACACACACACACACACACACACACACACACACACACACACACACACACACACACACACGGTTAAGACTTAACAGAAGTCCAACCTTTC
This sequence comes from Protopterus annectens, assembly GCF_019279795.1. NCBI lineage: Eukaryota > Metazoa > Chordata > Ceratodontiformes > Protopteridae > Protopterus > Protopterus annectens. Next base: position 151,342,649 of record NC_056742.1, read on the forward strand.
TCAGTTGCATTTTCTTGTATGACCATAGTGGTTGGTAATTACCGCCTCATATGTATTCACTAATTTATTAATTTCCATCTCCTAACCTCCAAATCCAAGGTACTGCTAATTCTTCTAGTCAGCTTATGTGCTTTTGTGTCTCTCTCGAGCATTTTCTTTTGGAACGTTGGAAAAGGTTTAATTGACAAAGTCTCTCTCTGAGCTTTATTATCAGAAGAATGAGTAGTAGTCTGCTTTTGTTTGATGGCTTACTTTTTGTTTGGGTGAACTTTTGTATTAGCCTGTTCTGCATCAAAAATGGCTTTGATCCTCCAGGAAAAGATACTCTAAAGATAGCCGGATACAGTAGCTTGAATCTCCCATCTGCTTCTTGACATCTCCGGATTGCTAGGTTAAATTTGTTTCTTTTCCACCTGGTGTATAATAATCATTTTCTATAAGGGATTCCAAGATGGTCGCCGGCTAGAATGCTCCCTATTCACTGTGCTCCTCACTGCTATGTAACTACCGGCTAATTTTAACAACTTTTAAGCAAAATTTCTCCACAGTTTTTTCTACAGAAATTATCTCTGATACAAATCCTTCACTTTGGGTCTACTTATTTTTGGAAAAAGGTGAATTTTTGGATTATTTTACCTCAGAATACTTTTGGCCTCAGTCTTTGGACACGTGCACTCTAGAAGCCTTTCTCTGTGTCAGTTTTCCTGTCTTCACACCTCTAGCCTGGGCATGGCTGGCAACTCAGACTCCATGGAGACGCAGACATCTAAGGCCAAATTCTCTTCTATGCTCTCTCCGGAGAAGGACACTGGCTCTAAGAGATTAAGAATCACCAAACAATCTAATGAGAACATTAAAGTAAGTGCTAAAGATAAAAATGACTAACTTTCATTTAGAAGACTTGAAAATGGCACTACAACCCATTCAATGTGCTATACAGAGTTTTTCTGATCAATTCACTGATTTTGGTAAAACTTTAAAACAGATAAATGAAAGAATGGACATGCTTGAAAATAAATATCTAGCCATGGAAATAAGAGTAGTGTCTGTTGAAAGTGATTTAAATTCTAAAGATGCTCTCATTGCTGATATACAAGCTAAAGTATTGGATTTAGAGGCAAGGAGTCGTAGAAATAATATTATAATTAGAGGATTGCCGGAATCTTATGAAAACCAAAATTTAATATCAGTGACTAAACAAATATTTGAGGCATTACTTAATTGCGATACAAACACGAAAACATTAACTGTAGAAAGAGCACACAGAGCCCTGCGTGCCAGACAAGACTCTACTTCACCTTGGAATATATATACAAGATTACTAGACTTTCAAGACACTCAGCGTATTTTAGAAGTAGCCAGAAGTAAAAAGCATCTCATCTGGAATAAACATAAGTTGACCTTTTCACAGGATTTACCCACACAAATAAGATTAAATAGACAGAAGTTATCTCCATACTGTGCAGACCTGATTAAAAGAGGAATAAAGTTCTGTATGCGCTATCCTAATACCCTTTCTTTCAACTATAATGACAGGAGTTGTATGGTTTCAGAACCACAAGAAGCAAAAGACATATTCTTAAAATTATTCAAGATCCTTCCTGCTAATGACTCTCAAAAATAAAGCTCCTATCTAGTGTAAGTTCTATCGATATTTCTGTTAATGAGCTTACTTTTAGTTCTAAGCAGTCTTTAATAACAATGTATATATGACAAAGTTTGGCCAAAGAAAGTTTAATCCAGTCTTTTTATTTGAAAACCATGTGTTTTACTGATGTTTTAGAGTTGTCGCAAATTCAAATTCTATTTTTTCTGTACATCAAGCCTTTACAATATCCCAGTATCATCACAACTCATTTTACATGAGGAAGTACTGTTTTTATTTTTTGTTAAAAATGACTCTAACAGAATGGAGGGAAAATTATCTGGTCTCTCGTGCTACATAGCGTCACTAATCTTGACTGAAATTCCATGGAGTTATGTCTAGAAACAGTCACGCTTCTTTTCCCTCTATAAAACTTTCAGGATGACATCAATAGCGCTAGGAGAAGCAATATCTGATTTTCCTGTCAGAATTAAGCTGCTTGAGCTACATGCCCTGTAATCTGCTGAGAGGGTTTCAGAACGTATGATGAAAACGATGTAACCTGATACCCTCAGTCGTCCATCTACTCAGAGTATGGCTTCCTGATTTCCTGAAGTCTTACATCCTGAAAGCTGCAGACTTTCTCGCTCGGAGACTGTATCCTATATGTAACAGCGATGTTTTCAAAAGTAAGTGGCTTTTCTCTCGTAAGTTGGGACAATGTGTTGTGTGCAGCAGGAAGCCCTTTACTCGTTTGGGACTGTCTCTGCGTATGTGCGGAGGTATAAGTGCTTCTATGACTGATATTTAAATTAGAACATTGTTTGTTTCATGTTTTATGGCTTTTTATAAGCTATAAGTTTCCTTGATGTTATGCGCAGAACAAACCAAACAATACTGATATTGTATGATATGCATATTTATTTGATTTCAAATGCTATTAGGTTTTAATGTTACTTATAAGGTAAATTTATAACGCTCAGTATGCTGGAGATGGTGTAATAACTAATTGAGGGGAAATATGTAACTTTTTGCCTATAAAGCTCATACTTATAATTTTTGTTATAAATATGTTTAGCAGTATATTTTCAATGACTTTATTGGGATTGTTAGGAAATAACACAATGACTTCCTGATTTACTGAAGTCTTGCATCCTGAGAGCTGCATTTTTTCTCTCTCAGAGAATGTATCTTATTTGTAGCAGCGTTGTTTTCACAATTAAGTGGCTTTTCTCTCGCAGGTTGGGACAATATGCTTTGTGTGCAGCAGGAAGCCCTTTACTTGTTTAGGACGGTACCTGTGTACGTGCGAAGGCATTAGTGCCTCTATGACTGATATTTTAATCAGAATAATGCTTGTTTTATGTTGTATGGCTTTTTATATGATATAAGTTTTCTTGATGTTTTGCGCAAAACAAATTAAGCATTTCTGATATTGTTTGATGTACATATCTATTTGATTTCAAATGCTGATAGGTTTAATTGTTACTTATAAGGTAAATTTATAACACTTGGTATGCTGGAGATGGGGTAATAACGAATTGAGGGAAATGTGTATCTTTTTGCCTATACAGTACATACTTATAATTTTTGTTATAAATATGTTTTACAGCATATTTTAAATGACTATATTGGGAGTGTTAGGAGGTAACACAATATTTAAGGGTAATCTGAAACTTTAGGCAAGCATTTCAGCGTGCATTAATACATGGCTCCATAATTTAAATACACCCATGTTAGGAATTAAAACAACATCCTACATAATTGATTTATGTTTATTAAGAAAATGGGAGACGTTATTTCAACACGTTGAGTGACTTTATACTAGATTTGGTGATTTTCTCAATATCAAAACAACTTTTTTATATTCGAGGCTTACAATTTGGTTTAGACAATAGTAAAGAAGACTTGTCAGATGTACTGTTTCTATGGTTTAATAGTACGAGGTAATACAGTATATATTTAAATGTGAAGATCTAATATTCTTAACATTTAATCTTTTTAGGTTTGAGACATATTTGTACATTACTACTCTTACACTTATGATTATATGTGTATAGAGATTTTACTATTTCACTAAATATATTTTTATCTTACTAATATTTCGCATCACAAATCTTTATTATAGTACTAGATTAACAATATATTTACATTTGACACAATTATATTTAATTACACAGGAGTATATGAGCACACTTTTGAATGGGGAATGATTATGTCGGGCATCTTGTGTTTGGATAGTTATGTAAATATGTTATGTAAATATGTTTAGTTTCATTAACTTTGCTATAGTCCTTTTTAGGACTTTACTTAAATTTTCTTCCTATATTTCGGTGATTTTGGTAACCAAGTACATACAAGGTACATATAGGTATTTTTATCTTCTCTCTGTAGATAAGGTAAGGTGGGTAGGCACTGGGGTAGGGAAGAGGGAAGGTTATGAGATTAGAGTTAATTCTATCTTGAAACATACACTTATAGGTAATCTGTCATATTGAGACTAAATTTTGTTTATTCTTCTTACTTATCCTTTATTTATATACAAACAACTTAATGTGTAGCATCTCTCTTAACAGACCATTAATAAACGCATGACTGATTTATTAACAATTGATTCCTGGAATGTAAGGGGGATTCAAAACAAAGACAAGAAATCCTTAATATATCATTTAATGTATAAATCGCAAGCCAATATATGTTTTTTGCAAGAAACACATATTCCCAGGGATGACTGGTACACAGTAAGAAATAAAAAGTGGATCAAAAAAATAATTGCTTCAGGGGACACTTCTAATTCTAGGGGGGGGGTGGCTATCATAATTAAACAAAAATTTCAGGGAACTACTATTGAAGAAAAATATGCCAATGAAGGTAGATGGTGTTACTTTTACTTCTACCATACAAAACTTGGATAAACCATTGTTGATACTAAATCTTTACGGTCTTTGTAGTTATCAACATATTTTTCCAGATTTACAATATCCTTTCTTCTTACAAAGATCACTTTGTTATAGTAGGTGGGGACTGGAATGCTGTACTAAACCCAGATATTGATCATACAACTTTACCTCTACACATAATCAACAAGCATGCTTTGCTCTTGAAGATTTAATATTGGAGCATAATCTCATAGACCCTTTACAACTCACTAAATACTCAAATAAAAAAGATATTTATACCTATTATTCTAAATGCTATCATTCATGGTCTAGGTTGGATTTCTTTCTTATATCTATTTCTCTTTCACAATTGCTATTGGATTTTATTACTGAGCCCAGATTTCTTTCTGATCATTCTAGAATTTTAGTAAAATTAAATCTAAATTTTAACCCTAGTCATGCACTTGAAAGGAATACTTGGACATTAAATAATAATTTGCTTTCTAATGAAGAAGTTAGTAAAGAGTGTATAGAAATAATTCAGGATATGGAAAACAATTTAGATTCAACAGATATTCCCTATGATGTACAATGGATGGCATGCAAAGCTAGGTTAAGGGGAATGCTTATTGGTAAAGCTGCATATCTTAAAAAGCAATTTAATAGTAAAGAAATATTTCTAAAACTAAAAATTCAGTCTCTTGAAAATCAATATAGGTTAAATCCAGACCCCTCATATGATAAGCAGATTATAGATTATCAAAAAGAACTTATATTATTACATCAAAATAACCTTTCAATACTGGAGCAAAGATTATTAATTACTTACTCAGAATGGGCTCAAGTTCCTTCCAAAACCTTAGCAAGAATAATAAAAAAAAACTTTGATAGATCCAAAATATCGCCCATACAATACAAAAATCAAATATATAACACGGACAAGGAAGTTTTGCAACTTTTTTCTTTACTATACACAGATTTATATTCCAAAACCTCTAATTCTATAGAAAATAGTCATATAAATAGTTTTCTAAGTTCCATAATATTTCCCATTTTAAATGAAAAACAGCAAAGTATTCTTTCAGCTCCTCTTAGTCTCTTAGAAATCACGGAGTCAATTGATAGGCTAAAAATTGGCAAATCCCCTGGTCCTGATGGATTTAACACCTAATTTCTTTAAATCTTTTAAATCAGTAGTTGCTCCCTTTCTTCTTAAAGTGTATAATTACATAAAAATAAATTATATATCCGATCTCCACTGGAACACCTCAAAAACCATACTAATTCTGAAAAATAATAAAGATAAAACGGACCCCCGCAATTATAGACCGATTTCATTAATCAATGTAGATATCAAGATTCTGTCTTCTATTCTAGCCAATAGATTGAAGAACATTCTATCATCAATAATTTCACCAAACCAGACAGGTTTTATGTCCCACAGACATGTTTGGGACAATACCCTGACTTTGGAATCCATTATACATCTTACAAAACATGACAACAACCCATTATATGCATTGATTCTTGATGCAACAAATGCATTTGACAGAGTGAGTTGGAATTTCCTCTTTCAAACTATATCCTGTTTTAATTTCCCCATTACTTTTATAAATTTTATCAAAACTCTGTAGAAAGAATCCTTTACTAGACTATATATTAACGGAATCACTTCATTTCCTATAAAGTTGACTAATGGTACGAGACAGGGTTGTCCTTTATCTCCCTTTCTTTTCAATTTGTATTTGGAACCCTTACTTTTGTACTTGTCTCAAAATACATTCCACAAGATTCCTAGGATTTTCAACACTAATTTATTTTCCTCAGCCTTTGCTGATGACTTAGTTATATTCTTTCAAACTCCTATCTCAGATCTTAAAAAAATAAATAATTCTATTGAGAAATTTTCAATTGCGTCGAACTGTCACATTAATTCTCAAAAGACTCATATTTTCCCTTTATATCATTTGGCGCATAAATCATACTTTTTCCCTGATTCTCATTTCCATATTACGTATGGGGTTAAATATTTGGGTATTCATGTAGAGCATAATAGCTTATCTTCATTTCAAAATAACCTATATAAAGTTTGGTCATCAATAATGCTAGATATGCGTAGATGGGAACTTCTGAATTTATCACTCCTATCAAAAGCTGCCATAATCAAAATGAATATTCTTCCCAAGTTTTTGTACCAATTTAACTCTTCAGATCAAATAATCCCTAAATCTTTCTTTGACAAAGTAAATAAAGAACTAGCTACATTTTTGTGGTTTCCTAAGGCAGTTAGGATATCCTATTATAAATTAACTACTTCTAAAGATAGGGGGGGGGGGTTGGGATTGCCAAATCTATATCTCTATTACTTAATTATTTTGGCAAATAAACTATTGTCCATTTCTAAATTGAATAATATTTACCACAATAACTTACCAAGCTGGGTTAAGATATGGCATCAATATATTATATCCAAAAATATAAACCCTGCAGCCATTCCATTCATCTCTTCAGATAACATGAATACTCTCAAAATCTCGACATAAGATCAAAGCATTTCAGGAATTATTAAAACTTATCAGTATGGATAATACTTTTCATCTACTCCAACCATTTCACTTGAATCCTAATCTTAAGCTGGATAATACATCATTTAACCTTACAAATTATCCCCTTATAAAAAATATGAAAGTTTGGGAGCTTTTGAAATATAAAGACTTGTCCTTGACCGAACTACGGAAGACTCTGAAAGTCAACTGTAAATATACTATAATTCTACATCAATTAAGGGATGTGGCTTTAGACAATTGTGATCTTACAAAACAGAGAGCAGGCTCTTAATTTAGAAATGATCATCAAAACATAATCTCTACCTGAGAAAATGTTGTCAAAATCATATAACTTATTAACTAAATTAATACAACAATCGTCTTGTCTGTTTTCAAACTCCTGGGATAAACACAGTTCTCAATTAACAGATAATCTAAAGCTTTTGGCCATTAGAAACACCCTGGAATACTCCCCTTTCAAGAAATTAGTTTATACCCAATTGATGATAAATAATAATGCATATTATACTCCCTCCAAACTCAATAAGTTTGACGCTAGCAAATCCTCTTCTTGCCCTTGTTGCTCATTAAAAGCTGACCTTTTGCATATTGTTTGGTATTGCCACTTCTCACATAAACTTTGGACCTCCTTGAAAGTAAGGTTACAGAAAATGGGGTATCACAAATCCACTTTATCATGGGAAATGGCAATTCTACACATACCCATAATACATCTCTGTAAATTAGACACACATGTGCTTGTATTCATTTGCTCTCTCATAAAACTTTACATTACCAAAAATAGGCTTGATCGTACTAAATTAAATTGGAGTACCTTTAGAACGATGGCATACTTGTACATTTCCGCGCATGAAACTATGTGGAAAAGTCCTAGGAAAAGGGTTTTAAATAATAAAGCTTTAGAGAAGGTCCTTTACATTATCAATAAGGACGAATAGTTGTTAAATTCCTTGTCATGGTACACAATCAGGATTTATTTACTCTCATACTTCACTGTCTCATATTGAATTTAGTCTCACTGCAGATTTTGATTCTTGGTTACCAACTGCATATATTTTATATATCGTTGTATGTTTTTTGCTCTCACCTTCATGAGTTGTAATGCATTATTACAAGTTTGTATAACTTTTATCAACTCCTATATGAGAATATTCAAAATATTTTGATGTTTGTTATGTCATACTTTATAAATCAATAAAAAGAATTTTGAGAAAAAAAAAAAATAATCATTTTCTACAAACACCCTACTGTTTCCAGTCCTTAATACTTTGCCGTTTTACCCCAGTTTTGCCAGGGTCAAATCTTTTTCTGGAGTGATTGCATCTTTACTAAAAAAAAGGTCCTGTCTGCTTTCTCATGGCTGAGGTTGGAGCATACATAAGTGTGCCCTTTCAATTAACAAATCCTGTGTTTGTGCTTTCATAAAATTAGTACAGTCTGCTTTTTTCCAGTTTCTCTGGTACAGCAGAAAATCTCAGATTTTTTTTCTGTGTGCTCTGACATCTAACTCTGCTATCTTTAAAACAGCTCTTCTTGAGCTGTCTCTTACTCCGACTTTTCTTCATTTCGACCTCTGATTTTTTACAGTTTCTATCTGTTCATCTGAGTATCTGTTTAAAGCTTCTGTTTTTCCTCAGCCTTTTGTTATTCAAGTTTATATACTCCATTATTTCATTAATTTTAATCAGCTCTGAGTGCATTTGACTTGTATTTTTCTTCTAGATTACTGGAAGTCCTGTCTTGCACCAAAGATGGAGCTTGAACTGTGTTTTACTGAACAGCTTCAGTATTCTTCCTAGTCAGTGTTGTTTCTTCACCTTTGTAGTTGATTTTATTTCAGTCAATCTTAAGTTTCTTCTTTGCTGGCATTCAGGCAGTGTTAACTGAGTTACTAAAACTGGTAGAATTACTAGCCTTTATCTCTTTCTTATTTCACACTGGAAGAGCTTAAATTATGCTGTTGATCAGTGTGCAGTCATCTTGTAAGTCCCAATATTCAGTTTTTTAAGCATAAACGGTTCATAGCACTGGGTGTCTGCCCTATGCTCAAGCAGGAGAGCCTTTTCCAGCAGTAGAGGTAAGGAGCACATGTGCCACAGAAAACTTGAGAAACTTAACAATTTTCCTTTAAAATTGTATGTGAATGGAATGTACCTGACCACTGGGACCATGTCAGTACCACTAGGCCCTGAGGGATCTGGCAGCATTGAGTAGCATAGTCCTCCCCAGCTCTGTTGCCTCCGATGCACGTTTGCTTCCTGATGCCCCTTTGGAGGTTGATCTTGGGTTCGTGGTATGATGATGTAGCCAGACCTTGTCAGGACTGGCTACCGTATCTGATCCAGATGCCAATTCCCAGACATACACAAGGGATAAAAAAAATCATCACTAGAGATGCCGCACTTTAGCTAACCAACCTTACTCGTTCAGGGATCCTTCTATTCTAACTTTTTAGGGGGGCATATTTGCTGTAGAAGCCTGCCTTAGTCCCGGCCACCAACACTTTGCTGGCATTGTATTGTGTAAAACTGTGCATGCCCCCCCCCCCCCCCCAACATAGGTGCCCTGTACCTCTGAAATGGTTTTGCCACTTAAAAGAAAAAAAGATGTCTGTGGGTTGTATGTCAAAGACAGAGGTCATGACTGAGGAGGGGACAGCCTCCTATACACAGATTTGTATACTGTATGAAGGAAACAGAATCCCGGTCTTCTGGTTCTGCTCCTGAAGATCCTTTTTGCAGGGGAAAACCCTCAGTTCATTTTGACATTTTAAATGGGAGGACCAAAGAGCCATCTTATGCACATAAGATATGTGAAAGTGTTGGACACAGTGGATCACAGGATAATGACCATCCCTCATAGAATGGATGATCTGACAGTCTTTTCAAGTACCTTTATTTTTGGCCTTGAGGACCTGCTTAATGTTATGAAGGCAGTCAGGAAACTTAACACAAGGAAGGTGTGTCTGCCAAAGTAGAGATTCTTCCTTTGTCCCAGAAACCCAGATTCAGTAAGCATTTTGTTGTTGTCCTGTCCTACCTTTTTTGCTGCACATTTTTCCTTCTCATCTGTACAACTACATCTCTGCAATTTCTGCATAACTTCTGAATGCACTTCTTGCAAGCTACATGCCAGTGAGCAGTTCTGTGAAAGTGTCAAGTCAGAAACCTGTCAGTCTGCCAGTCTCATTCTTTCTGTATTCTGTTTGGTTTGACACTAATGGTTAACTTTCTGTGATCATTGTGGTTGCATTTTACACACACCCTCCCCCACATGTTTGGGAAGGAGTACTTGCCCTTTGCAAAAAGCATCCAGTAAAAATGCATTTGATTGACGCAGCTTTTTTAATTGTCTAACAACCAAGGAGACTTGTCTCCTTTCTTGGGATCTTTAACTTTGTCTTGTTAAAAGCACCCTTAGATACTTTCAAGCTAACATTAAATTCTTGTCCCAGAAGTCATCATTTCTGGTTAGCTGTTATTTTGGCTATGATTTTTTTTTTGAGTTGCATGCCTTTTAATGTACAGGAAAAAGAACACCAGAAGGTTCTTCCCTGAACTGTGCACTTCCCACTTTCTTCAATGCTCCAAAAAAAAAAAAAAAAAAATACAAGGTGACACAAGTTGATTTGCATTTTTTTTTTGTCTGAATGCAGCCTTACATCCCAGTGCTTTAGGTTGAGGGTAGCCAGTGCCACATTGGCCTTGGACTAATTGGAGTCTGGCCAGTCAGGTGGATAATCACCTGTGGTTAATTCCCATATATCATGACTACTGCAGCAGTGGTCCAACCAGAAAGAACATTGCTGTTGTCATGCTGAGTGCAGTCACATAAGTATGCTTTCTTTAAGTGGAGCAAATATGCAGGGAAGAAAACCTTCATCTCCTACTACCCTGCACTTTAATAATTCAACAAATAGAAACTCTTGTCTACCCAGACTTAATGAACCTCAGACTAGCAGTCTTAGGTTCATAGGTTCATACTAGGCTATCTGCCCTAGGGCATTTATTAGCCTAGCCAGAGTTGTGTGGCTTTCACCACCCCTTAGGTTGAAGAATACTATACCCATTAGTTTGTCGTGCCTCTGTCCAGCAGTGATACAGAGATGATCCCCGGGGTAAACCTACGATCTCCCATCCATTGGTCAAGATTCCTCTTGAACAGAGCCAGCGAGGTGCTCTGTCTCACATGGACCGGGATTCTGTTCCACAGCATAGGGAGTCTCTGGGTGATGAATCTGTCCCTCCAGCACGTCCTGTTTATATCCGTGTTGAGGTTTAAGTCTCTTGCTCTTGTGGCTCTGGTGGATTTGGATTTTTTGAGGTGGAGCAGGTCCATTAATTCCGGGTTGGACATGGCCTTGTATGTCGGGCACAGGTCACCTCTGAGTAGACTGTATGCGACTGAGTAGAGCTGAAGTTTCTTCAGTCGGGCGGCATATGGCATATTTTTGAGCCCCTTTATCCTTTTGGTGAGGAACTTTTGGGGTCTTTCCAATTGCTGCAGGTGTTGGGTAAGATACATTCCGAATGGGGCATTGTACTCTATCATTGGTCTGATTAGTGAAGAGTACAGGGGAACAATGACCTCCCTTGATTTGGATGTGAATCCCTTCATAATCAGGTGGGCAATGTAGAAGGTCCTCCTAACCACTTTGGCAATGTGAGTGTCAAAAGAAAGGTTACTGTCAACTTGGGTCCCCAGGTCCCTGATAACCTCTTCTGTGCTTAATGGATTGCCACCTATGTGGTAACTTGGGGTTACCTTGTTTTTACCAAAGGGTATGACTATACATTTTTTGGCGTTTAGCTTAAGGCCATGGCTCTGGCACCAGTTATCCGTTTCTGAGACCTCTCTGAAGGATATCTGTGTCTGATGGATTTTCAACTATGGCGCCCAGTTTGCAGTCATCTGCAAACTTTGTCAGCCACAATCCTCCTATGTTTGCCTGCACTTCTGAAAAGTAGATGCCGAACAAGAGAGGGCCCAGGACTGAGCCCTGTGGGACACCGCTTGTGACCAGCTTGGAGTCTGACATGGCACCAGCAGCTCTAACCCTGTGGGTTCTGTCGTTGAGCCAGTTTGCAACCCATCTTGTGACATATGGATTTACATTTAAGCTGGTGAGCTTTTCTGTGATACCCGAGTGGGGTATTGTGTCGAAAGCTTTTGCAAGGTCAAGGTAGGCTGTGTGAACTGCCTTACCCTCATCAATGGCCTTGGTGACTATTTCAATAACGTCGACCAAGTTCAAGAGGCATGATCTGCCCTTGACAAAGCCGAATTGGGTAGGATCCAATGTCTGTAGGTCATCTATGTCTTTATTTATGAGTTCCATTATGATCCTCTCCATAGCTTTGCAGACCAGGCTTGTTAAGCTTATGGGGCGGTAATTACCAGGGTCCGTAGAAGCACTGCCTTTGTGGAGTGGGACCACAGTTGCTGTACGCCACTCTTTGGGTACGTATCCTGTGGTAAGGCTAAGATTAAACAGCAGCCTTGTGTGGGTTTAGTTCCTCATTGAGTTCATGTAGCACACAGCCGGGGACACCATCCGGTCCCATTGATGCTGTGTTTTTAGCTTTAGAGAGAGCAGCTCTCACCTGGGCATTTGAGATGATTGGGAGGCTACATTTTGCTGGGATAGATGTTTCTCCTTTTGGGGGGGGGGGAGGGGAGAAATTTTCACTGAACCTGTCTGCCAGTATGTTTGCAATGTCTGTGGGTTCAGTGATTTTTGTATCATTTTGGACTAATTCTGAGCATATCTGGGAGTTTCCACCCAGATTTCTAACATAGCTAAAGAAGGCCTTATGATTGTCTTTTGAGTCCTTGGCGATTTTTCTCTCAAAGTTGGCCTTGGATGATTTTGAGTGATTGTAGTTTTTTACTAGTATTGATCAGAGATGTCTTCCCTTTTAGGGATTTTGCTCTATCTTGTAATAGCTTTCTCCTCTTGTTGTAAAGTTTGTTTATGGCTGGGGTCCACCAGACCGGGCGCTTGCCTTTGGTGGAAAGGGTCTTGATTTTATTTGGGATTGCTTGATCCATGCAATCCTGGAGGTGCTCGTAGAAAGCATTTGTAAGGGATTCAGCAGCGTGGGTTGTGGTTTCCAATGGCTAAGGGGCCTTGAAGGATACCACACCAGTCTTAAGAAGTGTGAAGTTGGCTTTTGAGAAGTTCTTCACTGTGGTCTTTTTTGTTGGGGGTGGGGGCGGGATGTGGATCTCCAGTGAGAGTAGTTTATAGTCTGATCTCACCAATGAGGGATATACTTCCGGTGTGGAGCATTTTGTCCCCATATTTGTGATGATCAGGTCTAGTGTATTTTCACCTCTTGTGGGAATGGTGACAAGTTGTTCCATAGCATTTGAGTTTATGAACTCCAGGAACCTTTGGGCTAGGGTATTGGGGCTCGAGTAATGTTCCCAGTCTGTTTGGGTAGTTGAAGTCACCCAATATGATGGTGTTTGGAGAGACATTTATACTCTCCAGTGTCTTCAGGAAGGCTGTGTGGGGTTCCTGAGTTTGAGAGGGTGGCCTGTAACATGCTACAAACTGTAGAGCAGTTTTGCCTATGGTTAATTGCACCTGAATGGTCTCTGATGCTTCGTGAGTTGCCACCAGCCTGGAGGTGTGGGTATCCTTGATGAATATGGATACACCCCCTCCTTTTGTGGTACGGTCTGGGTTTTGGGGGCGGAACGCATGATATGAGGTAAAACCTGATAGTGCCGGGGTGCTCTCAGGAGCCTTGAACCAGGTTTCAGTCACAGCACAGACATTGATGTTCTCCATACTGAGGAGGGCTTCGAGGTGCATCTTGAGATTTAGACTTCTGGCATTGAGCAGCATTACCCTTAGTTTTTTCCATTATTGTTTTCTAGGGCGGTGGGTTTAGAATTTGAGCCTGGTCTAAAAAGGCACTATGGGGTGGCAAGAGCCTTTGCCAATATCCGGAAACCCAGGGTGACAGGTGCAAGCCGTCCCTTGAAGCAGCGTGGCTTGTCAAGCATGTCATTCCAGGCAGACAGACATTGGATTCCTTAGAATGACACCAGAAATTAAGCCAATTATTAAAACTGATCATTTTGTCTCTGTATTGTGGCATCATTCTTGGTGAAGGTAGGATACTGCTCAGGGTCAGGGTCATACCAGCCTGGGCTACATAATCTGAGAGCTCCTTTATGTCTCTTTTCATGTAGTCCAGGGAGGTACGTCTCGGGTCATTCACACCGGCATGGACAATGACTGAGTCATACTTGTACTTGCTGTGGAGTGACCTGAGTGCTTGTGTTATGTGGCGGATTCTAGCGCCCGACAGGCAGCTTACTGTGACCCTCTCCTTGTTCAGTCTGGTGAGTGGGACGTTAGTGTGTCTAACTATGGAGTCACCCATGACAAGTGTGTCTGGCATTGTGTTTGGCCTTAAGGGCTGTGACTGATTTGCACACTGACTTTGTGATCTATGTGTTGCTTGCGTTATGTCATGAGGTGGCAGTTTGGGTGTCTGCTTTGGAGGCCTCTGATGTTTTGGTAGATTTTTGATCAGTGCCTCCGAGTATGTCTTTGTGTGTTTATGTGTTTGATTTGTAGTTGTGATCTATGTGAGACTGGGTTTATGGTGTGTGTGGTTACCTTCTCCTCCTGTCTGGTTTTGCCAGTCAAGAGTTGAGAGAGCTCAGCCTCCAGTTTGGCTATATAGTTGCATCTCTCGCATGTATTTGTGTTTTGTGGGGGGAGGAGAGGGTTGTCTGTGTACATGAGGCAATTGTAACATTGCCTCAATATTCCCAGATTCACCAGCTGAGCAGGAGAGGACGCTAGCAGGAAGCCCAATCCACACTGGAATAACTTCCCCAGGGAGGTGAACTATCTTGAAACAGACCAGGAAATGGACTACCAGGGACTCTCTTTACCTAGGACAATGAAACTTATTTGGTTTGTTTTTATGTCCATGTTTTACTTTATTAACTGCATCCATTTTAGAAGTTCTGCTTAATTTCAGCTATTTTGTAGAGGTTTGGCTTGCACCTCAAAGCACATCTTTTGGCAGTTGTCTGCCCATGAGCCCTCCCTGAAATCTGTTTTGTACACTCGTGCAATTTTTAAAATGGGCTGTTATTTAAGATATCCAAGATGGTCATGTTCCCTTCTCAGATGTTGAGTTCTGAAGCAGAGAAGCTAGCTTTGTTTCCCTTTAAGACAACATCTGAGTGTTTGTCACAGAAGACTTTGTTCTTTGTAGGTGTTAACTTGCCAATGAGAACTTCAAAACTGTGGGTCTTAGTTTGTAAGAAGCCCCACACAGTCTCTGAGAAAGTTAGCATGGTACTTTGAACCAACCTTTTTTTCATGCCTAATATGTGAACCAACCTTTTTTTCAGGCCTAATATGATACCAGTGCTGGCCTTGAATCAAACTGTCAAGATGCCAGTGTTTTACCCAGCCCACAGGAGGTGGTGAAGATATATCCAGAGCTAATGAAAGATCTGTAGTTGAGGTAATGCACTGCGAACACCAAGGACTTGAGGCAAACAAACCTGCTGTCATGTTCTTTGTGCCAGGTAGTCGAGGTAAACTGACCTCATTCAAGTTACAAGCAAATCGTATGGTCTGTAAAGGTCACCATAGTAACATTCCAGGGAAAAGTCAAAGCCTACACTGCTAAAGCAATAGCTACTATAGCTGTTTTCTGCAAAATGTTTGTCCAAATTGATAGCGAGGCAGCTGCTTTGACCACTGTTCTTATATCTTTGGACTGTAAGCTGTACATAAAGTCCTGAGACAGGGCAGGTTTTGCCACAGCAGTTGTGCAGGGTATTTTGAGTACATTTTCCTTAACCAGTTGCCTGGTTGCCATTCTCCCAGTGCCAAACTGCTCTAGCACTCTTTCTAAGCATAGTGAATGCTATTGCAGCAGTAGTCTCTGTGATGAGCATAGTATGCTTTTGTGAAAAATACTCACCTGAACAATACACATTTAGATTTTATTTATTTTATTTATCTCTGTTGACTAGGTTAGTCTCGTTAGGCTAGAGGCATCTCTTCAAGGGAGACCCAAGGTGGTATTTATAGTACTAGTAGATATTTGGCTGAAGCATCTTTGAACTTCCACAACTCTTTTTGATAGGTGATGTGGTATCATTTATATCCACCTATGCTACCACCAACTCAAGCAAGGTGAGACCTCTCTTAAGCAGATGAGACTTCTGTTTAACAGCTCATCCAAAGACACTGAAATCAGGAATGCCGCACCCCTCATATGCTGCAATGCGGTGTCAGTAACTCAGTCTGCTTGGTGCAGAGTAAAACCCACAGCCCTCGGCACCAAAGACAAGTTTACACTGATAGTAGGATCACTGCTGCACTGTGGTCTCTCTCCGCTGGTTTCCTAGGAAGTTTCTCCTAGATTCTTGAGTGCAGGATGGTGCGGAGTATGGATGTGGAGCACCTATTTGTACACTCTTATGCCTTACTTAGATGAAGGCATAGACACTTGGCCATGACTTGGCTGACCTGTCTGGGTTAAAGGGATCAATTGCTGGTGATACTTCTCTACTATAGGAAAAAAATGAAGGTGGGGTAGGCTGCGCTCCCTTTCCTCCATTCATGCTTATGTGCTTAACATGGAAAGAATAATACCAAAAACCGGTCACGACAGCAGCTGAGTAAAACACCAAGGATTTATTTAACTTTTAACTTGAAGCGGTTTTCGTTTTGCTGGATATGCAAACTTCTTCAGAGGTAAAAGAAACTAAGAATACAACACTCATTTTAAAACCTCATTTAAAAACCAGCGGGTCACACTAACCAATCATAGACATAGTTACATGGGAATTTGCTTAAAGTGGTATACAAAAACTGGTACTGCAACATGTCCGTACAGTCTGTTGCAGGAATACATATATTGTCCACTAGGTAACGTAATGCCAATTATATGAAACGCCATGAACATACAATGTTTCCAAAAAACTTACCCTACTAAATTCATGTATAAAGAAGTTAAAGTAAAATCTTATATGTAATATCATGTTACAAATAAGTAACTGTAAAAACATGAAAATGGAAAAAAAAAATACCCTAAAAATCGTAAGTTCCAAACTAAGTACTAGGTGAACTTGGAACCTGAGTGGAACTTTAAATGTTGAACCATTATGAAACATAATCTCTGCAAACTTCAGTTTTAAGGATGTTTAACATGGAAAGAATACTAGCTCTACTATAGGTAATACCCCAAGCTGCAGGAGCCTTCTGCTGATCCTACTTTTTGAACATTTACTGTTAGGACTGACTACAGAACATCGTACCTTATCTCGCCTTCATTCTTACATATGGGTTCAGAGCCGATCCTCTGCTCAAAGCTTCTAGTTGGCTCGTGACTAGGTAGGTATCCCATAGTGCACCAGTACAATTCCCAGATCTTGTTTGCCGCATCTACGAGTTCAGATGTGCTTCTTGCTTGACTGTGGCTAAGTTTAAAACTTGTTCTATTGTTATGTTTATCTATAGCGATTTATCTTGTTCCAGATAGAGTTTAGTAGTGTTGTAGTTTTCAGACCTGTTGGTGTTTGACTTTAAATTAGTTTTTGAGAACTGGTTGGCTGTTGGCCCTTGTTCTTGGCTTGATATCCTGTGTGCCAGTTTTCTAATTAACGTGCACATTTGTGCTTATTTTTGCTATATATTGTGTGCAGTGTCTCTTGTTTATTAGAGAGTTAGATATTTAGCTTGTGTGCAGGGTTGTTTGATAGTTTTTGACCTTCTACGTCTTAACCTTTCTACCTAGGTCCATTTAAGTTGGAGCACCTAGTTCTTTGCCCGTTTTCTCTTTCCCAGGGCTAGGCCCGTTAGAGGACCTAGTCCTCATTGTGTGTGTGCACTAGTGTAGTAACGTTTAAGTTAGCGGTCCTAGTTGTCGTCGTGCTTGTGTGTTCCTGCTTAGCTAGTTATGTCTAAAGAGGCTAAAGACCACAAACCTTCGGGTTTCAAAAAATGTGTAAAGTGCTCCCAGAAAATGTCAATTATGGAGGGCCATAGTAATTGTGTTTGTCTCGGAGCCATTCATTTGCAGGAAACTTGTTTGTTCTGCCATTCCTTCAGGTCCAGGAGCGGAAGAACAAGCTAATTTTGAAAGGTTTCCTCAAGCCTTCTTTCGAGGAAGACTTGGCCAGTTCTTCCTCACTCACATTCTTCTAAAACAAAAGGTGGTTAAGGCAACCAAGAAGCATTCTCCGGCGCCGTCCAGTGCATCGGAACCTCCTCAAAAACTATCTAAGCCGGGTAAGACTTGTACCTCCTCGGTTCCATTGTCCTTTGAGCCGATCAAGGTTGTTGATATTAGGACTTCAGTTTCGGCCCTAAGTACCTCAGAGCCGACTACTGAGAGACTACATTGGAGCTGGTTCAGAGATCCCTAGCCAGTCTCCCCAACCTTAAGATCTCCAATTCTGCAGAGGTTCAGATCACCTACACTGTCTTCCCGATCCTCCATTATCCTGTCAGAGGAAGATGTGGAGAGAGTAGTGCTTAGACTCCTGAAGTCGTCTGCCTTGCCAAAAATGTTGTTTGCTCCGACCCAGTCTGTTCCAGAGCCACCTGAGTCCATCCCCCCTATTGTGGTTCCTCCTCTGAGCTGTGCTGGGCTTTCAGAGCCGGAGTTTTCGGTACTACTTGTGAAACCCACTGTTCCAGCTCCCCTCAAAGCTGGCTCGGAGCAGAGTTCTGCTCAGACACCTTTGGTGCCTTCCATGCTGTCTAGGAGCCGAAGCTCATCAGTCGGCCCCGACATGGATACTTGGACCCGAACCTCCTCAGTTCCGAGTTTCCCTCTCAGGTGCGTCGGCTAGGGTGAGCTCAGACCCTACATCCATCTCTGAGCCGATGGCTCTGCAGCCGATGACTTCCACGGTCTCCTAAGAGCCAAGGAGATCTTCAGAGCTGGAGAGATCTGCCTTCGAGATGATGAGGAGTGTATCAGCTCCACTCAAGGGTACCAACACTGTTCCCCCTCGGGCACCGATCTCTGTCTTGGCATCTACTCTGTCTCTCGACAGCAGAAATCCCCAGCCTCAGGAGCCCCCAGTCATCTGAAACCTCCCCGGAATAGCCTTCTGAGGAACCTCCTCGGAAAAGGACATGCAAGAGGAAGGATGTAGACTCCCAGGATGTTTATTACCTCTGACACTGACCTTGAGGAGTCACAAGGGTCCCCCAAGTCGTCCTCTGATGATGATTCCTTTGTCGACATCTTAGAGATCCTTAAGCAGAGGGGTGGCTGGCCCACTGTTATCCCTTCTGATGAGGAGTCAGTGTACCTGAAGGCTTTCAGGTCTCAACCTTCAGCCTCTTGGGTGTCTCCACCTTTTGATGAACTTTTAGACCTTGTTAGTCGGAAGGTGTGGGAGACACCTGGTAGCCCTCGAGTGGCCAGAATACCAAAGGTAAGTAAAAATGACATCAGCTGTCGGTTGTAAAGGACGTCGGGACGTCCGATACAAAAGGAGGCAGCCAATGTCACTTCCTCAGTCTTCCTTGCCATGGAGCCCAAAGCAGAAGCATTTCTTTCTTGAGTGCCGGTTGGCAGTTTACCTTTTTTGGTTTCAGACTACAAACCGCTAAGTACCCCGTTGGGGTTCCTCTTTTCTTGCCTTAACAAATGTCAGAAATGGTTAATAATGGTCTTACCTGTGGAAAGCAGATTCCCCATAGAGATTTTCATTCCTATTTTATTATTTGTTTAGGCCTTGCCCACAACGTTCCTAATTGTGATCTCTGTACTTCCTTTAATCTGCGTACTATTCATAGTCAGGCTAAGCTTTTACACATTTTGGAGTTTGGCCTACATTTGTTTGTATGACGTGTGCTGGTCTTCAGGCTTCGGATATCCTCAAGAAGCGTAAGGATAAGGACTGCGACAGGCTTCAGAGGGTCAAGTCCTCGGATGATGATAAGTTGGTCATCAGTCATGCAGTAGTCAGTGAGGTGCCTTTGCAGCCCCTGCAGCTCACAGATTTTCAACCACAGGCCTCTTGAGACCATTTCAGAGTCCCCCAGGCCTCCGGCTTCCATTTTTGCCTTCTGACCTTTCACCTGTCACCTCTTCAGCTGGATCCAGAGCCGCTAAGCTGACTCTGTGTCCAAGGCCTCTGTTCTTCATTCAGACAACAAACTCATACAGATGACCTCTGCTGCAACTTTGGCGGTTGCCAAGCCTCCCAAGGCCTTCAGACTTGCAGGTAAATCTTCCAGTCGTAAGCCTGTGAAAAAGCAGGCTCCAGTTTCTTCTCATTCCCTTCAATCCCAAATGGTTAAAATGTCTAATGGCCTTTTGACCCTTATTAGGGGTTCTCACAGCCTCCTCCTAAAAGGAGTAGGATGCATCTCCTGAGGCGCTTTGTCTTTTTCTGGTTCTGATACTTAGCATTTCTGCTGATGAAGAGGAAGTTTGTCAATTTTTTTCTCCTTTTGAGGATTCAGACGCAGCAGAGTCCATCCCTTCTGCTTCTCTTACAGAGGATTTCTCTTTTGGTGATACTTTGAATATTCTCATGGAGCATTTTAAATTGGAAAGTCAGGATTATCCCCAATCTAAGAAAAGGATTATGGAGTTTTTAGATTTGCCTCAGCATAAGCCTGTGGCTATTCCCCCACTGTTGGAAGTGGTTGATGTTTTTCTGAAAAATTCCTGGACTCCAAATTTGGTTCCTCCTGCTCCCAGGAAACCTGACAGGTAATAGAGTCCCTGATTCTCATTTGTTTCTTTTCAGGAATCCGTTGGCTGATCCAGTGGTTATTTCTCAAGGCCCTAAAGGAGTTAAGACCACTGTTTATCCTGTTCCTTCGTACAGGGAATGTAGGAACCTAGGTAGGTGGGGTAAAAAAGTTTACACCTCTGCCACTCTTGCTATTAGGTCTACTAATTGTCTTTTTTTATATGTTGAAGTACCAGCAGCACACCTTGGACGCTATTAAGTCTAGGATAGCAAGTGTGCCTCTGTTGACAGAGTAAGGATATGCAGGATTTGCTGAATTCTGCCAGTCTTGTCAATAAACATCCATTACATTGTGGTTTTGACATTCTAGAAGCCTCTTGCAGGGCTACGGCTACTGGATCTGTTATTAGAAGGCATGCTTGGCTCAGGGAACAACCCGTACCAGAGCCTGTCAAGGCTAAGCTTTTAGATGTACCTTTGCATAAGGACAGTCTTTTTGGCAGCAAAGCAGAGGAAGTGCTCAAGAAGATGGAGGATAAGGCCAAGTCTATGCACAGTTAGACTTTCTGCAAGTTCAACCTCCTCGCTTTAGCAAGAATTACCCTTCTAAGAGTTGGACGTTTCCTGATACCAGCAGACAGAACCGTTCTAGGACTAGAGGTTACATATCTTTTCGGGGGCAGGTGGCTGCCCCTCAGAGGTCTAAGCATTGGCAGGCTTCCTATTCCAAGGTGGGAAGTTCTAAGCCTGCATCTCACTCCAAACATTCTCAATGACTCTGTCCAACTTCTGCCTGTTCTTGCCTGCCCAGAGAGTCCTTTACAGGGAAGGTTGGCCTTTTTTTGCAAATGTCTGGGCCACGATCACGGATGACAAATGGGTATTCAGAACTGTATCCCTAGGATGAAAGTTCTCTTTCCACACCTTTCCCGGTACCCAAAGGATTCCCGGACGCTTCTCCAAACCAAAGGGCAGAAATAGAAAAACAAATTTTGTCTCCGTTACATCTGGGAGCAATAGAATCCGTTCCCGCTCAGCAAGTAGGCCAGGGTTTCTGCTCCAGACTTTTCCTAGTTCCAAAAAAAGGCACCAGGTGTCCTATCGTTGATCTGTCCATCCTGAACTCTTTCTGGGTAATTCCAAAGTTCAAAATGCTCACTCTGCATCAGTTGCTGCCAATGTTAGAAAAGGATTCCTGGCTGATAACTTTGGATCTCAGATGCTTATCTGCACGTCCCTGTCAGGGAAAGTTGCAGGCAATACCTTCGTTTCAGGGTGAACAAGCAACATTATCAATTCTCTGCACTGCCCTTTGGCTTATCTACTGCTCCCAGAGTTTTCACAAACTGCCTGGCTCCAGTCATTGCTTTTTACAGGCAGAAGAAAATTCAGATTTATCTATACTTGGATGACTGTCTAATTCAAGCAAATTCTCAGGAACAGCTGTTAAAGGATCTAGAATTTGTAAAGACTCTGCTCTCTTCCCTGGGTTACACTCTCAACGAGGAAAAATCAAAAATGATGCCATCCAAGGAGATAACTTTTCTGGGAGCGAGTCTGAACACAGCCGCCCAGATGATGGATCTCACCCAGGAGAAGCAGAAAACTCTTTCAGTTTACTTCAAGGACTTGGAAAACCTGTCCCAGCTCCCCTGCAAGGAAATACCTGCAAGCTCTGGGATTCTAACCTGTCCCAGCTCCCCTGCAAGGAAATACCTGCAAGCTCTGGGATTCATGGCCTCTTGCATTCTCATGATTCCATATGCAAGACTGCATATGAGGAAATTGTAATGGTACCTCAAGAACATTTGGTGTCAACACACACAGGACCTGGATATGATTCCTCTGCTTCCATGTCTGCAGACAGAGTTTCTATGGTGGGCGATAGCCTGTCTACAAAACAAAGGCATGTCTTTTCATCCACCCCTTGCCACTCACAGACGCATCGGACTATGCCTGGGGAGCTCACCTGGATGGCAGATGTATACAGGGATGGTGGAATGCCCAGCAGATGCACCTGCACATAAATCTAAAGGGGTTGATAGCAGTTCAGCAGGCCTTACTAGCTTTCAAGCACCTTCTTTCTCCAGGAGCCCTGCTAGTCAGAACAGACCAACACCACAGCCATGTGGTATATCAACAAGCAGGGGAGGGACTCATTCTTACCCCATGTGCAGGTAGAGCATGAATCTTTGGTCCATAGCAGCATCCCTGGGTCTGCTTCTCCTAGTTCAGTTTCTTCTAGGAAGGTTCAATGTTTTGGCAGACCAGTTGAGCAGAGAGACCATGGATCCTCACGAGTGGCAGCGGAACAGAGCAGTCTTTTACAGCATCATTCAACATTGGGGCACACCTCAGGTGGCTCTCTTCTCCTCTCCAGACAACCATCTTCTACCTCTTTGTTGCACCAGACAGCATCACAGCAGAGCCTGGAAAGTGGATGCTCTGTCCTTCCCTTGGATGCTGCTGTCAGTTTATGCCTTTCTTCCTCTTCTTCCCAGAGTATTATTGAAGATCAGGGACGAACGACCAAGGACTATTCTCATAGCTCCGGACTGGCCCAGACAGCACTGGTATCCATTGCTTTGCAGTCTCTCCCAATTTCCTCTGACATCTTCCTCTGAAGCCAGATCTTTTGGTTCAGGAAGGGGGAAACATTCTACATCCTCATCTTCAGTCTCTCCATTTGGCAGCATGGCTCATTGTCATTTTCTTCCCTTTCCCAGCAGGTGGTTGATGTGCTGAGGGAGGCCAGGAAGACTGGCACTAGGAAGTCTTATGCTGGCAAATGGGAAAGATTCTCTCATTGGATGCAGGCTAGAGGGGAATCTTCTTCCCAGCCTACCCTTCTTCTGATCCTGGAATTACCTGGCTGATTGATTTGCCTCAGGGTGGTCTTTCTTTTTCCTCTGTCAATATCCATGCTTCAGCCATTTCTGCTCATTGTTCTTTTGAGCAGCCCATTTTCTCTCATCCCCTGACAGAAATGTTTTTCAGAGGTTCTTGCAACTTAAAAGCCTCCCAGAAGGGCACCTACTCCAGCCTGAGATCTTAATTTTCTTTTAGAGAAACTCACTCTTCCTCCTTTTGAGACAGCTGCCACTGCAGATTTAAAGTTTTGCTCTTGGCTATAACTTTAGCAAGGAGGGTTTCGGAGCTACAAGCTTTGATGGCTGTGGATCTTTTTCTTATTTTCCATGCAGATAGGGTCTTTCTGAGAACCAACCCCTCCTTTATGCCTAAGGTGGTTTCTAGCCTGACTCTTAATCAGTCCATGCACCTTCCTACCTAATCCATACACCTTCCTACCTTCTTTCCTAATCCTCGAAACAGAGGTGAAAGAATCTTACATTCTCTTGATGTGCACAGACAGCTCAGGTTTTACCTGAGCAGGACTAAAGACCTTTGGAAATCAGCACAGTTATTGGTCAGTTTTGCCGCTGGAGCCCAGGGCAAGGCTATTTCTAAGCAAACCATTTCTAAATAGATTGCACATTGTATTACCTTTTGTTATTCCTTTCATGGCAAGGTTTCCTCCTCAAGGGGTTAGGACCCACTCAACTAGAGCAGCTTCAATTTCTGCAGCCTTTTTAAGGGGTGTCCCTACTAAGTACATTTTGGAGGCTGCCACATGGTCTTCTATTCACACTTTCACAAAGCTTTATAATTTGCCTTAGTTTTCAAGAGCCAGGGCAGGGTTTGCCACTGCTGTTCTGAAGGGCATTATCTCCAATCCTTGATTCTGTTGGTTCCTCCTCCCTTTTCTCTGGGCTTTGGTAATCAACCCATTGGTTAGGACTGCAACAGTGAAACATAATGAACATAGTACAGTTGTTCACTTATAAATATAGATGCTAGAGTGTATTCACTGTTGCAATCCTTGATGTTCTTCATCTCGCATTGCTGCAGTCCTAACACTTGGGTAGTCCGCTGTCCCTCGGTCGGCCCGAATATCAGAGTATAAGGCTGACGTCGGTCAAGGTGCATTTGACTGACATCAGAACGTCAGGGTACAAATGCGCATGACCGACGTCATATCCTCAGTCTTTTTTGCCGCATGGTCCGATGCAGAAGCAGTGTTGCAAGTGCCGTTCGGCGTTCTGAAATTTTTCGAATTCGGAGTTTCAGACCGAAGTCAGAGTTGGTTAAGTACCCCGTTGGGGAATATTTTGTTTTTTTCTTGCCTCAGTGGTTTACCGGATGTCAGAAAAAGTGAATAACTGTATTTCTTGTGGGAAACAGATACCGCATAGGGATTACCATAATTTGTGTATACCTTGTTTGGGACCTGAGCACGACGTTGTTGGGTGTCGCTTTTGTGCTAGGTTCAATAAACGCACTATAAAGCGTAGGTTGGATTGTGCCAGGTTGGTCTTTGGGAAGCGGTGCAATTACAATATGCCGCCGGATGCTCCGGCGGCTTCCTCAAAGAAGCGCAAGGACAAGGCAGTTAAACCTAGGTTAGAGGAGTCGTCCGAACCGGACGCCGGTTCTTTAGAGGCGCCAGTGGAACCGGTGGTTCCGACGGAGGCCTCTCTGGAGTCCCAGGGAGAAACTGTGTTTTTACAGGATGTGGCCTCCCAGGAGGCAGGTCAGGCTGTAGGGGCTTCTCAGGTAACTGTACTCCCCTCCCTTCCTAAGGTGTCTAGGCCCTCTCTTTCTGCTTCCAAGGCTTCTCCTAGAGGCAGGTCTAGTTTTGCTTCTGTGGGTATCACTCCTAGTTCTTCAGGTTCAGTGCCCAAGAAGCACATGCTTAAAATGGCAGAAGATTTAATTACTTTGATTAGAGGCTCTATGCCCCCTCCTGATAAGAGGCCTAGGATGGAACCTGTGTTGGGGGATTATGAGCAGGCTTCGGATGTGTCTTGAGTCTTCGGCTGAAGACTTGCAGGAGTATTCTCATTATTCAGATTCTGATGTGGATGATTCTACTCCTTCTGCTTCTCCTCCTGAGGATTTTTCTTTCAGAGACCCTTCACTCCATGAGAGAGCATTTTAAATGGGAAGGTCAGGATTTCTCTGATTCCAGGAAACGGCTTAGGGAATTTTTGTTTTTACCCCAGCATAGGCCTTTAGCTATACCTCCTGTTCTGAATGTGGTGGAAGATGTGTTTGCAGAGGCTTCTCTTAATCCTGATTCTTTGCCTCCTGCTCCTGTTAAACCAGATAGGTATTACAGGGTGCCTGAAGCTCATAAGTATCTTTTTAAGAGTCCTAGGGCAGACCCAGAAACTGTTAGCCAGGGGCCTAAGGGTGTTAAGGCTTCTGTTGTCAAGAATCCAGTTCCGGCAGATAGAGGCCAGGGCCTTGGATAGGTGGGGAAAGAAAGTTTATACTTCTTCCACTCTAGCCATGAGAGCTTTGAATTGCCAGTTTCATATGTTGAAATATCAAAATTATCTCCTTTCACAGTTGAAATCTAAGGTCGATGCTCTGGTGGAGGGTATTGATTGTAAAGAGTTACAAGATTTAGTGCATGTTTCTGAACAGGTGGGTAAGCATTCTTTGCAATGTGGTTTTGATGCTGTTCAGGCCTCGTCTAGGGTGGCTGCCACTGGGTCAGTTCTTCGCAGGCATGCCTGGCTGAGGGATCAAAATTTATCTGACCATGTTAAAACTAGGATTTTGGATGCCCCTTTGCAATCTGATGTCTTGTTTGGTTCTCCTGTTGAGGCAGTTTTAAAGAAAATGGAAGACAAGGCTAAGTCTATGCAGACTGTTAAAGATTTTTTGCAGGTTCAGCCTCCAAAGTTTAGTAGAAATTGGCCTACTAAAGGGTGGACGTATCCTTCTTATGATTCCCAGTCTAGGGGTAGATCTAGACGTGGCAGGGGCAGAGGTCAGGGCTCTTTCAGGCCTAGAACAGGGAGTTCTCCTGCACAGTCTTCGGGTGAGGGCAGGGGTCAGTCCTTTCGTAAACAGACCCAATGACCTACCTTTTCAGCTGCCAGAACCTTCTCGCCTTGGAGCACCTTTGGGAGGAAGGTTGGCACTTTTCAAAGAAAATTGGAGTTTGATTACCCAAGACAGATGGGTACTGGATATCATACATCACGGTTACAGGTTTTATTTCCATACCTTGCCTCCTTTCAAAGGCATGCCAGACATTCCTCCTCAACAAAGATTAGAGGCTCACAAGCAAATTTCTCTGTTACTCCAAATAGGGGCCATACAGCCGGTTCCTATGCCAGAAAGGGGCCTAGGATTTTATTCTCGCCTGTTCCTTGTGCCAAAAAAGGGGAACACGTGGAGACCAATTTTGGATTTATCTATCCTCAACACTTATCTGGACATTCCCAAGTTCAAAATGTTGACGTTACAACAGCTTTTACCTCTATTGGGCAAGGATCACTGGATGGTAACTTTGGATCTCAAGGAGGCTTACCTTCATGTTCCTATCAGGCTAAGTTGCAGGAAATATCTGCGTTTTCGGACTGGGACTTCTCACTATCAGTTCTCTGCATTGCCCTTTGGCTTATCTACTGCGCCCAGAGTATTTACGAAAGTTTTGGCTCCAGTGATAGCTTTCTTCAGGCTAAAAGGAATACAAATCTATCCTTATTTGGACGATTGCCTGATTCTGGCTCAAGGAAGGGACGAGCTTCTTCGTCATTTGGAGTATGTGATAGCAGTGCTAAGATGCCTGGGGTATTCTGTGAACGAAATAAAGTCCAGTCTAGTACCCTCTCAAGACATGTGCTTTCTGGGTGTAAGACTGAATACAGCATCCCAGATGGCCTTTCTAACCCCGGACAAACAAAAGAATCTTTCCCTTTATTTCCATCATCTATCTCTTCAGTCCGGGCTGACTGCAAGGACAGTCCTTCAAGCCTTAGGGTTCATGACATCTTGTATTCTGGTGCTTCCCAATGCCAAACTGCATATGAGGAAGTTGCAATGGTATCTCAAAAATGTATGGACACAGCACTGCCAGCATCTGGACACTGTCATTCAAATAATACCTTGCATTCAAAAGGAATTTTTGTGGTGGGCTCAGGAATGTCACCTAAACAAGGGACTCTCTGTGACCCGCCAGAGGCAGTCAAATTTTAACGACAGATGCCTCAGACAAAGCTTGGGAGCTCATCTAAACGGAAAGTGGATACAAGACAAGTGGCCTGTCAGACTACAGCATCTACATATCAACTTGAAGGAGATGTTAGCAGTCCAGTTTGCATTAATAGCTTTCAAGGATTTACTTCTTCCAGGGCAGGTGTTGATTCTAACAGACAACACAACTGTCATGTGGTACATCAACAAGCAAGGGGGAACACATTCTTATCCTCTATGCAGGCAAGCAATGATTTTGTGGGAGACTGCTCTGTTTACAACTAAGTCTTCAGGCAAGGTTTCTGCCGGGAGCACAGAACTCCTTAGCAGATGTGTTAAGCAGACAAATCATGGATCCCCACGAATGGAAACTGGATCTTCATGTATTTCAGAAATTGACAGTGTCCTGGGGAACTCCAGACATAGATCTGTTCGCTTCTCCACTAAACCACCAGCTGCCAAAGTTTTGCACAAAGCGGTTTCATCCCACAGCTTGGAAAGTGGATGCTCTTTCTTTCAGTTGGAAAAATCTTCATGTGTATGCCTTTCCACCTCTGCCTCTCCTCCCAAAGGTACTTCTAAAGATCAGACAGGACAAGCCAAGGATGATTTTGATAGCTCCAGATTGGCCTCGACAGCACTGGTACCCATTACTGAGAAGTCTAGTACAGAAGCCTCCATGGCCTTTGCCTTTGATTCCACATCTGTTGTCCCAGGAGGACAGTCATTTGCTCAATGTCAAACTTCACTCTCTTCACCTAACAGCATGGCATATTCTGTTTTAAACCATAGAGGGTCTCAACTTCCACAACAAGTTTTGAATGTTCCTTCTGTTTCCAAGGCTTCTTCCAGAGGCAGGCCAGGTTTAGCTTCTGTTGGTGTCACTCCTAGTTCAGCAGGGTCTGTGCCTAAGAAGCACATGCTTAAAATGGCAGAAGATTTGATTACTCTGATTAGAGGTTCTATGCCCCCTCCTGATAAGAGGCCTAGGGTGGAGCCAGAGTTGGAAAGTTTTGAACAGGCTTCGGATGATTGAGTCTTCGGCTGAAGACTTGCAGGAGTACACTCCTTATTCTGATTCTGATGCAGAAGATTCCACTCCTTCTGCTTCTCCTCCAGAGGATTTTTCCTTTTCAGAGACACTTCATTCTATGAGGGAACATTTTAAGTGGGAAGGTCAGGACTTCTCTGATTCACGGAAAAGGCTTAGGGAATTTTTGTTTTTACCTCAACATGGGCCCTTAGCTATACTTCCTGTTCTGGATGTTGTGCAAGATGTATTTTCAGAGGCTTCACTTAATCCTGATTCTCTGCCTCCTGCGCCTGTTAAACCGGATAGGTATTACAGGGTGCCTGAGGCTCATAAATATCTCTGAGTCCTAGGGCGGACCCAGAAACTATTAGCCAGGGACCTAAGGGTGTCAGGGCCTCTGTTGTAAAGAATCCGGTTCCTCTAGATAAAGAGGCCAGAGCTTTGGATAGATGGGGAAAGAAGGTCTATACATCTTCTACCTTAGCAATGAGGGCTTTGAATTGCCAGTTTCATATGTTGAAATATCAGAATTTTCTTCTTTCTCAATTGAAATCTAAGGTGGATGCTCTGGCAGAAGGCATTGAGTGTAAAGAATTACAAGATTTGGTGCATGTCTCTGAACAGGTGGGTAAGCATTCTTTACAGTGTGGTTTTGATGCTTTGCAGGCCTCTTCTAGGGTGGCTGCCGCTGGCTCAGTTCTTCGCAGGCACACCTGGCTTAAGGATCAGAATTTATCTGACCATGTTAAGACAAGGATTTTGGATGCTCCTTTGCAGTCTGAAGTGTTGTTTGGTCCACCTGTGGAGTCAGTCTTGAAGAAAATGGAAGACAAGGCTAAGTCTATGCAGACTGTTAAAGATTTTTTGCAAGTTCAGCCTCCGAAGTTTAGTAGAAATTGGCCTGCTAAGGGGTGGACGTATCCTTCTTCTGATTCTCAGTCTAGGGGTAGATCTAGACGTGGTAGGGGCAGAGCTCAGAGTTCCTTCAGACCTAGAACATGGAGTTCACCTGCACAATCTTCGAGTGAGGGCAGGGGCCAGTCCTTTCGTAAACAGGCCCAATGACCTACTGTTTCAGCTGCCAGATCCTTCTTGCCTGGCAGCACCTTTGGGAGGACGGTTGGCACTCTTCAAGGAAAATTGGATTTTAATTACCCAGGACAAATGGGTGTTGGATATCATACACCAAGGTTACAAGTTTTATTTCCATACCTTGCCTCCTTTCAAAGGCATGCCAGACGTTCCTCCTCAGCAAAGACTAGAGGCTCACAAACAGATTTCTCTACTACTTCAAATAGGAGCTATACAACCGGTCCCTCTGCCAGAAGTGGGCCTAGGATTTTATTCTCGCCTGTTTCTAGTACCAAGAAAGGGAACACGTGGAGACCAATTTTGGATTTATCTATCCTCAACACATATCTGGACATTCCCAAGTTCAAAATGTTGACGTTACAACAGCTTTTACCTCTGCTGGGCAAAGATCACTGGATGGTGACTCTGGATCTCAAGGAGGCTTACCTTCATGTTCCTATCAGGCCCAGTTGCAGGAAGTATCTGCTGGCTGGGACTTTTCATTATCAGTTCTCTGCATTGCACTTTGGCTTATCTACTGCTGCCAGAGTGTTCACAAAGGTTCTGGCTCCAGTGATAGCTTTCTTCAGGCTAAGAGGAATACAAATCTATCCTTATTTGGACAATTGCCTGATTCTGGCTCAAGGAAAGGACGAACTTCTTCATCATTTACAGTATGTGATGGCAGTGTTAAGATGCCTAGGGTATTCTGTGAACGAAATAAAGTCCAGTCTAGTACCCTCTCAGGACATGTGCTTTCTGGGTGTGAGACTGAATACAGCATCCCAGATGGCCTTTTTGACCCCGGACAAACAAAAGAATCTTTCTCTATTTCCATCAATTGTCTCGTCAGTCCAGGCTGACTGCAAGGACAGTCCTTCAAGCCTTTGGGTTCATGGCATCTTGTATTCTGGTACTTCCCAATGCCAAACTGCATATGAGGAAGCTACAATGGTATCTCAAAAATGTATGGACGCAACACTGCCAAGATATGGACACTGTCATTCAGATAATACCTTGCATTCAAAAGGAATTTTTGTGGTGGGCTCAGGAATGTCACCTAAACAAGGGACTCTCTGTGACCCGACCAGAGGCGAGTCAGATTCTAACGACAGATGCCTCAGACAAAGCTTGGGGAGCTCATCTAAATGGAAAATGGGTACAAGACACGTGGCCTGCCAGACTTCAACATTTACATATCAACTTGAAGGAGATGTTAGCAGTCCAATTTGCATTGATAGCTTTCAAGGATTTACTTCTTCCAGGGCAGGTGTTGATTCAAACAGACAACACAACTGTCATGTGGTACATCAACAAGCAAGGGGGGACACATTCTTACCCTCTATGCAGACAAGCAATGATTTTGTGGGAGACTGCTCTCAGTTTGCAGCTAAATCTTCAGGCAAGGTTTCTGCCAGGAGCACAGAACTCCTTAGCAGATGTGTTGAGCAGACAAATCATGGATCCCCACGAGTGGAAATTGGATCCTCATGTATTTCAAAAATTGACAGTGTTATGGGGAACTCCAGACCTAGATCTGTTTGCTTCTCCACTAAATTACCAGTTGCCAAAGTTTTGCACAAAAAGGTTTCATCCCACAGCTTGGAAAGTGGATGCTCTCTCTTTCAATTGGAGCAGTCTTCACGTGTATGCCTTTCCACCACTGCCTCTCCTCCCAAAGGTACTCCTGAAGGTCAGACAGGACAAGCCAACCATGATTTTAATAGCTCCGGATTGGCCTCGACAGCACTGGTACCCATTACTGAGAAGTCTGGTACGGGAGCCTCCATGGCCTTTGCCTTCGATTCCACACCTGCTGTCTCAGGAGAACAGTCACCTACTCAATGTCAAACTTCAGTCTCTGCATCTAACAGCCTGGCATATTCTGTTTTAAACCCTGAAGGGTCTCAGCTTCCACAACAAGTTTTGAATGTTATTTTGGAGGCCAGAAGGCCTAGTACAAGGAAAGTTTACGCAGATAAATGGAGGAGATTTTTAATTTGGAGTACAGCAAAGGACTTTGATGTTTCTAAACCTAATTTAAGTGTTGCTCTTCAATACCTTACTGAGTTATTGGACAAAGGTTTGTCCTTCTCCTCTATAAAGGTTCATGCTGCAGCAATTTCTGCTCACTATGACTGTGACCCACCATTATTTTCTCATCCTTTGTTTAAGCAATTCCTTAGAGGGGCAAAGAATATAAGACCCCTACGTAGAGCTCCTACTCCTGCTTGGGATCTCAATTTTGTGTTGGAGAAACTCACTCTACAACCTTTTGAGCCTGCAGCTACTGCCGAGTTGAAATATTTATCATGGAAGACTGCTTTTTGTTGGCCATTACCTCTGTGAGAAGGGTTTCTGAATTACAGGCCCTTATGGCGGTTGAGCCTTTCTTAATTTTCCACAAGGATAGGGTATCTTTGCGTACTAATCCTTCCTTTATGCCTAAAGTGGTTTCTAGTGTGGCTTTAAACCAAACTATTCATTTGCCTACTTTTTATGCAAACCCCCAAAATAAAGGGGAAAAGATTTTGCACACTTTGGATATACACAGACAGTTGCGATATTTGAGCAGAACTAAAGGGTTCAGGCAGTCTCAGCAGTTATTTGTTTCATTTGCTTTGGGTTCTCAGGGCAAACCTGTTTCAAAACAAACTATTTCTAAGTGGATTGGTTTTTGTATTGCTTTCTGTTATTCCCATCATGGTAAGGAGATTCCAGCTGGGATTAGGCCTCATTCCACTAGGGCTACTGCCACTTCTACAGCTTTTTTAAAGGGGGTGGCTACTAAAGATATTTTGGAGGCAGCTACTTGGAGTTCAGTGCATACTTTCTCTAAGCATTACCACCTTCCACTTTACTCTAAATCTCGGGCTGGATTTGCCACTGCAATTTTACAGGGCATTTTGGCAGCTCCTAATGCTTTATAGTTTTGCCATCCTCCCTTACCTCTGCTTTGGGATTCTACCCATATGTAAGGACTGCAGCAATGTGAGATGAAGAACATAGTACAGTTTTGTACCTACCATAAATGTAGATGTTCGAAGATCCACATTGCTGCAGTCCAATTTTCCCTCCCTCCTTCCCCTCTGTAAGTTTGAGGTGGTTGTGTGGTTTGGGTTGTAAATATTGTAAATATGGTTAGTGCAGGGGTGGTTGGTTCTTCTTTGCTGGTTTTTGGCTTTGGCCTTTCTTTTTAGGGCCTTCTGACATCTGGGGCAAGAAAAGACTGAGGATGTGACGTCGGTCATGCGCTTTTGTACCCTGACGTCCTGATGTCAGTTTTAAGCGCCTTGACCGACGTCAGCCTAATACTTTGGTATTCGGGCCGACCGAGGACAGCGTACTACCCATATGTAAGGACTGCAGCAATGTGGATCTTCGAACATCTACATTTATGGTAGGTACAAAACTGTACTTTAGGACTGCAACAGTGAATACACTCTAACATCTACATTTATGGTAAGTGTACACAACTGTACTTTCCCAGGAGACCCAATAAATTTCTGTCTGCTCCCAAAGAGAAGGAATTCTTGTCCAAGGGCATGCCTGTAGATGCCATGGTGGTGGTGGCCACTAAGAAGGAGATAGCGGAGACTTCACCTGTCCATCCACCGAATAAGGAGTCTTGAACGATGGACATACGAGAAGCGTATCTTTTCATCAGCGGCATTCACACTCAGATCGCTGAACTAACACATTTTACTTGGCTTCAGAGAGATCTCCTTAAGGAGTTGGGAGATACTCTACAGGGTACATCTTCTGAGGGAATCCATGAGAAGGTGTCTGCTCAGTTGTCCACCTTTAAATTTCATCGTTAACTCCTCCATGAGGCTTATTTCTTATGCAGCTGACGGAGCAAGCAGGACAGCGGGTTCAGGAGTTTCCCTTAGGCGACACTCCTGGATGCGCTTGTGTAGATGTCCTTCAAGGATGCATCTGCAGTCCTAACAAATGGGTTGTCCTGCCTCAGGCAGCCCTTCGGTCGGCCGGATTCCAAAGTCTGGGTCTGGCCTCGGCTGATGTCGCACTTCACCCGACGTCATAGCTGCTGTTA
The DNA here is from genome assembly GCF_019279795.1 of Protopterus annectens. Classification (NCBI taxonomy): domain Eukaryota; kingdom Metazoa; phylum Chordata; order Ceratodontiformes; family Protopteridae; genus Protopterus; species Protopterus annectens. The sequence goes on from NC_056742.1 coordinate 151,376,607, forward strand.
ATTGGGTATAAAGGCATCAGCCGACGCCATTTTCCTCGGTCTTTCTTGCCACGTGGTGCCCGAAGCAGAAGCTGTTCGCAAGTGCCGGTCGGTCAGAACCAGAGATTGCTACTACCGAAGACTTCTAAAAAGCTAAGTACCCCGTTGGGGACTCGTTCTTGCCTCAGCCGATGTCAGAAAAAGTGAATAACTGTTTAACTTGTGGGAAACAAATACCTCATAAAGATTTCCACTCTTACTGCCTACCTTGTTTAGGCCCAGACCACGACGTAGCAGCTTGTCTAGCCTGTGCTTCCTTCAACCGACTGACACTTAGACGTCGGTCGGAGTTTGCAGAGGAGTTTTTCGGCTCCGCTTTTGCTTATAACATGCCGTCGGAGACTCCGACTTCACAATTAGCTAAAAAGCGTAAGGAAAAGGACCGACACTTGATCCGCGGTTTCGGCCGAAACCGCGGTTAAGCCAACCGCGAGTGTCTCTGTTTCGGCTGAAACAGAGTCCACAGTTCTTCCTTCGGCCGAAAGCATGCCTCCTACAACCGAGGCCTCATCCAGCATGGCTGAATCTGCTACTGAATTTCCACCTGCTCTTGCAGGTTCTCAGGATTTATCAGATACTATCCCCTTAGATATATCTACTCCTGCACGTGGAGCTGCTAGGCCCCCTGCATCCATGTCAATTAAGGCCTTTGCCAGGGCTAAAGCAGCTAAATCAACAAAGACCGTGCCTGCTAAAACCCCCTCTCACAGGCCTAGCTCTAGTACTGAAATGCTTAGTCTAGCAGAGGATCTCATTTCTTTGATCAGGGGATCCCAGCCTCACCCTGACAGGGCCTCTCACCCCCCTCCAGAGAAGAGGCCTAGAGCAGAGCCCCCTGAGACAGTTTCTACTGATTACTCTGATGATTCAGAAAATACAAATCCTCCAGAAGGCCCTTATTCTCCATATGAGGATTCAGATGCAGAAGACTCCATTCCTTCTGTCTCTCCTCCTGAGGAATTTTCTTTTGGGGAAACCTTGCATGCTATGAGAGAACAATTTCAATGGCAGGGCCAGGATTTTTCAGACTCTAGAAAAAGGCTTAGGACCTTTTTACATTTGCCACAGCATAGGCCTTTAGCCATTCCTCCAGTACTTACAGTTGTGGATGATGCATTTAATGATGCTTGCACTGCTCCTGACTCTCTTCCTCCGGCCCCTGCTAAGCCCGACAGATACTACAGGGTTCCGGACACACATTATCACTTGTATAAGGCTCCTATGGCAGATCCTGAAACTATTTCACAGGGCCCCAAAGCTGTAGCAACTGCCTCTGCCAAAAACCCCCTCCCCTCTGAAAGAGAATCTAGGGCTTTAGAGAGATGGGGTAAAAAAGTGTATACTTCTGCTACTCTTTCGGCCAGGGCCTTAAACTGTCAATTCCACATGATTCAGTATCAGGAATTTGTTAGATCAGATAACTAAAAAACTGTCCTCACCTGAACCTTTAGACCGTAAGTCCCTTCAGGAATTGGTACATAAACACTCAGCAGGTTAGTAATCATTCCTTAAAATGCGGCTATGATGCACTGGAGGCTTCCTTTAGATCAGCTATGACTGGTACAGTGATCAGAAGGCATGCATGGTTAAAAGAGCAATCTTTACCAGACCATGTAAAGTCAAAGCTCCTAGATGCTCCCATGGAAAAACAGTTTGTTTGGCTCCCCTGCACAGCAAGTGTTGAAGAAGTTGGAAGAAAAAGCGAAATCTGTCCAGACAGTCAAGGATTTCTTACAGGTCCAGCCTCCAAGGTTTAGTAGGAACTCGCCTTCCAAGAATTGGTCCTTTCCAGACACCACCAGAGCACAGAGAGGCAGGAATAGGCGGCCAAGAGGCAGAGGTCAATCCAGAGGTGCCTACAGGGGATGTCAGTGGCAGCCTAACAACCAGAGAAGTACTGCCACAGATCCAGCCACTACCACTTCCACAGGACAATCACAGTGACTTGGCTCTGAAACCGCCTAAAAGGGAACAACTAGAAGCACCCTTAGGCGGAAAGCTAGCATTATTTTCAGTAAACTGGCATTACATTACAGGAGACAAATGGATTTTACAGACAATAGACGAAGGTTACAGGTTTCACTTCCATACTCTACCAAGGAAGAGAGGAATGCCAAACCTACCTCCAAACCAAAAGACAAACGCTCTAGAACAAATAGACCACTTGTTAAGGATGAGAGCTATAGAAAAGGTACCGTCCATAGGACAAGGATTTTACTCCAGACTTTTCCTGGTACCAAGAAAGGAAAACCAATGGAGACCTATTCTCGACCTGTCCGCTCTGAACACACATCTCATTGTTCCAAAATTCAAGATGCTGACCCTACAGCAACTTCTTCCCATGCTGGGCAAGGAGTCTTGGCTGGTAACTCTAGATCTCAAGGAGGCATACCTCACGTCCCCATACGACCAAATTGCAGAAAATACCTCAGATTTCTTGCAGGATCAGAGCATTATCAATTCTCAGCATTGCCTTTTGGCTTATCTACTGCGCCCAGAGTGTTCACGAAATGCCTGGCATCAGTAATTGCTCATTGCAGGCTTCAGGGAATTCAAATTTATCCATACCTGGACGACTGCCTGTTACAAGCGGGCAACAAAAACAAATTAACAAAAGATTTCAGAAAGGTTATTCACCTATTGCAAGCCCTGGGATACACAGTCAACATAAAAAAGTCAAGGCTGATACCATCCCAAAGGATAACCTTCTTAGGTGCAGAACTGGACACATCAAACCAAATGGCATTCCTCACGGCAGTGAAGCAGAAGCACCTACCACTCTTTTTCATGGCATTAACAACGCAGAACCAGCTTACAGCAAGGAAAGTCCTGCAAGCCCTGGGTTACATGGCATCCTGCATAATATTGATTCCACATGCCAGACTACATATGCGAAAGTTGCAATGGTACCTAAGGAATTTATGGTCTCAGCACAAGCACAGCCTAGAAACCCAAATTCCAATAATCCCATGCCTGAAGCAAGAATTCCGGTGGTGGGCTCAGGCCTGTCAATTGAACAAAGGACTGCCCTTCCACAGCCCTCACCCAAGCCAGACTATCACCACGGACGCCTCAGACCTCGGTTGGGGGGCACACATGGTGGACAAGTGCAGCTGAACCTACACATAAATCAAAAAGAGATGCTGGCAGTAAAGCAGGCAATTCAGACATTCAGACCGTTTCTTCAACAGGGTCATTTGCTGATAAGGACGGACAACACCACAGTTATGTGGTATATCAACACACAGGGAGGCACACATTCATATCCTCTATGCCGGATGGCAATGGACCTCTGGAATGTGGCCCTGAACCTCAACATTCAGCTCCAGGCAATATTTGTGCCAGGAAAAGAAAATATACTAGCAGACATCTTAAGCAGAACTACCACGGATGCCCACGAATGGATGCTGCATCCAGACATCTTCAAATCCATTACAAGGAAATGGGGACTACCAGAAGTGGACCTATTCGCATCCCCACACAACCACCAATTGAAAAAGTTCTGCACAAGGACAATACCACCCACTTGCTTGGAAGGTGGACTCCCTATCCTTCAGTTGGGAAAACCTGACAGCATATGCATTCCCACCTCTTCCTTTGATGCACAAAGTGCTACTGAAGATCAAAGAAGATCACCCAAGGATCATCCTGATAGCTCCAGACTGGCCGAGGCAGCATTGGTACCCGCTACTGAGGAGTATGTCTCGGGAACACTCATGGCCTCTACCCCTAGTTCCTTTACTGCTAACACAGAACAACTTCAAAATCCTGCATCCAAACTTGAAAACACTGCAGCTAGCTGCTTGGAACATTGCATAGGACAAAATAACCCAGATTTATTTCAAAGGGTTAAAGACATTATCTTGGAGGCTCGCAGACCCTCAACAAGAAAAACTTATTCAGCAAAATGGAAAAGATATCTCATTTGGAGTGCAGCAAAAGGAGGAAATGTATCACTGGCAAACATAGCCAACATCCTGGAATATTTAGCAGAGCTTTTCCACAATGGCCTGTCCTACTCCTCCATCAAGATTCATGCATCAGCAATTTCAGCAGAATACAACATGGATCCTCCAGTCTTTTCTCATCCTCTTCTCAGGCAGTTCCTGAGAGGAATTAAAAATGTAAAGCCACCAAGGAAGCCACCATTGCCTACATGGGACTTGAACTTTGTTAGAAAAGTTGACACTTCCCCATTTTGAACCAGCAGCAACAGCAGAATTACAGTACTTATCTTGGAAAACTGCTTTCCTGCTTGCAATCACTTCAGCAAGAAGGGTTTCCGAATTACAGGCATTAATGGCAGTACAGCCCTTCCTTATCTTCCATCAGGATAGAGTATCCATGAGAACTAATCCTACTTTTATGCCAAAGGTGGTCTCCAGGGTATCATTAAACCAAGCAATCCACCTACCTACATTCTTCCCCAACCCACAGAACAGGGGGGAAAGACTACTACATACCTTTGATGTGCATAGGCAATTGCGCTACTACCTGGACAGAACCAAGAACAATAGAAAAACTGACCAGCTTCTGGTAGCATATGCAACAGGAATGAAAGGAAAAGCAATTTCAAAACAGACAATCTCAAAATGGATAGGAAATTGCATTAGATTTTGTTACTCTTTTCATGGAAAGACAACTCCAGAAAACATCAGACCTCACTCCACAAGGGCTACAGCCACTACTACAGCTTTTTTACGAGGAGTGGCTACCAAAGACATTTTAGAGGCTGCTACTTGGAGCTCCGTGCATACATTTGCCAAGCATTATAATCTACCTTTATACTCCAGATCCCGAGCAGGTTTTGCCACTGCTGTTTTGCAAGGGATCTTAACTACACCATAATCTTCTTAGTACCTCCTCCCCAGTTTGGCTATGGTATTCTACCCATTTGTTAGGACTGCAGATGCATCCTTGAAGGACATAGTACAGTTTTGTACCTACCATAAATGTAGATGTCCGAGAGGTATGCATCTGCAGTCAGGATTACCCACCCTCCTTCCCCTCTGTGGTACTCCTAGGGTATTTGCCCATCTTGTAGCTAGCTGGGGGAATCTATTATGGTGTATTTGTTTGTATATATGTATATACATGTTTATTTTTATTTGCTCTCTATTGTTTGGAAACATTTGCATTTATCAAAATTTAGCCTTCCTAGAGGGCACCTGGCATCTGGGGCAAGAAACACTGAGGAAAATGGCGTTGGCTGATGCCTTTATACCCAATTAACAGCAGCTATGACGTCGGGTGAAGTGCGACATCAGCCGAGGCCAGACCCAGACTTTGGAATCCGGCCGACCGAAGGGCTGCCTGAGGCAGGACAACCCATTTGTTAGGACTGCCGATGCATACCTCTCGGACATCTACATTTATGGTAGGTACAAAACTGTACTTTTTGCGGAGCCATTCAAGTCTACTTTTACCAACACTCCCTTTGAATGTTCTTTGTTGTTTGGACCTAAGGAAAAAGATGCAGTCACCAGGTGCGAGCAAGAAGGGAAAATGCTCTCTGCAGTGGGGGTACGCTTTACCGTCCCCTCTAGACCATATCCTAAGGGCCAGAGAGGTGGTAAGATGTGGTTCAAGAAGTCCCAGAAATTATTTCCGGATGCACAGGGTGACTCCTCCTTCAGAGGCAGAGGAGGAGGAGCAAATGGTAGACATCGCCCTAGAGGCAGGGGCGGCCCGCAAAACCAGGGAGGCCATGATTCGTTTCGAGGCCGTCCCTATCGGTGCTCCTGATGTGGGGGCCCGGCTGTGCTTCTCTGGAGCCAGTCGGGGATCGCATTTCATTGTATCCAGAAGCCTGGCTAAACATCACCCAAGACAAATGGGTACAAAGAATCATCACCAGAGGTTATTCCATACCCTTTTCTCTTCCACCTCACGTTCCCAAGAATATCCCGGATGTTCCACCCAATCACAGGGGTCAAGCAGCTGTAGAAGTGAAAAAGTTGCTCGCAAACAGAGTCATCCACACCGTCCCTGCAGACCAGGTAGGATTCGGAACTTACTCCAGATTCTTTAGTGCCAATACATACAGGGGACTGGATGCCCATCTTGGACCTCAGCAAACTAAACGAATCCGTAAAGGACAAGTTCCGGATGGTGACACTGCAGTCTATACTCCCTCTGTTAGGGAAAGACAGTTGGATGTGCCCAGTAGACCTCCATGGTGCTTACTACCATACAAAAATGGACAGTGTGTCGAGGAGTCCCCTACGCTTCTGGCTGGGAGCCAGTCACTACCAGTTTCGTGCTCTGCCCTTTGGTCTCACCACAGCCCCCAAGGTATTCACCAAATGTATGGCAGTAGTGACAGCTCACCTAAGACGTCTAGGATTCCAAGTGTTTCCGTACCTGGACGACTGGCTCCTGACCACCTCTACCAGGCATCTTCTCCTTCAAACCAGAGATTCCACTATCCGACTTTGTTCCCAGTTAGAGATTACTATAAACTGGGAAAAGTCTGCCTTATAGTCCTCTCAATTTGTGACTTTTATAGGTGCAGAAATAGACAGTCACCATGTTAGCTCATCTTCCTGCAGAAAGAGCACAGAACCTCACTCAGCAAGTTCTCAGTCTACTTCCTCTGCAAAAAGTCAAGGCAAAGACAGTGCTGAAACTTAGGGACCATGGCCTTCACCATAATGCTAGTCCCCCCCACCAGATTACATATGCAAATTCTTCAGTGGCTTCTATCGTCCCAGTGGTCCTTTCAACAACTGTCTCTATCTCACCACATCATCATAACAAAAGCCTTACAACAAGGGTCTCCATTGGTGGATCCAACCCAACCAACTAACGACAGGCACTCAATTCCTTCCTCGCCAGCCTGTTGCTACTGTGACCACAGATGCCTCAGATAGGTTGGGGGGGGGCATTATATAGGGAAGACTGTCCAAGGCACATGACAAAATCACGAGGCTCACCTGCATATCGGTGTCCTAGAGATGAGGGTGGTGCTTCTAGTGTTGCAAGCACTTCATGCTTTTCTTCCTCTTGGGACGATAGCAATCCAATCAGACAACATGTCTGTGGTATGGTATCCCAATACACAAGGTGGAACCAGATCTTACCCCCTTTGTCGGGAGGCGATTTGTGTTTGGAAGTGGGCAATATCTTCCCAGCACATCCCAGGGACAACCAATTTGATAGCCAACAAACTCAGCCGGGCAATCTTGATGCCTCTCGAGTGGTCTCTGAAGCAGGAAATAGCGGAACAGATTTTCCACAAATGGGGACGGCTTTGCTGCAATCTTTTCACCAGTCCGATCATCTCCAAATGCAGCAGCTACTTTTGCCCTTATCCCCCCCTCCGGGGGAGTAACCGAGAGACGCACGTGTTCACGATTGGCACCTGGGTCTCCTTTATGCTTTTCCCTCACTTTCCTCTCATATCCAAGGTGATCCAGAAGGCAAAGCTGTTGGAAAGCAAAATGATTCTCATCGCTCCTTACTGGCCTCGTCAGGTTTGGTTCCCCTTTCTCGGGCCTCATCTACTAGACTATCCCTGGACTCTGGACCCAGTGCCAGACCTCTTGACACACATCAGGTTCTCTCTACCCCAGCCTTCACACCCCTCAACTTGATAGCGTGGCTGCTCCAATTCCATCCCTTGTCAGGCTTCATAATTTTTCACCTGATGTGACCCACATTCTCACATCTTTACATAAACCTTCCACTAGAAAGTTATACACTAGCAAATGGAGAAGGTTTTCTATCTGGGCTGATGAAAGGAATGTTGACCCTTACACTGCATCCATCCCAGTGGTTTTAGAATTTTTGTCTGAACTTTTCCATTGGGGATCTGCTGCTGCCACAATTAGGGTCCAGTTGGCAGCGATATCTAGTTTTCATTTGGGTCAGCATGAGTCTAACCTGATGTCACACAGATTGTGTAAACCTTCCTTAAAGGTGCTACTTTGCTGAGACCCCCTTTCAGGAACTGATAGCTTCCCGGGATCTAAACTTTGTCCTGTCCAAAATAACTTCTCCGCCCTTTGAACCTGCTCATTCGTGTCCACTGAAATTTCTGTCTTGGAAGACTTTCTTTCTAGCCGCCATCACATCTGCTAGATGAGTATCAGAGTTGCACCATCTATCAAGCCCCCTTATTTGATTTTCCACAAACAGAGTTTCTCTTCGCACAACTCTTTTTATCCCTAAAGTTTGCTCTCATAATAACTTGAACCAAACTATAGAGTTGCCGGTGTTTTTCCCTAACCATTCCGATGCAGCAGAATACAAATTTCATCATTTGGATGTTCAGACAGTTATCTTCACAGGACTAAGAAGCTTAGAAAGTCAGACCAATTGTTTGTATCATTCTCTGATTCCAGACTAGGTCTCCCAGTTTCCAAAGTGACCCTATCAAATTGGATTTCGAGCTGTATTTCCTTCATTTATTCTTTTAATGGCAAGACTCTGCCACTCAAGATTAAGGCTCATTCTACACAATCCCAGTCTACATGTGATGCCTTCGAAGCCAGAGTTTCAATTGGCAATATTTGTGCAGCAGCAACGTGGGCTACCCCTCATACCTTTATTACTCATTACAATTGGACCTGACCTCTAGGGGTAGAGCCTCCTTTGGTTCCACGGTACTCAGGAGTATTTTTCTGTAAACCACCCAAGAATAAGGTGCTAGGGACACTGTCCCATATATAAGAATGAAGGCGAGATAGGACTACATAACATAAAGAAGTTATGTACTTACCATAACATTCCATGTTTGTAGTCCATCTCACCCTTCATTCTTACGAACACCCACCTGCCTACCCCTGTCCTGGAAGGATCTGGTGACATGATAATATTACCATAATAGGGTGGAGACCTTTCATTATTCTTTCTGGATAGCCTTAGTTCGGTCTTTTTATGGTTTAGCAGCAAACAAGATCTGGGGATTGTACTGGTGCACTATGGTATACCTACCTAGCCATGAGCCAACTAGAAGACTTTGAGCTTTGTAATAGGCCAAGTCAGAGCAGAGGATCAGCTCCGAACCTATATGCAAGAATGAAGGGCGAAGATGGACTACAAACCTGGAACGTTATGGTAAGTGCATAACTTCTTTTTCTGTCAGGTGCAGTTGCACTGTTACTTTGTCATTGTCTTTAATGTATGCTGAATGTTTGTGACAAAGTTGGGAGCATTTTGCAGAGTACTATGTTTTTGCTTCAGTTCCTTCATATTGGGGCTATTAAGACTGCACATTTCAGTTCTGTCCCACATTCCAAAGATGTGTTGTAAAGTGGATCGGTGACCCCACATTGTATGTGTGTGGGGGGATCGGTGACCCCACATTGTATGTGTGTGGGGGGATCGGTGACCCCACATTGTGTGTGTGTGGAGGGATCGGTGACCCCACATTGTGTGTGTGTGGGGGGTGTCATGAACATGATGTGGAAGAAATACCCGACAACCTGCTTGCTGTTCATCCTTTAAACTCTGCAGTGACGGTCACTTTCTGTGAGGTCACTATAGGAGTTGGATGCAGATTGTAGGAGCGTGAGTATGAAGACAGCATGATCCCCTTGTGATGCTTTTCCACTGCTACTTATGATGTTCATGTTTCACTGTTGTAGTCATCACACTTGGGTTATCTGCCTGCAAGTAGCCTTCAGTCAGCCCAAATACCAGAGTCTTAGGATTTCTGCGTCGGATGCTGTCGCTTCCATGTCGTCAGGGGTATAAAACAGGTAGCCAACACCATTACATCAGTCTTTCTCTTGCTGAGGAGAAGCAGAAGCAGTTTGCAAGTACCGGTTGGCCGCTAACTGAGATTTTCATTTTCGAGTTTGTAATCCTGAAGTCTTCTAAAGCTAAGTACTGCATTGGGGATCTTTTTTTCTTGCTCTAACCGATGTCAGAAAAAGTTAACAATTTTCTTGCCTGTGGAAGGCAAATACCTCTGAGATTTTCATTCTTACTGCGTCACCTGTTTAGGCCCAGACCACGACTTCCCTCGCTGTCGGTTTTGTGCCCTGTTTAACGCCTGAACCATTTGTCGGGCTGTCTTTGTCGCTGAATTCTTTCGCTCTTGTTCTCTGTATTCCGAAATGGCTTCGATAAGCTATCTGACTACCAGTCTTCTGAAAAAACGTAAAAATAGACCGAGACAGACCGCATAGGTCCAAAACTGCCGACAATGCTTCCATTAAGCTAGTCGCCAGTCCGCTGGTACTCGGGCGCCTTAGCCCCTGATGGCCACTTCTACAGATTCGCAGGCCTCTGCTGAGACCCATTCGGAATCCGGTATGCCACGACATACTTCTTCGACTGTGGAACCTGTGGATGACTCCACCTTGGATGGGTCCGGAGCCGTTGTGCAGGCACCAGCTTCTTAGGGTGTATTCCGACCTGCCAATGTTCGAATTAAACTGACTACGTTTTTAGCTAAAACTACCAAGTTTCTGAGGCCCAGAGTACGCACTACACCTAGAAAACTGACCAAAGCGCATGCTCAAGCTGCTTAGAATGGCCGAAGACCTTATTACCCTAATTAGGGGAAGCCAGTCTTCCCCTGCGAAGAGACAAAGAATTGAGTTTCATTCTGATTCTACAGACCAGGAGTCCGATGACTCTGACCCTTCTGATTATCAGGACATGTCCTTATCAACCTGTGAGGATTCAGATGCAGAGGAATCTATTCCCTCTTTCTCCCCTCCAGAGGACTTTTCTTTTGGTGAAACCTTGCATACTTTGAGAGCATTTCCGCTGGGAATGCCAGGACTACCTTCAGTCCAAAAAGACTCCAAAATGGCCTCTAGCTATACCCCCTGTCCTGGATGTTGTATATGATGATTTTTGGAATCAATTCTTACTCCAGATACTCCTGGCCCCTAGGAAACCTGACCGGTACTACAGAGTATCCGATTCCCACAAATTTCTCTTCAAGAATCCTACTGCGGGTCCAGGGACCTAAAGGTATTAAGGCTACTACAGCCAAAAATCCTAACCTTTCAGACGGGGATTCCAGAGCATTAGATAGGATGGGGTAAGAAGGTATATACCTCTACAACACTTACCATCAGGACATTGAATTGCCAGTTTCACATGTTGAAGTACCAGCAGCATGTTATGGAACTAATTAAACAAAAAAATTGTGTTACTTGCAGATTGTGCAGAAAATAAAGCTTTACAAGAGCTAATGCATTCTGCAAATCAAGTTAGTAAGCATAATTTGCAGTGTGGCTTTGATGCCCTAGAAGCATCTTGCAGGGTTGCAGTCATTGGGTCTGTACTGAAAAGGCATGCTTGGCTGTAGGAACAAACCTTGCCAGGTCATGTCAAATCCAAATTACTAGACACTCCTTTAAATAAGGACTGTTTATTTGGCACCAAAGCAGAAGAGGTTCTTAAAAAGATTGAAGAAAAAACTAAATCTATGCAAACTGTTAAAGAATTCTTACAGGTGCAATCACCTATATTCAGTAGGCATTGGCCTTCTAAAAACTGGTCCTTTCCAGCCCCTTCCAGGCCTTCTCAGACCAAACCCAGGGGAAACAAGCCACCCAGACTACAGCCTCAGGGTATGCAGAAATCTAAACAATGGAGTGCCCCCAACTCAAAATCAGGGAATGGTAAGCTGCCTCCTTATGGAAAAAGTTCACAATGACTTTTCAGTTATCCTTCCCAGCCCTGCCCAATCATTTGTGCCCAGAGGAGGAAAACTTGCCCTTCATGCAAAAAAAAAAACTGGATGTCCATTACTCAGGACAGATGGGTCCTAAACATTATATCTCAGGGGTAAAGATTCTACTTCCATACACTGCCAACCCCAAGCAGGTTTCCAGACCTTCCTCCAAACCAGTGGGAAGAGGTTCAAAAGCAAGTACTTTCCCTGCTCAATATCAGAGCTATTCAACCTGTTCCAGTAGAACAAAGTGGGCAGGGTTTCTACTCCAGACTTTTCCTGGTGCCCAGAAAAGAGGTCTCTTGGCACCCAATCCTGTATCTCTATCAACTCTCAACACCTTTCTGGTGGTCCCAAAATTCAAGATGCTTACCCTGCAACAGCTTCTCCCAATGCTTGCCAAGGATGCCTGGTTAGTCACTCTAGACTTAAAAATAAGCTTATCTGCACATCCCCATAAGGGAGTCATGCAGAAAATATCTACGCTTCAGGGCAAGCTGTATGCACTATCCGTTTTCTGCACTTCCCTTTGGCTTATCTACTGTGCCCAGAGTATTTACATAGTGCCTGGCTCCAGCCATTGCATACTGCAGGCAGAGAAATATCCAAAATGTCCCATACTTGGACTGCCTGATTCAGGCGGACAGTCAGGAATTGCTACACAGCACCTGGCATTTGTAAAAAGCCTTCTGACTTCATTGGGGTACATCAACGAAAAGAAATCACAACTGGTACCCAGTCAAAAAACTGTATTCCTGGGAGCAAGTTTGGACACAACTTCCCAGATGGCATTTCTCACTTCAGAAAAACAGGTCTATCTGACAAACTACTTCAAACAAATGGCCACCAAAACCTAGCTATCTGCAAGAAAAATACTGCAAGCTGTAAGGTTCATGGCCTCATGTATTCTGCTAATTCCAGATGCAAGACTGCATATGAGGAAACTCCGGCGGTACTTAAGTCTTTGGTGCCAGCATTCTGAGGACCTGGAAACGGTCATTCAGATCATACCTTGTATAAGGGCAGAGTTCCTTTGGTGGGCAGAAGCATGCAACCACAACAAGGGTCTGCTTTTCACTCAACCCCTCGCTTTCCAAACCCTGACAACAGACTCATCAGACTATGCATGGGGGGCTCACATGGCAGGCATTCAGGGCCACTGGAGCCCAGCCCAGATTCTCCTGCACATCAATCAAAAAGAGATGCTAGCTGTACAGAATGCTCTGACAGCCTTCAAATACGTAATCCTTCCAGGACAACTACTTATAAGAACAGACAAAACCACAGTTATGTAGTACATAAACAAGCAGGGGGGAACCCATTCTTACCCACTATGCAGGTTATCCATGGCCCTGTGGAACAGCCATGAGCAACCGAGTGCATCTACAAGCTCAATTCCTGCCAGGCAAACAAAATTTACTGGCAGATGACTTGAGCAGAAATTTCCTAGACCCACACGAGTGGAAATTGGGGCCCAACACCTTCAACCTTCTGATCCAGAGGTGGGGGTCACCAGAGGTGGGCCTATTTTCCTCCCCCGAGAACCACCAGTTGAGTAAATTCTGCACCAGGAACCCTCACAGCAGGGCCTGGAAGGTTGATGCCATATCCTTTCAATGGGAAAACCTGTCAATTTATGCCTTTTCCCCTCTGCCCCTCCTCTCAAAGGTGCTACTCAAGATAAAACAAGACAGGCCAAGGGAAATTCTTATTGCCCCAGACTGGCCACGCCAGCACTGGTACCCACTCTTGCGCAGTCTGACAACATGCCACCCTGGCACCTTCACCAGACTCCTACCCTTGTGCGACAGCAGGAGGGACAGATTTTGCATTCACAATTGCAATCCCTTAACATTGCAGCCTGGCTTATCCCTTGAATACACCACCAGCAACCCTCAGCAGACAGGTGCTGGATGTCATTCTTGAAGCCAGAAGGCCTAGTACTAGGAAATCCTATGCTGAAAATTAGAAAATATATTGTTCTTGGAATCAGCCTCAAGGGAGGGAAACAGCAGTGCCCTCCTTAACTCTAATCCTGGATTACCTAGCAGAGCTACTCCACAGAGGCCTATCCTTCTCCTCCATTAAGATTCCATGCCTCTGCCATCTCAGCTCATTATAATACTGAGCCACCTCTATTTTCTCACTCTCTCATCAAACAGTTCCTGAGAGGGGCTAACAACTTAAGGCCCCCTAGGAAAGCACCTACCTCTGCCTGGGACCGTAAATTTGTACTGGAAAAGCTCACGCTTCCCCCTTTTGAACCTGCAGCTTCAGCAGTTAAAATTCCTCTCTTGAAAAATAGCCTTGCATTTAGCCATAACTTCAGCAAGAAGAGTGTTTGAGTTACAGGCACTAATGGCTGTGGAACCCTTCATTATTTTCCATGCTGACAGGGTACCTCAGGACTAACCCGTCCTTTATGCCTAAGATGGTGTCCAGCGTGGCTGTCCATTTGTCTGATTGGTACAGCTCTACCTGCTTTTAATAAAGTTTAGTGAACCAATATCTTGCCTTGCCATTGATGCCAACAGAATGATCTTTTAAATGGTGTTTCACATAAAACATTTAACATAGTGTTCATAATTCATTTAACATAGTGTTCATAATTCATATAACGATCCATATCAGCCTTTGAGCCATATCCAAAACCAGCTCAGAACATTATAATTCCCTGGCACCGTTGACAATAAATGTATCGAAGTTGCATACTTTACAAGTCAGGGTTGCCACAAGCTGCATACTCAATAAAAAAACAGAGACCTCAGATGGATTAAATGGCCGCAGCCATGTGTATATTGCCATTTACTCAAATAGAAGCTAATTATTATGAGATGTGCGCAAGGCAGGAATGTCAGGGAGGACATTTTATTTCTTTCATGCCATTCCCCTAAACCTACAGGACAACAGACAGCACAGAGATATCAGGCCCTTCTGATTCAACATACCCACATCATAACAGCTTTTTCATTTCACAATCACAATTCATCACAATTCCTCTGGGCCGCCTTACAATCTGCCAAGGAGCCATTGCCGGGCTGGTAAGTCCCCTGGCAACAATCCCTTGGGGCTGTCTGGCCTGTGGAAGGTCCAGCCTAAGAGTCCTGTGACCCCCCCCACCCCACCCCACTTACCTTGGCCTCCCTTACCTTTCCAGTCTTCTGCCACAGGAGGGAGGAATATTCCTCCCTTCTGCCAGCACATCTCAACCTATCCTAAGTGAATGCCCTTAAAAGCTAAACCAGTTTGCAATTCCTTATAAAAAATCCCCAAACCTTCAGATAAATGAACCCCATAGGTTCATCCTCATCATACCTGTTTGGCCACCAGACCTGAATGCCAGGGTGAGGAATGTACAACCCGTTAATGTCCCTTAACACCTTATCAGTAGAACTTTTAATTCTCTTTCTCATTCTCTCCACAGCTTTTATTGACTTAGCCCCCCTCTATTTCTTTTTCTGTACCACTGCTGACCAGCAGATAATAGCTTGTGGCCAACATTCATGCATGCAGTATACCTCTTGTACCATCAAACCAATTAGATCTTTTATTGGATGTTGACAAATATTACCCCCTAGGTGCAATAAAATGGCAATAGGAGATTTCTCGCTAATTGCAGCTTGCTGTAGTACTGCCCTGAGATGGTGCCACCGCATTCCTGATACCCCAAACCAAATTGCTATGCAAGAAGCTTGCTTTCCTCCTTGGAAGGAGAAGCCCTGCCTGCCCTGGACAAAGCGATGGAGTCTCCTAATGAAAGAATGACCCACTATCCAGATGTATTTCTGATCCAAAGATGTGAGAGCTGAAATATAAAGGACAAGAGTTAAAGCCATTTACACCTTACATAGCCTTTATAAGCATTGGACTTCCCACCTGCCCATCTTCATAATGTTTGTCTGTGAAGCTCCCATTGCATGTGCAAATGAGGCTGCACCTATTCGAAAGGAATGTAATGTATATTTTTCTGAGTCTAGGCCACTCAACTTGATTGCCTCCTTTAAAACCGTTCTCGCCTGATATTGTCAGAGGTTCACCTTGCTGATGACAAAAGAATGAACCATCTGACCTACCCCTATAGTTGCGGTACTCTAGTAGCACTTTAGTCAAGACCCCATTCCAAACGCTTTGGGGTAACCACTCTTGCCCACTGACCTTTGCCTTCTTGATCCATTTTAGATTTAGCCACATAAACCCAAGTGTCCTCCCCCAGCAAATGTACCTGTGCCAGTGGTAAAACTGTCAGTTGACCTTTCTTCTTGTTTGGTTGAATAATTTCAGACCATCTAAAAGCCCCACAACAATCCAGCAGAAGGCAGCCCTAAATAATGCTATCTCATAAGAAGAAAAGAAAAACATTTGAAACTGCAAGCCACAGTTTACGTAGAACTGCTGGACCTATGGGGTACCTCTTATGAGGCCTCTTGGGTGTTTGTTTCCCCCAGCCCTTAAACATTGTCCGTACCTGAAATGTGTTAGCTAAATCCTTCAGACCCAAAGCCTGATGAAATCAATTCAGAGCTGACAATGTGCTTCTTGCCCTTCCAAAAGTCCATCCTCTTTCTTTCATTACCAAAATGCAAGTCCTGATTTGGTAAGGTGGAATTGTCTATACTTGTTTCCGGCCTCTGGATACGCTGGTCTGCAAAAATTGCTGTATGCATTTATTGTACCTTACCCTTGTCCATCCACTGAGGGCATTCCACATTAGCCACCATTCTCGTCTGCCCTTAAAGCCCATAAATGGTGTGGCACTCGCACCGGAGAAGGTTTCACATTTGGAACCAGCGATCGGAACCGGGTCCACTGCTAACCAGAAAAGGGAGTCTGCTAATGAGTTATCAATGCCTGGAATGTGTTGTGCCTTCACTGTGACATTTAATGTTAAGCACATAAAATAAAATATCTCAGCATCCTGCCTACCACCCCCTTACCCCCCCCAGCTGATTATTCACTATGTGTACTATGCTATTGTTGTCCGAGCAAAGCCAACCCACTCTGTTTCATTTGCACACCCCATATTTCCAGTGCAACCACTACTGGGAAAATTCCATCTCTGCAATTGAAATGTTTAAACCTACTTTTCACTTGAGTTGGCCATGCCGCACTGAACCACTGATCTTGAAAATAACCCCCAAAGCCATTTCCCCGTGCTGCATCTGTAAACACTGAAGCAGTAGTTGGTTGTCTCTCTCCTACCAAATTGCTGTCCCATTGTAATCTAATAAGAAACGCAGCCACCCTAAATCCACCTTCATGCCCTGTGAGATCCTAATCCGGTGGTGTAGCCTTGTGCACCCAGACCCTTTAGCAGCCAAATGACTCATAAATGAATGCCCCACAGGGTTCACTTTGCATACATAGTTCATCAACCCTACTAATTCTTGGTCCTGTGTACCCCTAAAAGGGGATGTGGCATGCCAAAGTTAATTCTGGGGGGTGCTGAGAGATGAGACATGCCTTGGTCGCGCAGTTTTTCTGGATGACATGCACTGATGCCTAAATTTACATTGCAATTGATTCCAGTAATGGCTAGGTGAGTTAACTTACCGAAATTAAGTATACATACATATACACATATGTGTACATACATACTTATAAACACAAAGCTGTGTAATATATGCATACATATATAAATACATGTACAGAAATATCCATACATATATGTACACATATTAGACGCACTTATATACTGTACCCACCCACACCATATTCATACCTATATCTATTCATATATATTGCAAATGTATAATGCATATAAACATATGCACACAAGTACCCATGTATATACACCTCCGTACTTGCATATATACACAAACACACACACACACATACATATATATATATATATATATATATATATATATATATATATATATATATATATATACACACACACACATACACATATGTGTGTATATACAGACACACATACATATCCATACACCTACGCAAATACACACATGCAATGTGGGTTTCCTTGACTACATATCTGCTGTCATACACCTGAAATGTCATTTGTTTGTTTTAACCACTTTGTTTCGTGCCAACATTTATACATCTGGTTGCTAATAAAAAGGTGAGGGAAGGTCATCAGAGTGTATATAGCCCTGACCATCTTCCTGAATATCTCAAAATAGATATCTGCAGAATAATGCAAAATGATTCAAAGATGTTGGCATTCTATCTTAACACGCTGTCACTGAGTAGCAATTTACTACACAACAAGCTTAACCATATAACCTGCATGACGACACTGCATAATAACACCAGGTAAACTACCACAGCCATATATATATATATATTTTTTTTTTAATACTCAGAACATGCATACAGTCACAGCATCTGTGGTCTTAACAACTTTAAGTGAATTTCATTAATGCTTACAAATGTATTTGGTTTTGCCCAAAATTCTTAAACCAAGAACTAGAAAGGAATGCTGTAACCTCTACCTAATGACAGAGGATCTTCTGGCTATCACCATAGATGAATTATTATCATCATCATCGGTGTTGTTATTATTTTGGAGTATTATTTTATTATTAAACAGATTGGAGTGTTATTAGTAATATTTTATTAACTTTATTTTATTTTTATTATTAACATCTTCACATGCCTCCAGATTTCTGAGTAATTCTGGGGTACTCAAAATGATCATTTACCTCTTTCTACTGGACTAAGCTTTTTTGTTTGGCTGAATTCTTGCCACCCAACTGATGTGGATATCTAAAGGTAAGACTGCGCATTTGCACATCTGTCGACTTACAAAAATATGTGAGCTAACAAAGTGACTGTAAGGAAGTTTTGCAACTCAAGGGACTTTGCAGTGTCCTAAAATTACAAAGCTTTTACTAAGGCTTTAATGCATTCTTCCCAAGAAGTGCAAGTGGGATGCCATAAAACTTCCCCCTCTTTCCCTTTGTAAGTGCATAGTGTTACTGATGTGTTTAAAAGCTAATTACACTGCAGGAAGTGGGGGATGAGAAAACCTTCTGCTTCTAGCAAATACAAGCTTAGATGTTCGTGTTTCACTGTTGCATCATTACACTTGTCCTGCTGGCAGGCTACCCACAGTCTGCCTGAATTCCAAAGTTTTGGTCCGGCGTCGGTTGTTGTCGCCTCTTCCCTGACGTCAGTGCGTCAGGGGTATAAAAAATGCAGCCAACGCCATTTTCTTCTGTCTTTCTTGCCGTGCGGTGCCCGAAGCAAAAGCAGTTTGCAAGTGCCGGTCGGCCAACTCCTGAGATTTTCGAATTTCAGATCCGAAGTCTTCATTAAAGCTAAGTACCCCGTTGGGGAAACTTTTTTTCTTGCTCCAGACCAATGTCAGAAAAAGTTAACAGTTGTATTTCTTGTGGGAAGCAAATACCTCATAAGGATTTCCACTCTTACTGTATTCCTTGCCTAGGCCCTGACCATGACGTTGCTTGTTGTCGGTTTTGTGCTAGATTTAGCCAACGCACTATCAAGCACCGGTACGATTTTGCCTTTCATTACTTTGGCCGCAGATTCAGTTATACAATGCCGGCGTTACAGCCGACGATCGGAGTTTATAAAAAAACGCAAGGATAAAGACAAGGACAGGCTTCCGAGGTCCAAAACAGACGATGAGGCTTCCTCTAAGCTAGTCGTCGGTTCGCCGGTTCTCAGTGAGGTGACACCTGCTACCTCAGAGCCACAGGCCGCTTCGACTCCCACGTGGAGCCGACTGGGCCTTTGGAAACTCAAGGTATTGGCTCCTCAGAAACTATTCCCTCCGATGGGTCCAGAGCTGCTGTGCAGGCATCAGCTTTTGAGGATGCTTTCAGACCTACACAGTTATATGCAAAGCCATCTTCAGCTTCAAAGACTAAAGCAGCTCTAAAGACAAAGAAACAAGTACAGCATTCTACAGGACAGACTTCTTGCCTAAAAAACAGATGCTCAAAATGGCCGAAGACCTTATTACTTTGATCAGGGGTTCCCATCCCCCTCCTGATAAGAGGCCTAGGCAAGAGACAGAATATGAATTTTCAGATCAGATTTCCATTTGAAGGCGAAAAGCCGAGGTACCAGATCGCAATAAACGTTGGCTTGGCACTGGCTTCCTGTGTTGTTCGTTGGTGAATTTTGACCTGCTGTAGTGTTTGTGGTTTGTGGATTTGACAGGTTTCCATTTCCTCTGATTCCTCCTCTGATCAGGAATAGTCTCTTTCTCCCTATGAGGATTGTGATGCTGAAGAATCTATTCCTTCAGCTTCTCCTCCTGAGGATTACTCTTTTGGGGAAACCCTGCATACTGTGAAGGGAGCACTTTCATTGGGAGAGCCAGGATTATACAGAATCCAAGAAAAGGCTCAGAGATTTTCTTTTACTTCCTCAGCATAGGCCCCTTGCAAATTCCCCGTTCTGGACATTGTAGATGATGCTTTTTCAGAGTCTGGCCTGTCTCCAGACTCTATACCCCCTGCACCCAGGTACTACAGGGTTCCAGATTCGCATAAATTTCTATATAAACCTTGCTGCTGACCCAGAAATTATATCTCAGGGTCCCAAAGGGGGTCAAGGCTTCCACTGCAAAAAAACCCTGTTCCCTCTGATAGGGATTCTAGAGCACTGGACAGATGGGGGGAAAAAAGTTTACACTTTTGCTACCTTGGCTGTAAGGGCTTTAAATTGTCAATTTCATATATGCTTAAATATCAGCAATACTTAATGTCACTGTTAAAACAGAAAATGTTGACAAATTCTGAATGTGCTGAAAACAAAGAAATGCAGGATTTATTGCATGCAGCTGAACAGGTGGGAAAACATACTTTGCAATGTGGTTTTGATTCTGTGGAGGCCTCTTGTAGGGCTGCTGTAACGGGTTCTGTGATTAGGAGGCATGCTTGGTTAAAGGAACAAAATCTGCCTGATCATGTTAAAGCAAAATTATTAGATGCTCCATTACAGCATGATACTTTGTTTGGTGTTAAGGCAGAAGAGGTGTTGAAGAAAATGGAGGATAAAGCGAAATCTATGCAGGCAGTTAAGGATTTATTACAGCCACCCAGATTTAGCAGGAACTGGCCTTCAAAAAAATTGGTCCTTTCCAGTGTCAGGCCACAAAGAGGCAGATACAAGCACCCTGGAGGCAGATCCCAGCCCCAAGGCTCATACAGGCCTAAACAATGGGGTGCTTTTACCTCCAAAAGCGGAGAAGACAAATCTCAACCTTATAGGAAACAGCCCCAATGACTTTCCTCTACCAGTACCAAGCACTTATCTTTTGGACGCTCCCTTAGGGGGAAAACTAGCACTTTTTCCACAAAACTGGCACATGATCACCCAGGACAAATGGGTTTTGAATATAGTGTCTCAGGGTTACAGGTTCCACTTTCACACCCTGCCAAAGGCAAAAGGCATGCCAGACCTGCCACACAATCAGTGGGCAGAGACACAAAAGCAAGATGTTCATCATGTTACCCTGCTGCTGCAGTCATCACACTTGGGTTATC
Organism: Protopterus annectens; assembly: GCF_019279795.1. Classification (NCBI taxonomy): domain Eukaryota; kingdom Metazoa; phylum Chordata; order Ceratodontiformes; family Protopteridae; genus Protopterus; species Protopterus annectens. Next base: position 151,397,766 of record NC_056742.1, read on the forward strand.
CTGTCGTCAGGCGGTCCCACAGTCTGCCGGAATTCCAAAGTCTTGGTCCGGCGTCGGTTGCTGTCGCTTCTTCCCTGACGTCAGTGCGCCAGGGGTATATATAATGCATCCGACGCCATTTTCTTCAGTCTTTCTTGCTGCGCGGTGCCCGAAGCAGAAGCAGTTCTCAAGTGCCGATCGGCCGACTCCTGAGATTTCCGAAGTCGAATTTCAGATCCGAAGTCTTCAATAAAGCTAAGTTCCCCGTTGGGGAAACTTTTCTTGCCTCAGACCGATGTCAGAAAGTTAACAATTGTATTTCTTGTGGGAAGCAAATACCTCAAGGATTTTCATTCTTACTGCATACCTTGCTTAGGCCCAGACCACGATGTCACTGGTTGTCGTTTTTGTGCTAGGTTCAATAAGCGTACTATAAAAAGACTCTTTGATTTCGCATGACATTACTTGGGTAGAAAATTTAACTACACAATGCCGTCGGAGCAACCGACTACCGGCGTGCACAAAAAACACAAGGATAAGGACAGGCAGCCTAGACCCAAGCCAGACTCTGAGGCCTCAGCTGGGCCAGTCTCCGGTTCACCGGTCTTCAGTGAGGCTCCTACGCAGCCCCTGGCTACTGCAGATTTGGAACCGGAGACCGCTTCGGAGCCTTTGGAGGAGAGTGCTAGGCCGACGCAGCCATTTTGTTTAGCCCCTACCGACGACACTGCAGAAAGAGATGGTGCTGCAGAAACACTTTTGGTTTCTGAAGGCGTCTTCAGACTGACTACTCTCACCATAAAAACGTATCCTAAGCTGAAGACTCCTATTAAACCAAAAAAGACTGCAGTTCAGTCTCCAGTTAAAGGCCCCATGCCTAAGAAACAGATGCTTAAAATGGCGGAAGATTTGATCTCTTTAATCAGGGGTTCCCAACCCCCACCCGACATAAGGCCTAGACAAGAGGAAGATTATGCCTCCTCTGATCAAGTGTCTATTTCCTCAGGCTCCTCTGAGGAACAAGATTACTCCTTTCCCCCTTATGAAGATTCTGATGCTGAGGATTCCATTCCCTCAGCTTCTCCCCCTGAAGACTACTCCTTTGGGGAAACTTTACACACTGAGTGAACATTTTCACTGGGAAGGTCAGGATTACTCTGACTCAAAGAAAAGGCTCAGAGAGTTTCTTTTACTCCCCCAGCACAGACCTTTTGCCATCCCCCCAGTTTTAGACATTGTGGATGATGTTTACTTAGAATTTAGTTTGAACCCAGATTCTCTGCCTCCTGCTCCAGCCAAACCAGACAGATACTATAGAGTGCCTGACTCCCACAAATTCCTTTATAAAAGCCCTGTTGCTGATCCAGCCCTGTTGCTGATCCAGAGACCATCTCCCAGGGTCCCAAAGGGGCTAAGGCTTCTATGGCAAAAAATCCTGTACCCTCTGAAAGGGACTCCAGAGCACTAGACAGGTGGGGGAGAAAGTTTACACCTCAGCCACTCTAGCTATGAGAGCACTAAATTGCCAGTTTCACATGTTAAAATATCAGCAATTTCTTATGTCTCACTTAAGACAAAAAATGAGCACACTCCCTCAACAGTCTGAATTGAAAGAAATGCAGGATCTGTTGCACGCAACTGAACAGGTAGGCAAACTTACTTTACAATGTGGGAAAATATCAGCAATTTCTTGTGTCTCACTTGACAAAAAATGAGCACACTGCCTCAACAGTCTGAATTGAAAGAAATGCAGGATCTGTTGCACGCAACTGAACAGGTAGGCAAACTTACTTTACAATGTGGGTTTGATTCTTTAGAGGCTTCCTGCAGAGCAGCTGTCACTGGGTCTGTTATACGTAGGCATGCTTGGTTAAAGGAACAAACTCTGCCTGATCATGTTAAAGCAAAGCTTCTAGATGCTCCCTTACAGCAGGATGTCCTATTTGGAGTTAAAGCAGAAGTCGTCTTAAAGAAAATGGAGGATAAGGCAAAATCTATGCAGACAGTCAAAGATTTTCTACAAGTACAACCCCCTCGCTTCAGCAGAAATTGGCCAACAAACAATTGGTCCTTTCCAGCTACTGACAGACCACAGAAGGATAAATACAGACGTCCAAGAGGCAGAGGGCAACCACAAGCCCAATACAAACCTCGACAATGGGGCACTGCAACACAGAAGGGAGGAGAAGACAGGCCCCAAACTACTAGAAGGCAAACTCAATGACTTACACCTCATCTGGCCAAGCAACACTCTCTTGGCAGCTCCCTTGGGAGGAAAACTCGCACTTTTTTCAGACAACTGGCACATTGTCACAAAGGACAAATGGGTCCTAGACATAATTTCATGAGGATACAGATTCCATTTCCACACCTTGCCAATGAAAAGAGGAATGCCAAACCTGCCACAAAATCAATGCGCAGAGGCACAAAAACAAATTACAACTCTCATGGACATGAGAGCCATTCAGCTGGTACCTACACGGGAGCAAAGGCCAAGGATTTTACTCTACTCTTTCTAGTCCCCAGAAAGGACAGTGCCTGGAGACCAATTCTGGACCTTTCAATTCTAAACACCGTCTTACAAGTACCCAAATTCAAGATACTAACACTACAGCAGCTTCTTCCCATGTTGGGCAAGAAAGCATAGCTAGTAACATTGGTCCTCAAGGAGGCATACCTGCATGTCCCTATCAAATTTGCAGAAGATGCCTCCGTTTCATTGCAGGTTCAACCCATTACTAATTCTCTGCACTGCCCTTTGGCTTATCCACTGCGCCCAGGGTCTTCACAAAATGCCTGGTGCCAGTAATTGCATACTACAGACAGAGGAATTCAAATATACCCATACCTGGACGACTGTCTCATCCAAGCAGAAAGCAAGGGCATCCTCTTACATCTGGCTTTTGTAAAACATCATCTAAGTTGCCTGGGGTACACAGTAAACGAAAAGAAATCAAAACTAGTACCCTCACAAAATATGACATTCCTGGGTGCCAGGTTGAATACAACGGCCCAGAAGGCTTATCTGACGCCAGACAAACAACTACAACTGACTCAATATTTCAAAACAATGGCAACAAAGACCCAACTCCCTGCAAGAAAAATTCTGCAGGCCTTGGGCTTCATGGCATCTTGCGTACTACTAATACCATTTGCAAAGCTGCATATGAGGAAATTACAGTGGTACCTAAAAGGTGTATGGTCTCAACACGGCCACAGCTTGGACACTGATATCTCTCATTCCCTGCCTACAACAAGAGTTTCTATGGTGGTCACAGGCATGTCACCTCAACAAGGGTCAGCCTTTCACCTTTCCCCCAGCCAGGCAAGCTATGACAACAGATGCATCGGACTACGCCTGGGGGGCACACATGGCAGGGCAGTGCGTTCAAGGCATATGGACTGCAGATCAAAGGAATCTGCACATCAATCAAAAAGAGATGCTAGCTGTACAGAATGCTCTGACAGCCTTCAAGAACCTGTCACCCCTGGGCTTCCGGATATTGGCAAAGGCTCTTGCCGCCCCCATAGTGCCTTTTTTAGGCAAGGCTCAAATGATAAACCTACCGCCCTAGAAAACAAAAATGGAGAAAAACTAAGGGTAATACTGCTCAATGCCAGAAGTCTAAACCTCAAGATGCACGCCCTCGAAGCCCTCCTCAGTATGGAGAACATCGATGTCTATGCTGTGACTGAAACCTGGTTCAAGGCTCCTGAGAGCACCCCAGCACTATCAGGTTGTACCTCATATCATGCGTTCCGGCCCCAAAATCCGGACTGAACCACAAAAGGAGGGGGAGTATCCATATTCATAAAGGATACCCACATCTCCAGGTTAGTGGCAACGCACGAAGCATCGGAGACCATCCAGGTGCAATTAACCATAGGTAAAACTGCCCTACACTTTGTAACATGCTACAGACCACCTTCTCAAACTCAGGAAACCCACGCAGCCTTCCAGAAGACACTGGAGAGTATGAATGTCTCTCCAAACACCATCATATTGGGTGACTTCAACTACCCAAACATAGACTGGGAACATTACTCAAGCCCCAACACCCTAGCCCAAAGGTTCCTTGAGTTCATAAACTCAAATGCTATGGAACAACTAGTCACCATTCCCACAAGAGGAGAAAATATACTAGACCTGATCATCACAAACATGGGGACAAAATGCTCCACACCGGAAGTATATCCCTCATTGGTGAGATCAGACCATAAATTAATCTCACTGGAGATCCACATCCCGCCCCCACCCCACCAAAAAGACCACAGTGAAGAACTTCTCAAAAGCAAACTTCACACTTCTTAAGACTGGAGTGGTATCCTTCAAGGCCCCGAGCCAGTGGAAACCACAACCCACGCTGCTGAAACCCTTACAAATGCCTTCTACGAGCACCTCCAGGAATGTATGGATCAAGCAATCCCTAATAAAATCAAGACCCTTTCCACCAAAGGCAGGCGCCCGGTCTGGTGGACTCCAGCCATAAACAAACTCTACAACAAGAGGAGAAAGCTACTACATGACGGAGCAAAATCCCTAAAAGGGAAGGCATCTCTGATCAATACTAGCAAAAAACTACGATCACTCATAAAATCATCCAAGGCCAACTTTGAGAGAAATATCGCTAATGACACAAAAGACAATCATAAAGCCTTCTTTAGCTATGTTAGAAAGCTGGGTGGAAACTCCCAGATATGCTCAGAATTAGTCCAAAATGATAAAAAAATCACTGAACCCACAGACATTGCCAACATATTGGCAGACAGGTTCAGTGCAAATTTCTCCCCTCCCTCCCCCCAAAAGGAGAAATATCTATCCCACCAGAGTCTAGCCTCCCAAACATCTCAGATGCCCAGGTGAGAGCTGCTCTCTCTAAAGCAAAAAACACAGCATCAATGGGACCGGACGGTGTCCCCGGCTGTGTGCTACACCTAACTCAATGAGGAACTAAACCCACACATAAGGCTGCTGTTTAATCTTAGCCTTACTACAGGATACGTACCCAAAGAATGGCGTACGGCAACTGTGGTCCTACTCCACAAAGGCGGTGCTTCTACGGACCTTGGAAATTACCGCCCCATAAGCTTGACGAGCCTTGTCTGCAAAGCTATGGAGAGGATCATAATGGAACTCATAAATAAAGACATTGGAGACCTACAGACACTGGATCCTACCCAATTTGGCTTTGTCAAGGGCAGATCCTGCCTCTTAAACTTGGTCGACTTTTTCGAAACAGTCACTAAGGCCATTGATTAGGGTAAGGCAGTTCACACAGCCTACCTTGACCTAGCAAAAGCGTTCGACACAATACCCCACTCGGGCATCATAGAAAAGCTTAGATGTAAACCCATATGTCACAAGATGGGTTGCAAACTGGCTCAAGGACAGAACACACAGGGTTAGAGTTGCTGGTGCCATGTCAGACTCTAAGCCGGTCACGAGCGGTGTCCCACAGGGCTCAGTCCTGGGCCCCCTCTTGTTCGGCATTTATTTTTCTGAAGTGCAGGCAAACATAGGGGGATTGTGGCTGACAAAATTTGCAGATGACTGCAAACTGGGCACCATAATTGACACTCCAGACACAGACATCCTCCAGAAAGGTCTCCTAGAAATGGATAACTGGTGCCAGAGCCATGGCTTTAAGCTAAATGCCAAAAAATGTATAGTCATACCCTTTGGGAAAAACAATGTAACCCCTAATTACCACATAGGTGGTAATCCATTAAACACGGAAGAAGTCATCAGGGACCTGGGGACCCAAGTTGACAGTAACCTCTCTTTTGACACTCACATTGCCAAAGTGGTTAGGAAGACCTTCTACATTGCCCACCTGATCATGAAGGGATTCACATCCAGATCAGGAGAGGTCATTGTACCCCTGTACTCTTCACTTATCAGACCAATGATTGAGTACAACGCCCCATTCGGAATGTACCTTACCCGACACCTGCAGCAGTTGGAAAGACCCCAAAAGTTCCTCACCAAAAGGATAAAGGGGCTCAAACATATGTCATACGATGCCCGACTGAAGAAACTCCAGCTCTATTCAGTCGCATACAGTCTGCTCAGAGGTGATCTGTGCTGACATACAAGGCCATGTCCAGCCCGGAATTAATGGACATGATCCACCTCAAAAAATCCAAATCCACCAGAGCCACGAGAGCAAGAGACTTAAACCTCAACACGGATATAAATAGGATGTGCTGGAGGGACAGATTCATCACCCAGAGACTCCCTACACTATGGAACAGAATCCCAGTCCATGTGAGGCAGAGCCCCTCACTGACTCTGTTCAAGAGAAATCTTGACGAGTGGATGGGAGATCGTAGGTTTACCCCTGGAATCATCTCTGTATCACTGCTGGACAGATGCACAGCAAACTAATGGGTATAGTATTCTCATCCTAAGGGGTGGTGAAAGCCACACACACTCTGGCTAGGCTTATAAATGCCCTAGGGCAGATAGCCTAGTATGAACCTATGAACCTATTGCATCCAGGACAACTTACAATAAGGACTGACAACACCACAGTAATGTGGTACATAAACAAACAAGGGGGTACACACTCCTTCCCTCTATGCAGGCAAGCAATGACCTTGTGGAACACAGTACTGGCTTACCAAGTTCAGTTACAAGCTCAATTCCTGCCAGGAAAAAAGAACACATTGGCAGACGACCTCAGCAGAAACATCATGGATCCCCACGAGTGGAAACTGGATCCACAAGTATTTGCAAAGATAACTCAAACAGACAGAGATAGACCTGTTTGCCAGCCCCCAAAACTATCAGCTAACAAAATTATGTACAAGTACACTTCACCATCAAGCTTGGAAAGTGGACACACTCTCATTCAGTTGAAAAAAACTGACAGTATATGCCTTCCCTCCATTGCCTCTTCTCACAAAGGTGCTTCTGAAAGTCAGAAAGGAGAGACCACGACTGATGCTCGTAGCCCCAGACTGGCCACGCCAGCACTGGTACCCACTATTAAGGAATATGGCCCAGGGCCCACCTTGGATTTTACCACAAATTGCCCATTTGCTCACACAGCAAAACAATCAGATTCTGCACAGCCAGCTCAAAACCTTAAATCTGGCTGCATGGCAAATCACCTAAGCATCCAGCCAGCTCCTCTTTCCCAAGCAGTTATGGATGTTGTTCTGGAAGCTAGGAGGCCCAGCACCAGGAAGGCCTACTCGGACAAATGGAAAAGGTTTTGCGTCTAGAACCAAGCTAAAGGCCAAAATACACTTCAACCTCACATGCCTCAGATCCTACAGTATTTAACTGAGATGTTACACAAAGGACTTTCTTTTTCTTCCATTAAAATCCATGCATCAGCTATTTCAGCCCCCAACAACACGGATCCACCCTTATTTTCACATCCACTTCTATGGCAGTTCCTCAGAGGGGCAAAAAACATTAGGCACCTCCCAGGAGAGCACCTACACCAACATGGGACCTCAATTTTGTTCTGGAAAAACTTACGCTACCTCCCTTTGAACCAGCTTTCTCTGTTGATCTGCAGTTTAGATCATGGACGACTGCCCTGCTTCTGGCAATAACTTCAGCCAGAAGAGTCTCAGAGCTGCAGGCACTAATGGCAGTGGAACCTTTCCTCATTTTCCATCAAGACAGAGTTTCTCTACGAACTAATCCTTCCTTCATGCCTAAGGTGGTTTCCAGTGTGGCTTTAAATCAAACCATCCATTTACCCACCACCTTCCCAAATCCACAGAACAAAGGAGAAAGACTCCTGCTTCCTTGGACATTCACAGGCAACTTCGTTACTACTTGGATAAAACTAAGGCTTTCAGAAAATCTGACCAGCTCTTTGTATCCTATGCTACAGCTTCGCAAGGGAAGGCTATATCAAAACAAACCATTTCCAAATGGATAGGACATTGCATTCGTTTTTGCTATACCCATCGTGGAAAACCAGTTCTTGCTACCATAAGGCCCCACTCTACCAGGGCAACAGCTACATCTACAGCCTTCCTCAGGGGGGTTCCAACCAAGGAGATTTTGGAAAATGCAAGGTGGAGTTCAGTACACACCTTTACCAAACGCCATCACTTACCACTTTACTCTAAGACTAGAGCTGGCTTTGCCACTGCAGTTCTGCAGGGCCTTCTAGCCTCCTCTAACCCTCTTTGACTCCTCCACCCATCCTTAGCTTTGGGATTCTACCCAAGTGTTATGACTGCAGCAGGGTAACATGATGAACATAGTACAGTTTTGTACCTACTATAAATGTAGATGTTCGAGTGCACACCCTGCTGCAGTCCAGGTTACCCTCCCTCCATCCCCTCTGATCTAACTGGCTAAATCTTTACAATACCTTCCTGATGTATTTGCTTATAGCTGGAGGGATTTTGTGTTTGTGCTAAATTTTCTTAAATTGGTACTAATTACTGACCACCTTTTTGGGGGCACCTGACATCTGGGGCAAGAAAAACTGAAGAAAATGGCGTTGGATGCATTATATATACCCCTGGCGCACTGACGTCAGGGAAGAAGTGACAGCAACCGACGCCGGACCAAGACTTTGGAATTCCGGCCGACTGCAGGACCGCCTGACGACAGGATAACCCAAGTGTGATGACTGCAGCAGGGTGTACACTCTAACATCTACATTTATGGTAGGTACAAAACTGTACTTTTCATCCCTCCTGGACATGAGGGCCATTCAGCGTGTACCACTACAGGAGCAGGGACAAGGATTTTACTCACGACTTTTCTTGGTGCCCAGAAAGGACAAAGCCTGGAGACCAGTACTGAACCTGTCTATTCTAAACACTTCTCTGGACATTCCAAAATTCAAAATGTTAACTCTGCAGCAGTTTCTGCCCATGCTGGGCTAGAAGGCTTGGCTTGTAACCTTCGACCTAAGAGGCATACCTGCATGTCCCAATCAGACAATCTTGCAGAAGATACCTCAGATTCATAGCTGGCTCAATACACTACCAATTCTCTGCACTACCCTTTGCTTATCTGCTGCGCCCAGGGTCTTTACAAAATGCCTGGCACCAGTAATTGCTTTTTGCAGACAGAGGAATTCAAATATATCCCTACTTGGACGACTGCCTTATTCAAGCAGAGAACAAGGACATCCTACTAAAGCATCTGGCGTTTGTAAAAAGATTGCTAATTTGCCTAGGGGTACACAGTAAACGAAAATAAATCAAAGCTAGCACCCTCTCAATAGATCATATTCCTGGGTGCAAGCTTAAATACAACTGCCCAGATGGCTTATCTCACACCAGACAAACAAAGGCAACTGACTTCTTATTTCGACATGTTGGCAACAAAAATCTAGTTATCTGCAAGAAAAATTCTGCAGGCTTTGGGCTTCATGGCATCCTGCATTCTGTTAATTCCATGTGCAAGACTGTATGAGGAAACTACAATGGTATCTAAAAAGTGTTTGGACTCAACATTGCCACAGCCTGGAAAAACTACCCTCATTCCCTGCCTGCAACAGGAGTTTCGATGGTGGGCACAGGCCTGTCACCACAACAAGTGACAGCCTTTCACTGTACCCACTGCCAGGCAGACAATAACAGATGCATCAGATTATGCTTGGGGGGCCCACATGGCAGGAAAATGTATTCAGGGCACATGGCCCACAAGCCAAATGCATCTTCATATCAATCTAAAAGAAATGCTGGCTGTCCAGAATGCCCTGACAGCTTTCAAGGATCTGCTTCATCCAGGACAACTGCTAATAAAGACGGACAATACTACAGTCATGTGGTACATAAACAAGCAGGGAGGCACGCATTCCTACCCCCTCTGCAGACAAGCCATGATTTTGTGGAACACAGCATTGACATTTCAAGTACACCTACAAGCACAATTCCTGCCAGGAAAGACAAATACTCTGGCAGATGATCTAAGCAGAAACCTCATGGATCCTCACGAGTGGAAACTAGATCCGCAAATCTTCAGCATAACAAGGAAATGGGGATGCCCAGACATAGATCTATTTGTCTCCCCTCACAACTGCCAACTACAGAGATTTTGTACAAGGACTTGTCACAAGCTATCATGGAAAAGTGGATGCAATCGTAAACAGCTTATCTCAAGGCCCAGCGTGGACATTACCTCAAATTCCTTATTTACTGACCCAACAAAGCATTCATATACTGCACAGCCAACTCAGAACCCTAAATCTGGCTGCATGGCGGATAACGTAACCATTCAGAACACACCTTTCTCCAAATCAGTTATGGATGTTATCCTGGAGGCCCAGCACCAGAAAATCATATGCAGAAAAGTGGAAGAGATTCTGTGCTTGGAACTAGGCGCAAGGAATTGACATTCTTGTACCAAATATTCCTCAGATTTTACAATACCTAACTTAGATGCTGGACAAAGGCCTATCCTTTTCATCGATTAAGATCCATGCCTCTGCTGTTTCAGCTCATTACAATACGGACCCACCTATTTTTTCACATCCACTACTAAGGCAGTACCTCAGAGGGGCCAAAAACATAAGACCCCCAAGAAGAGCACCAAGACCTGCATGGGACCTCAACTTTGTCTTGGAAAAACTCTGCCTTCTTTTGAGCCAGCCAATACAGCTAAGATACAATTCTTATGGAAAACAGCTCTGCTCTTGGCAATTGCTTCAGCAAGAATAGTCTCAGAGTTACAGGCTGTAATGGCGGTTGAACCTTACATAATTTTCTATCCGGACAGGGTTTCTCTGAGGACAAACCCAACATTTATGCTTAAGGTGTAGTGTCCAGTATGGCTCTTAATCAAACAATTCACTTGCCTACCTTTTTATCCAAACCCACAGAATAAGGGGGAGAAACTACTACATTCTTTGGACATACACAGCTACGCTTCTACTTGGACAAAACTAAAGCTTTCAGAAAGTCTGAGCAGCTCTTAGTGGCATTTGCTGCAGGATCTCAAAGAAAAGCCATCTCAAAGCAGACTTTTTCCAAATGGATAGCCCACTGCATTCGTTTCTGCTATTCTCAACATGGCAAGTCAGTGCCTAAGGGCATCAGGCCACACTCAACCAGAGCAGCAGCTACTTCAGCAGCCTTCCTTAGAGGAGTACCAACCAAGGACAAGGCTGCAACTTGGACTTCAGTGCACACTTTTACAAAGCACTACCACTTACCTCTTTACTCTAAATCCAGAGCAGGCTTCACCACTGCAGTTCTGCAGGGCCTCATATCCTCTCGTAATTCTATTTAGGCTCAGCCACCCAACCTCAGCTTTGGGATTCAACCAAAGTGTAATGACTGCAACAGTGAAACACGATGAACATAGTACAGTTGTGTACCTACCATAAATGTAGATGTTAGTGTATTCACTGTTGCAGTCCAGGTTACCCACCATCCCCCTTTCTTTGCTGGGACTTACCTGTACTTCTCTATTCTATACAACCTATGTGGTGTATTTGCTTGTAGAGGAAGATTGTTTTATTTTAGTGCATGCTCTTTTATTGGCATAATTTCTAAGCCTACCCTTCGGGGGGCACCTGACATCTGGGGCAAGAAAAACTGAAGAAAATGGCGTCTGCTGCATCTTTTATACCCCTGGCGCACTGACGCCAGGGAAGAGGCGACAGCAACCAACGCTGGACCAAGACTTTGGAATTCAGGCCGACTGCGGGCAGCCTGCCAGTAGGATAACCCAAGTGTAGTGACTGCAACAGTGAACACACTTTAACATCTACATTTATGGTAGGTACACAACTGTACTTTTTTCTTCTCTTGCAAACTTTACAGCCATGGGTTAAGATCTTAGCTTGAATTAGCAGCTAAAATGAAACTTTTGCCCATTTACAAATAATCCTGCTTTCTCAAACAGGAAAATGTCTTGACTATGTTTTCTGTTCTACCAAGCCACGTTGCAGTGATAACTAAAAACCAACTAAATATTACCAACAAATCAAAGCTTTGACCTCGTATGAAATATTTCAGCCTTTCCTGAAGAAATTCTGTGCACTGACCCATTCCCTCCCCCCACCTTTCTGCCCTTCTTCTTTTTCTACTTCCTTAAAGTAATGCCGCTAAAATTGAAATGGTTACAGTATTCTGCTACTTAGCCACAGAATCGCAGACAACCAACTGCTCTTTACTCCACCAAGGTTTAGTAATGTGTTAACAGGTAAAATAAACAACAAATACATCTACAAGGGTTATCAAGCGTAAGCATTGGCTTTGCAGTCCTCAACAAGAGTTTCCACTTTTTACCAAACCTTTCTATCCACAATTACCGGTGTTGCAGCGGTAGTGTTGTTGCCTCACAGCAAGAGGTTCTCCCGTTCAATTCCCAGCTAGTGTGCAGGGAGTGCCTTCTGTGTGGAGTCTGCATGTCCTCCCCGCGGGTCGAGTGGCATTCCGAAAGACATGCATGAATGGGCTTTCCTTCGTTGAAGGTTGGGCGTCGGGCTGGCAACTCGGCACCATGAAAATCTACTGCCAATCATTAGCGGACCGGAGTTCTGCTGTGGCGACCCCTAACCGGGAAAAGCCAGAAGACAACTAATTTACAACCTGCAAATGGCTGTAAATTCCATAAGACCTAGATTAACTTTAATGACCCACTCATCTGAATTATGTAGTATTATTATTTTTATTATTAATTTCATTTTATTTGCGAAGAAATAAACCAGACATGATTTATTTGCATTAAGCGAAACTAGTTAGCGAACCAAACCTGATTTTAAGTTGTATTAAGCATACAAGCAGGCCCAAACTCCCTAGCCTTGCCGTATGATTCTTCACTGACCCCTGCCATCTAATTAATTGCAGGCCTCCACTATTGTTTGCTAGAATGCTAAGAAAAATAATTTCCGCTATTGCTAAAATCTTTTGCATCTCATCCCTAAACCCCAGGCCATACTTAGGCATGTGTGCCTTTGTTTCATGCCTTAAGTGAGCCTTAATCTCATAGTAAACCCTACTTGAAGTATTAATTTAAACCTGTTCTGTCATTCAAATTTAGTCTGATATTTCAAGTACATATTTTACCCTCTATCCTGTTTGTAACCTAAACTCCAGGCATTTCAAAAATCTAACTGATTTGAGTTACAAAATTACCAAACTAAAGCCATTACATCAGATAGTAACTTAAGCAATCTGCATACATGTTCTTAAACCAAAGTCTTTAAACATCAACACTAACATAACTAGCCTTTTCTCTGATAAAAAGTCATTGTCCCATGTAAATAAAATAGTTTAAGGCAAACTGCCCTTGAGTGCCCTCAACTATTTCTGATACTCTCCAAATGCTCTGCCTTGTGACTACTTTCCAGCCCCAGCTCCCCAGGCCCTGCCATGTGGCTACCTATAGGCCTCAGTTCACAGGCCTGGCCCCAAGTGGCTACCTGCAGGCTTCAGTTTCCAGACCTTGCTTATGTGGCTGATGGCAGGGCTTAGGAACTGAGGCATGCAATGTGGCTAATTGCATATCTCTGTTCCTAGGCCCTGCACTGTGGCTAACTGCAGGCCTCAGCTCACAGGCCCTGCCATGTGACTAACTGTAGGCCTCGGCTGCTAGCAACTAAGCCTCAACCATATCACCCCCCTGTATATATTTTTTTTGTTAAACTTGTACATTTCCTGTGTCTCGTGTATAACCCCAGGCCTTCCAAAGGGCATGTGCCCTAGTTATTTCTCTCTTTTAACTATGCTTTTCTTCAGTCAGTGCAAATCCTTGGTTAAGTACTTACAAAACCCTTATGGTGTTCTAATTTTCACTTGATACCTTACAAGTACAACCTTAATTCCTACCGTTGCTTGTAGCAACGAAATACAGGCCTGCAAAATAAAATACAATTATAACACACCAAATCAATGCAACATTACCCCCACTTATCTGCTGAAAAACTACTTGCATGCCTTTAAGCATAATACCCTAAGCTTTCCTACACTATTAAGTAAACATAGTACAAATTATACAGATAAATGCCACTAAAGCCTGTGATTAAATCAAAAACCAACAAAAGGCCCATACCTTGTTCTTGGATCACCCTTGTAGTTCAAACACAAACTAGTAATCCACAGATAAGCTGATCAGACAAGCTGCCCAAAATTACCAAGGTGTGACAAGCTGCCAAGGTAGAGGTTGAAAAGACTGATTGGCTTTGTTCCCAGCTTTTTCAACCCTTCCCCTGGACAGCCCAGCCCACCTCAGCCCTCCTACCTATCCTGACCCTACCTGTTCTCCACCTCCCCCCTACCCCCACTGAAACCTGAGTCCGAGCTGACCTGCCTCAGACAAATGACTGATGTTAAGTTGTCTATCTCGCCTTCATTCTTGCTGGATGGGTTCGGAGCCGACCTCGGCTCCGACTCGGCCACTCTAAAAGCTCGAGAGTTGGTTCCACCGGCTCGAGGCTCCCCTTATATCCCACAATGCTAGGCGTGAGTTACCTCAGATCTCGTTTGCCGCTACAGCGATCGAGGTGTGTTTTCTACCGGCTCCAGGTTAGTGAAAGTTTAGTCTAGTTTAAATTCTTTAAACTTAGGCTAGTTAGCGTAAATTCTTTACCACTTAGTGTAGTGGACTTGTTTATCCCTTTTTATCTTTCCAGCCCCCTCCTTTTATAAAGAACACTTAGTTCTTCCCCAAGGCCTTCGGGCCCTTCCTTCCCTTTCCTTAGAAGTGTGTATGTGTTTTACTTAGGGAATTTTATTAACTTACCCTTAGTTTAAAATAATTCCCTTTTAAACCTATCAGTGTAATCTGTGTGTGTGTTTTTTGTGTGTGATTACACTTCAGGTTCCTTGAATATGTCCAAGGATACAAAGGTCTCAGGCTTCAAGAAGTGTGACTCGTGCTGTCAGAAAATGTCTCTGACAGACTGTCACACTTCTTGTGTGTACTGCCTGGGACCTTTACACCTGCAGGACTCTTGTGCTGTATGCCATGGCTTCAGCCCTAGAGTCCTGCAGGAGAGAAAAAATAAGCTCATTTTGAGGGGCTTAATTAAGCCTGAAGGTTCCCTTCCTGTGTCTTCTGGGAAACCTTCTAAGGCTTCTAGGACCTCGGCTCCAGCTTCAGAGTCGAGGCCTAAGGCTTTGAAGCCTACTGCTTCATCGGCTCGGCTGGAGCCGATGAGTCTGTGACTGCTGTTTCAGTGGTTTCGGCTCCGCCGGAGCCGAGGCATTAGAGAGTCATGGGTCGGCTCGATCATACCATCGGAGCCGACATCTAGAAAGAGATCGAGGTCACCGCCCCTTGGCTCCGTTCATTCGGCTCCAGCGTCTCCCTGCTGTCTGAACAGAGCCATAGATCTCACTCCTCCAGGTCATCGAGGCTATCAGATCACGACCTCCAGAGGGTAGTGAGTAGACTTTTGAAGTCCGAGGCACTGGCCCAAATGCTCCAGAGTCCGACTCATCAGTCGATGCCTCAGCTTGTTCCAATTAATATTCCTCCTCCGACTCCTTTGAGCTCGGAGCCGGGGCGTCTCGGAACCGAGACTGTGGTAGCGTCGGAGCCGATACATTTGTCTTCGGCTCCGTCGTCGGCTCCGATTTCTTCCTGTGAAGAATCTCTGCGCCGGGCTTCCCTCGTCGGCTCCGAGGGGGTGAGTGGCATCGGACCCTTGTCCGACCCCCCTCTCCCTCTCGGTGCTTCGGCGCTGGTGAGTTCGGCTCCGACATCGGCCTCGGAGCCATCTCTGTCGGTGCCGAGGGAGGTTCTCAGCTTCTCCGAGCGGGGACCTCTGGCTCTGCCTGACAGAGGTGCATTCGAGGTCATGTGGAGTGTGTTGGAACCTTGTTTGACTCCACAGTCGGCTCCGTCCGCCCCTCCCACTTCGATGCCTTTGGTTATGTCGACTCACTCCCTCATCCCAGACCGCAGAGAGCAAGCTCCTCAAGAATCCCCTGTGGGGATCTCATCCTCTTCCGAGGCCTCTCCTGAATTGGCAGGGGAGCCCCCTAGGAAGAGAAAGTGTAAGAGGAAGCACATAGACTCACCTGAGTCTGTCACCTCTGACACAGATTTAGAGGATTCCGAGGGTTCCCCACGTTCCCCTTCTGAAGATCTCTTTCGCAGACATTCTAGAGATCCTGAAACAGAGGGGAAATTGGCCAGCCCTTAACCCTTCGGAGGATGAATCTGTGTATCTTGAGGCGTTTGGCTCTCGCCCTTCCACCTCCTGGGTGCCCCCCCCCCCTTGATCCCCTCATGCAGGTGGTTGCAAAGAAGGCCTGGACGGCTCCTGATTCAGTGGACCCTACCCCCAGGAGACCCTCCAAATTTATAACTGCACCAACTGACAAGCAATTCCTCACAAAAGGTGTTTCTGTGGATGCTATGGTGGTAGCTGCTGCCACTAAGAAGGAACTAGCTGATCCTTCGGTGCCTGTCCATCCACCTAACAAGGAATCCAGGTCTATGGACAGGTACGGGAAGCGGATGTTCTCATCAGCGACCTTTGCAATGCGTTCGCTGAACTACCTATGCCATTTTACTCGTCTTCAAAGGGACTTGATCAAGGAAGCGAGTGATATGTTGAAGGATCCTACAGCTGCGGGTTTTCAAGACAAGATGAACACTCAGCTGGCTACCCTGAACTCCATAGCTAACTCCTCCATGCGCCTCCTTTCTTATGCGGCTGATGGAGCGAGCAGGGCCACAGGGACAGGTGTGGCCTTACGCAGGCACGCCTGGATGCGGTTATGCAACTTTGCGGACCCCTTTAAAACGTCTTTCACTAATTCCCCGTTTGATGGATCATCTCTTTTGGTCCTCAAGTGAAAGAAACCTTGACTAGGTGCGAGACAGATGGCAAGACTCTTTCTGCCGTCGGAGTCCGTTTTCTACTCCTTCTAGGCCTTACCCCAAAGGCCAGAAAAGTGGGAAAATGTGGTTCCGTAAACAATCTCAAGGGACTTCGCCTGACGACAAAGTCGGTTCCCGCCAGAGGCAGAGGGGAACAACAATGGTAGACGTCGCCCTAGAGGCAGGGGGGGTCCGCAGAACCAGGGCAATCGTGAAGTCTTCTCTGATAAGCCCTTTCAGCATCCCTGAGGTGTTGCCCGACTGGCTACCTTCGAGGCAGTCGGGGGAAGATTGTCACTGTACCCAAAAGCCTGGCTATCCCTGACTCAAGACAAATGGGTACAGTCCATCATTTCCGAGGGTTATTCCATTCCCTTCTTTCGCATTCCAAACCTATCAAAAAAATCCCTTCCAGATGTTCCACCCGCTCAAAGGGATCTTGCTGCTTTGGAAATTTCAAAGCTGCTTGCAAAAAGAGCAATTCAGCCAGTTCCACCAGACCAGCAAGGATCCGGAATCTACTCCAGGTTCTTTTTAGTTCCAAAGAAAACAGGGGACTGGAGACCAATTTTGGATCTCAGTATCTTGAACAAGTCAGTCAAGAAAACAAGATTTCGGATGGTCACGCTGCAGTCCATCCTTCCCCTTTTGGGAAAGGGAAGCTGGATGTGCTCTATAGATCTTCAGGATGCGTACTATCACATAAAAATGAAAAGACGCTCCAGAAGATTCCTCCGCTTCAGGCTGGGAACCAGTCATTTTCAATTCAGAGCCCTGCCCTTTGGTCTCACCACTGCCCCCCGGGTGTTTACCAAATGCATGGCAGTGGTAGCTTCTCACCTGAGACGACAAGGATTCCAGGTGTTTCCATATTTGGACGACTGGCTCCTCACAGCTCCCACCAAGCATCTTCTTCTAATGGCCAGGGACTACACCTTTCGCACTTGTGGAAATTTAGGCATTTCAATAAATTTCGAAAAGTCTGTTTTGTCGCCTTGTCGTACTATTACCTTCATAGGCGCAAATCTAGACACAGTCAACATGTCTGCAAGACTAACAGATCAGAGAATAACAGACATACACAAAATAGTCTCACTCCTCTTCAGCAGCAACAGAATCAAAGCCAGGCTAGTTCTGAAAGTGTTGGGGATTATGGCGGCTGCCATACCTCTGCTTCCATTAGCCAGGTTCCACATGAGAATCCTTCAATGGATGCTCTTCACGCAATGGTCGTACCAGCAACTTCCAATGTCTCACACCATTATGATCACGCAATCATGCAGAAATCATCTTCTGTGGTGGATGTCTTCCCCTCAGCTCTTATTGGGAAGACCCTTTGTTCCCCTCCGGTTGCTACTCTGACAACGGACGCCTCCCTGATCGGGTGGGGGGGGCATTATCAGGGCAGAACTGTCCAGGGCACATGGCAACCAGACGAATGCCACTTGCACATAAATGTTCTAGAGATGAGAGCAGTGCTTTTAGCGTTGCAAGCCCTTCAAGACTCTCTTCCCTTGGGAACGATAGCAATCCAGACGGACAATATGTCTGTAGTGTGGTATATCAACAAACAAGGCGGAACCAGGTCCTACCCCCTGTGTCGAGAAGCACTCAGACTGTGGCAATGGGCGATTTCTTCTCAGCGTTTTCTGATAGCAACGCACATCCCCGGGAAGTCCAATCAAATCGCGGACAAGTTGAGCAGAGCTATCCTCATGCCTCACGAGTGGTCTCTGAAAGACTCTGCTGTGAGAGAAATTTTTCTCAAGTGGGGCCAGCCTTGCTGCGACCTTTTTGCTACTCCCCAAAACAGCAAGTGCAGAGATTTTTTCACTCTTTTCCCGTTACCAGGCCAACACAGCAGAGACGCTCTAGTCCAGGTTTGGCCCCGGGGACTTCTGTATGCTTTTCCTCCCTTCCCACTAATCTCTCAAGTGATACAGAAAGCTATCGCTCAGAAGGCTTCATTGATCCTCATTGCTCCATACTGGCCTCGACAGGTTTGGTTCCCCTTTCTACATCAGTTTCTGTTGGAGCGACCTTGGCATCTGGACCTAGTTCCAGATCTTTTGATCCATCAGTCGGGTCAGTTTCATCGCTCCCTTCCCTCCCTGAACCTCACTGCTTGGTTCCTCCAATTCCAACCTTAGCCAGGCTTCCTCAAATATCTCACTCTGTTAGAGATATTTTGATAGCTTCCCATAAATCTTCCACTCGAAAGATTTATTTGAGTAAGTGGAAACGTTTCGCCTATTGGGCACAAGGAAGGGACATAGATCCTTTCACTGCTTCCATCCAAATGGTCCTTGATTTCCTAGCTGAACTCTTCCATGCAGGTTCATCTCCTTCTACTCTTAAAGTTCAATTGGCAGCTATTTCTAACTTTCATGTGGGCATTTCAGATTCTGCCATCATGTCCCACAAGCTTTGCAAAGTCTTTTTGAAAGGAGTTTTTCTACTCAGACCTCCGGTAAGAAATCCTCCTCCTCCTTGGGACCTAAATTTAGTTCTCAGTTCTTTAATTCTCTCTCCTTTCGAACCTGCAGCTTCCTGTTCTTTAAAATTACTATCATGGAAGACTCTCTTTCTAGTAGCTATTACTTCAGCTAGAAGAGTTTCAGAACTTCATGCACTCAGCTGCCGACCTCCTTATCTGTTGTTCCATAAGGACAGAGTATCTTTACGAACCAATCCGTCCTTCTTACCAAAAATAGCCTCCTCGGCTAACCTAAATCAAAGCATTGACCTCCCGGTGTTTTTTCCAGGATATTCTAACAGATCTGAACAAAGATTGCATTGGCTAGATGTTCATCGTCAGTTAAGGTACTATTTGGATAGAACAAAACAATTCAGAAAATCTGACCAGCTGTTCGTCTCTTATGCAGAAGGCAGAAAGGGACTTTCAGTTTCAAAGGTATCATTATCCAGATGGCTAACATCTCTGATCTCCCTTGTTTATGAAATTAGACACCAAAGGCTGCCTAGCAAACCTAAAGCCCATTCTACCAGAGCTTTGGCTACTTCTATAGCTTTCCAAGATAGACTGCCTATTGACACCATTTGTGCAGCGGCTACTTGGGCTACTCCTCACACTTTCATTTCTCATTATAAGCTGGATTTAGCCTCTAGACATAGAGCTAACTTTGGTTCCACTGTTCTCAAGAGTCTGTTCCGTTAGGCCACCCGGGACAAGGTGCTAGGGACGCGGTCCCATCCAGCAAGAATGAAGGTGAGATAGACAACTTAACATATAGAAGTTATGTTCTTACCATAACGTTCCATGTTAGTTGTCGTCTTCTCGCCTTCTTCTTGCGTCCCACCCTCCTTCCCCCTAGCCTGGACAGACCTAGAGGAGTTTTGATTGTGACCTCTCTTTCTACCACCTCTGTACTTTAGGTATATACTCTGCTGTGCATATTTCCTGGATCAGGATGTAGGTCACCCTTCTCTTCTCCTTTGTTTATAGAGGTGGACTTTGTTACTAGTTATTCTATTACTATTATAGGCTGGGCCTAGCTTACAAACGAGATCTGAGGTAACTCACGCCTAGCATTGTGGGATATAAGGGGAGCCTCGAGCCGGTGGAACCAACTCTCGAGCTTTTAGAGTGGCCGAGTCGGAGCCGAGGTCGGCTCCGAACCCATCCAGCAAGAAGGCGAGAAGAAGACAACTAACATGGAACGTTATGGTAAGAACATAACTTCTATTTTGCTGCGATTGGCTTGCCAGCCGTTGTTGCCAACCTTCTTACCTAACCCTCAGAATAAAGGGGAAAGGATCCTGCACTAAATTCCTCTCTTGGAAAACAGCCTTGCTTTTAGCCATAACTTCAGCAAGAAGAGTGAGTTACAGGCACTAATGGCTGTGGAACCCTTCATTATTTTTCATGCTGACAGGGTTTCCCTCAGGACTAACCTGTCCTTTATGCCTAAGGTGGTGTCCAGTGTGGCTCTAAACCAATCCATCCATTTGCCAACCTTCTTCCCTTACTCTCAGAATAAAGGGGAAAGGATCCTGCACTCCTTGGACATACACAGACGGCTCAGGTTCTACCTTGACAGGACTAAACCTTTCTGAAAATCTGACCAGCTGCTAGAGGGGCAGAGGGTAAGACCATTTTAAATCAAACTGTTTCCAAATGGATAGCACACTGCATCCATTTCTGCTGCAAGCACCATGGCAAACTACCCCACAGGGGATCAGACCACATTCCACTAGGGCTCCTTCCACCTCTACAGCATTTCTCAGGGGAGTCCCTACCAGGGGCATTCTGGAAGCTGCAACCTGGAGATCTGTACACACCTTCACCAAGCATTGCCACTTGCCAATCTTTTCTAAATCCAGAGCTGGATTTGCTACAGCAGTCTTGCAAGGCCTACTAGCCAGCCCTAACACTTTTTGACTGCCTCCACCCTTCCTCAGCTTTGCGAGTCAACCCAAGTGCGATGACTGCAAAAGTGAAACCTGAACATAGTACAGTTTTGTACACTTAGCATAAATGTAGATGTTCGAGTGTATTCACTGTTGCAGTCCTGGCTTCCCTCCCTCCAGCCCCCTGGCTTTCTCTGTCTTTCTACCTCTCCTCTCTGTGGCCATTCCTAATGGCATTAGTATTTGCTTTTTACTGGTGGTGTTCCCCACCATAAACTAGCTTCTTATTTGGGGGCTCCTGATATTTCAGGCAAGAAAAACTGATGTAATAGCGTTGGCTGCCTGTTTTATACCCCTGACGTCTTGGAAGAAGCGACAGCATCTGACACAGAAATCCTAAGACTTTGGTATTCAGGCCGACTGAGGGTTTATTTGCAGGCAGATAACCAAAGTGTAATGACTGCAACAGTGAATACACTCTAACATCTACGTTTATGGTAAGCGTACAGAACTGTACTATTTACCTAGTCTTAACACTAATGTGAAGCATCTGCTACACCAGAAACTGCTTTTTTAGATTCTATAATATACCCTGACATTTCTCCTCATGTAGAGACCAGTTGTAGCTGTCACATGATAGTTTGTATCCATTTAAAAAGGTTGTTGGGCAGGTGCAGCTTTCGATTAAACTGTTCTTTCTAGGATCATTGCACTATTAGCATCTCACTAGGATAGACAGCACTGGCTTGAATCTTGTTATGCTTCTAAATAAAAATGTATCACTCAAAAATGAAAAAAAAGAAGCAGGTCCTTTTATACAAGAATTAACTGACATAAGTTGGAATTATTCTCTGGTATAGGATCTCCTATCATATACCTTCAGACTAAGTGGCAGGTACTAGAGAAATGGTTTCATGCAAACCTTAGTTCTGTTCAGTAACCTCTTTCTGAATATGGCACAAGTTCTAATTTGTATCTGCGTGTTACAGCAGTACTTTCATATCAATATGTACTGCTTTTAGTTCATTATTAGTTGAGACATGCATGGTTTTAACTGATTGAGGGATTTTTTATGAATGCCATTGTTATAATTGACATGTTCTTTTCCGTTTTTTTTCCCTCTTCATAAAGTTATGAACCCAAATTGTTTAAATTTGGGAAGAAATCCCAAATGACTGTATTTGTGTTTTGTTTCACTGAACTGTAGCCAACATACATTTATAGGTAAACACCCTTACTTCTACTATTCTTAACTTTGAAATGTTTGATCTTCATACTTCACTCTTGCAGTCCTGACTTATTTGATTTCCTACTTCGGAAGCCCTTGGTCGGCCTGACTACCAGAGTAAAAAGAAAAAGAAAAAAAAAACACTCCTCCCCGAGCTGGCGGATGCTCTACCCTGACTTCAGGATGGTTAGGTACAAAGGGAGCCAGCCGATGCCATGACATCAGTCTGTCTTTCTTGATGTTGGAGCCTGAAGCTGTTGAGTGCATCGGTCTGTTTGCACCACAGTAAGAAATTTGTTCTAAGTACCCCTTTGGGGAATTCAGACTTGTGACTCCTGTCCGATAAAGTTAACTGTCTCCATTGTGGTAAAAAATCCTACACAAAGATTTTCATACCTTGTGTGTTGCTTGTTTAGGCCCAGACTATAATGTGCCAAATTGTTGTCTGTTCACCCTTTTCAATACTGGGACTATAAGGCATAGGGCCTAAATCTTGTCTAAGCACCTTAGTCAGCAGTCTGCTTCCCCTTGTCTGTGTCCATCAGCTGTCCCGAGGTTGAGCTCCCTAACCAAAAAAGACCCAAACATAAGGCCTTGGACAACAACATTTCTCCATCCGCCAGTCCCCAAGCCTCATTATCCCAGAAGATGGGGAGGTGCTTTTGCAGCCCCCTTCTGCAAGCAAGGTGGTGGTGCAGGCTTCTGTCGAGACCCTTTCAAAGTCCGACATGCTTTTGGATCCCTCAACCTCAACTCAGGCCTTGGGATTCGGTTGGCCTGTCTGGTCCAGATTCACTAAGCAGACCTCTGATTCTGGCGAATGAGCCGCAACTGACTATGTCCCTTTGGGGCATCCGCCAGCTCTGGGTATTTCTTTCAAGAAGTCTGGCGTCAGAGCAGCGTGCATGTACAGGCCCAAGGCAAAAGCTACACCTAAAAGGAGCTCGGCCGCATGTACTTAAACTGTGGGGCAGGAGCCAGTAGGCAATCAGCAGAATTTGGTCAGGTTGGCTGAAGACTTTATTTCTTTGGCCAGAGGCAGGCATCACCCCCCCCCCCCCCCCGAGTCTTCACCAGGAAAAAGATAGACCCGTCATTCAGATAAAGGCTCTGATCAACAGGGCTCTGTCCTTGAAGATGAACCCTTCCTTACCTCCTTTGAAGATTCTGATTCAGAAGAGGTGTTAACCTTCTGCTTCAACCCCAGAGGACATTACTTCTGGGGAGACACTGCATGCCATGAAAGTTTTTGCCGTGGCAGACACAGGAGTGCCCCCAAACAAAAAAAAGGATCAGGGAGTTCATCTCCCTCAACACAAATCTTTTGCTATTTCTCCAGTTTTGGAAGTGGTAGATGGCGGCTTCATAGAATCATCTCTCAATCCAGACAGTCTTCCCCAGCTGCTTATAAACCAGACCAGTTTTACAGGGTACTGGACTCGCTCAAATTCCTTTTTAAGAAACCCATTGGTGACCCAGTGGTTGTCACCCCATGCCCCAAAGGAGTTAGGGCTAGTACTTTGAGAAACCCCTTACCTGTAGACAGAAAAAACGTGTTTAGCTTCACTGAACTGTAGCCAACATAGATTATAGGTAAACACCCTTAATTGTACTATTCTTAACGTTGATGGTTTGTTTCTCACTATTAGATTACCACTTTCTCTCTCTCCTTTTCCTTCACTCAGGTTGACAGGCCTGTATCCCCTAGTCATGACACTGGAACTGTTTTGTCTATATGCAGTCTCCACTTCATTCAACATGCCCATTGGTTATTGCCTGGAAGAGGAGGGAATAAAGCATTCTGTAGTACTGTGTTCTTTTGCAGAGTTGTAAAAGAAGTGCTCCCAGTGGTGACTGCATATGTCCAGTTTAGAGGCACCCCTTTACAGAATCTTCCACCCATGTTGATGGTTACCTCAGATGCGTTAAGTGTGGGATACATCATGTCTGAGTTTCACCCAACATGTGCTTTTCTTGCATGTCAGTGTTATGCAGATGTGTGAATAAATGAATATGTATAAATTACTAGCTCCTGAGGATAAAGCTGCCTGTATGATACACCGATGAGAAAAAGTGGAATAAAATGTATTACTTAATGATGTAAAGATATTTACATAGGAGCTGCTCCTAAACGTTAGTGTAGTTAATGCATATTGAGTAACTACATTTTGAGAGTACATGTTTTAAAATGACAGCAGGTAGGAGTGTTCTGTGTTGCTGAAAATAGCTATCAATGCCAGATGCTCAGAAGTGTGTACCGGCCTTTGAGTTTTACCCAGTTACCAGACTTCTCCATTGTGTACCACCCTGGTTGTATAGGCTGAATCACAAGCCAGTACTACTCTTACAAAGCATTTAGCAGACTTGTGCAACAGGTACCAAACCCTTCTAAATGTCAGCCCTGTACTAAATTTACACATGTGCCAGCTTGAGTTCCTGCCCTGTCTTTACTCATCTAAATGTTCTCATCCACATCACTCAGCACACACATCCCCAGTTTGTCCAGAGGATGTAAATTGAGTGCTGATTTGAGGGTCATACTGTCCTGCTAGTATGAGCCTTAGGTATTCAAAACTGCTCCACTGAATTTGATTCCTAGAGAAGCTGCCATCAATATGAATATGAAATGGTATACAATCCAGGTATTTCTAACCAGCTTGTTTTTGTCCTTGTATTTAAACATTGAAGGCAGCTACACAGTGTAGCTGTACAGATGTAGGATAGATGCTATCAGTTTCTTTTTTTTTTTTTTTGGGGTGGGGGGGGGTGTTATCACTGACCTTTATTTCTTTTTATATAAATATGTATCCCATTGAAAAGATAGCATCAGTTTCATAGATTGTGTTCATTTCCTTCATCACAACTGAGAGAAGCCCTAAAACAACTTTAACAGAAAATCAGCTGTTTGTTGTGTGATTGCAGAAAAGTAAAACAGAAGGTTATAAAAACAGGCAGTGCAGGTAATTTAGGCAGCTAATTATCACATTCCGGTTCATTATTTTTCATCATCGTCCGAGCAAGGAGTTAAAGCAGACATTGGCACTCAGCCTCAACAATATTCCATTGCTTCCAGGATTTTCATTAAGTAGATTTGCATATTTTTGTGGGTAGCACGCAGAGTAGCCAGGGCAAACATCCTGTACAAGCATGTTTTGATCAGTGGTCTCCATTTAAGTGATGAGCATTTTGACGAGAAAGCCATGGATGGGATAGCATAATGCCTCGTCATTGTTTAAACTTGGTAGATTAGATTTCCCAAAGTCAAAAGCTGACCTGAATAAAGTCACCTTGTAACATTGTATATTCTTGAATGTGTAAAGTAGTGCATGACAAACGTGTTGCAATCATACCTTCTGGTTATGGTTACCTTCTGTCATAGTTTGCTTTAATTTTAAATAGGACTAAGTAATTATACATTTCAGGAATAAATCCTTTTTAATTTCTTATTTCTGCCATGTACCATGCATCTTAAACTTGATCTGATTGTTCTGTAAAATTGCTTTTCGGTACTGTAATGCGTTTTATTTCTTTCCCCCTCAGGTTGGTTAATAAAGATGACTGTAGATAAACCTGAAGAACTTGAAGAGCTGATGGATGAAGACGGTTACGAGAAGTACATAAAATCTATTGAGGACTGATTTAGATTTTTTAATTAAGTAGTTAATCAGATGATGGCCCATTGTAATTGAACACAAATTAACATTAAACAGGACTTGTGAATTCCAAGTTGCACTACAGAAAATGTTATGAAGACTGTCGCCCAGAGTCTGCTGCCAAATGTAAAAAGTCCTGAGCTAATATTTTGTGTGTGGGGGTGGGGGGGTGGAGCAAGTGCTTCTGCCTTTGCACACCAGGTTATTTTAACTAGTATGCTTCGCCAGTGTGATGCCACTTAAACTTACAACTAATTGGGCTGTTTACTTGATATACGGTTAGGTACCTAAACTTGGTTGTGCACTTCAGAATCTGAGATAAGTATGTACAAGTCTAGCCTTAATTTGTGCAACAAAGTAAATCTGCAGAAGATCTGTTCTATATTTTGTATTACTTATCTAGAAAGTTTAATACCTGTTCATTAGTTTTATCCTGCCTAAGCAAATATGTTTCTACATGTAAAGTAATATGTCTTCTTTAAGAAGAAAGCTATTTTGTGTTGTACTGTACAACAGTACTGTCTGAAGATTGTTGGTTGTGTAGCGACATAAAACTGCTTCAGTTGTAGCTATTTTCTACAGATAAAACTACAGCTTGAAAGCAGAAAATGTGCATTATAAATTAATAAAATGACTGTCATATGCTCTCCAGGGTTTTTGTATTTTCACTTTTCATTCTGCACATATCCCTTCTAATACAGCCATTTGTAATATAAGGATGTCTTAGTGTAACAAAATGCTTTTTGGTATAGTAAATGCAAGTTTATAAAGGGACTCTTAATTGTGGGGGCTGGTAGCTTGACCAAGTTAAGTTCTGTTTGTGACTGCCTCTGTCACACACCTTACCTGTGCCAGAATTTTTTTTATTACCAAGTGTTAACTACCAAAAGCAAAGCTTAAGTGATTTAACAAGCTGCTAGTGATTTCTTCCCTACCAAAGTATTGAAGAGTTTTTTGTTTTGTTGCTGTGGACATTTGAAGAATCAGCAGTACCAGTACTAGGCCGCATGACTGAACAAGGAAGTCCTAAAGCTGAATACAAACATCTAGCCAAAAACAGCATCAAATAGGACAAATTGCCTTCAAAACTCTGTCCATTCCAGCCATAAACTGTTCTAGTCTTCCAGCAGCCACCAACTTCACCCTGTTGGCACAACCAAACCATTCTCTCTCTCTGAACTCCCAATCTGACTCTATAGCTAGTTAGTTCATCTATCATGTTTTAGTCTGTAGCCTCTCTTCTTAAACTCTCAATCCCAAACATACCACCCAATTCTACTAGTGACCTGCATCCAAACAATCATTGTAACCTGTACCAACTTGTACTGAAGAAATTGCTTGAAACCACCACGAAATGAATCAAACAGCATTTAATAATAGGAATAAAACAGGAACAAGCGCTTTCACGCAATGAGATTGCGCTTCATCAGGTTACAATCTTACAAAAACTTCCATTACCTTTTATAGTAATTCGTTAGCCACAATTATCCAGTTAACCAATTAATTAATTCAATTAATTCATTCAAGAATCACATTCTTAAAAAATACATCAAAACTTCATGTTCAACGACCTAACACACCATTTAAAAACAAACATCCTAATAATATTAATTATAAATTCAACAATACCTATCATTTAAAATTTATGATCAATGGACTTATATCAAAATGCATGAATTTTCCGTAATTGCTAATAGTATGCCTCATTAACTATAATTCAGGAAGTAATGCCCATATTTGGAGAGAAGATAGCTTAGGGTATGTCTTTCCTTATCGGTCTTGTTACCAAGTTAAGACGCCAACTTCATAGTGTTACATTTAGTTCAATATTATTAAAAAACATAAAATTCAAAGCATAACAAGCCAAGACAATGGACCAATACGTCCTAGCTAGGACATAATAGAACCAGCCATAACTGATAATAAAATCAAAAATTAATAATATATGTATAAATATCCATTATAAAATACGGCGTTGCATAAAACATTTACATATATCTTCAGTGATGCATGAGGAACAGTTAGTACAGGACTGCTTGTTATTTGAAAACACTCTCGCAAAACAAGTCAGAGACCAAACATCATCATCGGTGCCATATGAGAGCTTGTCCAAAGTCAAAGGAGCTACATACCGCATCCACCAAAGCCATGGCGTGAGTCATAACAAAAAGTGAACAGATGCTACGCAAAAGCAAAAAGCTGTGCAAGAAATGATGACAAGGTAATACAAGCAACACAGATACCATTTACATGTGCTCCCAGCATAATACCATGCTATTCACAAAACCCCATTTCATTTCCGAAGAACACCATCTGTCACTCAAGACTAACCAACTAGAGCCTTGAGCTTATCCAATCATCAAAATTGGAATTCAATATGTACAGGGTCCATCAAAATGTAAAAATATATAAAATTAATCAAGAATGAGACATTAACTAGCTGAGTCTATAACAACTAAGAGATCTAAATCAATCATTTAAGCATATGTTGTCATAGTGGATAAAATGCACAGATATGCAAAAAACATCTATACAAAAGATGATTAATCACGCCAAGATGTCATACAAGCTTATGCCATTGACTTGTATCATTAAAGGCATACTAGCCAACTATCCAAATCACAAGCCAACTTTATAGTCACAAAAATCATGCATAACATCATAATAGTACCACAAGTACAAGAAATGCAAAAAAAACACAAAAGTGCAAAAATGCAAGAGTGCAAAATTCAATGATTCAAAAATTCAAAAATTCAATAATTCAAGAACACGTGAGGATTTCTTTCCAACCTCAACGCATATAATTATTGTATTGCGCCAGTGTCCTTTATTCGGACAAAAAGCCAAAATCACAAAAAACATAAAAAAGTCATACTCTGAATAGTTCCTTGTACTACAAACGGGCCAACCAAACATTCAGACTAATGGCCAGATGGATCATAAGACTTGACAACATAATGTGGCAAGAAATTTTTCTATGTTGCAATAAGTTATACAAATAAACTCTGATGAAAAGAACCTGTACCAACTTACTGCATTAAGAAAATGCTCCATAAACTGAAACCCTCCACTCTTGCCCCAGGCAAATTCCATACGCAATACCTAAAACTGGCAACAGAAGCTATTGCATAATCCATCCCCATCTTAATCAGTAGATGTAAATCACAATATTACATTCCTTTCTTACAGAAAACAGTCGTACATAGTCCCACTTCGTATAGGTGGTACCTCAACTGAACTTGGTCACCCCACAGCCATCCTTTCACCACTGAATAAAATATTGGAAAAATGCTTCCAGCAACAACTACTAAAATGTCATTCATAATTTCTGAACCACACAACATGGTTTTCGACCACATCACAATGTCTCCACTGCCGTTGTCAGTCTCCCCATCTCCATCAACCTAAACAGAAGTGCTGGCAATCTGGTACCAGCAGTCCTTTTGGATTTCTTTAAGACTTTCAATATTGGTTCCCCACCCCAAGCTTCTCTGTAGACTCTCCCTCTGTCTAGATGCAGCATCCTTCTTCTGGTTTAACAGCTGTCTCTCAGGTAGGCAGTGCACAGACTTTTCCTCCTTCCCACCAGTATCCTTGGGAGTCCTCCAAGGTTCCATACTGGGTCAACTTCTCTTTAGTATCCTCATAAATGAGCTCCACAAGTTCAGTAAATATACC
Organism: Protopterus annectens; assembly: GCF_019279795.1. Lineage (NCBI taxonomy): Eukaryota > Metazoa > Chordata > Ceratodontiformes > Protopteridae > Protopterus > Protopterus annectens. The sequence goes on from NC_056742.1 coordinate 151,427,446, forward strand.
ATCATCCAGTGTGCTGATAATTTTCTAATAGTGTGCTCTATAAATAACCTCAAACTACAGAAAACTCGAGAATCCTTCTTTGAATATTGGCTATACAACTCCCAGCACCATTTAACCCCCCCAAAATCTAATCATACTCACTCCAAAACAATACAACACCAATCTGCGTAACTTCCAATAATACCTCAATTCAATTGGTAATGCATACAGAATTACTAGGTATCACAATAGATGAACATGTGAAATTCAGTATCCATATAAAACCAGCTGTCATGAAAATCCATCATAAACTTGGCACACTACAAAATTAAAACCCTACCTGACAGATGACACCAGAAAACACATTGCCACAATATACCTTCTTCCTCTTCTATATGGTGCTCCCATCTTCCTTAAACACCTAGCCTCCCCCAGTCTACCCTTATTGAGCAATGCTGCAATAAAGTAGCATTCACAGCAAATCTCCCATAGAAATCACTTCACTAAGTAGCTCTAAAGAACGTTCACTGGTTCAAATTCCAACAGTCTTGCACACTTATTCTGACACGCATCCTCACCCATAATCTGGGAAAAATGTCCAAATCTGACCCGCATCTAACTCCAGTATAATCCAAAGAGAACACTACAGTCTTCAGATAAACACCTACTACGGATAATTAAATCAAATAACCCTGCAGGTAACTGTTTCCTATGTCTGTAGGTTGTGGAACTCCACCCCAGTTTCTCTAAAACTAAATGGTAAACTACTGAAGCAACACGTTAGACTCTTGATTCTGCTCCCGCACAAATCCTGGTTTAAAAAAAAGTAAAAAAAAATTCTCCAATTTTACTGAGCTTTTTCTATATACATGTTGCCATTTCTTTCTCTCCAGTTCCACATGCTCCTCTGCTCTCAACACCTCCTTGTTACATCCCACCATCTGTACCCCCTAACTTCATCTTTCCACCCTTCAGTATGGTATAATCCACCTCACTCTCTTCCCATCTTCTCATTTCCACTATCCTACTCTTAATCTTACTTACCATATTCCTGTCCTTCCTATATTCCTGTCCTTCCTTGCCTCTGTTTCTTTCATGCACCTGTACTACTACCTATGTCACTTCCTGCAACAAACTCTGCCATTTTACCAGTGTCATCTCATTTTTCTTCCCATAAGTAAGTGTCAGCATGTAATCAGTGAGCACCCATTTTTCACAGATAACTGAAACCACTTCTTAACTTGTTCAGTTTAAACTGTATTAGCTAATCTGCTATATAATCCCACCAAAGTGCTTGATTATGCCTGCATCCTGTATACCTGTCTATACTTTTATGTTTTGTAATTGTATTGTTTATAACGTAAACTCAGAACTTTTCTTCCCCAAGCCCCTGCTGAAAAGGGCCTGTGCTCATTCAGATTGTTCCAGTAAATAAATGCAAATAAACAGTACTTGCTTTACTATTTTTAACAGTCGGGGGGGGGGGGTCACTTTTTTGACAAGTCAGACCCTTTTATAAAATGTTTAGGGGTGGTATTAACCATAGTGACTTTTGTCTTGGGCAAAAAAAAACTACATTTATGATAACACACAGATATAAATGTATGAGTGCATGTCAAATTAAAAAATTAAACTTCTAATTTTTGTGTACCCCCCCCCCCCCAAGCACACACTCAGCCTTTTTGAGCCAATACATTTTAGAACAGTTTGATCTGAAGTAGCTAACTTCATTTGTGCATCAACCTATGGGTCTTCAGATCCGATCCGGCAGTTTCCAACAGCATAGATCCGAGCTCCAAGCTCCTCCCCTACCCATAATCCCCTGCCAACCCTACCTGACCTCAGATCTAGTTTGCCACGGTTTCATCCAGCAGCTCGATCACGGAGTTCCAGGTTTAGCGTCTTTGTGAGAAATTTTACCCTTTTTTTCTCTTCTCTTTTTTGTAGTGTGCGTTTCTTGTGTACAAAGTTCCCTTTACCTGTTAATCTTAGTTTTCCTTCCTACCCTTGTTAGTGCGTTAGGGAGTGTGCTGTGTGTTGGGGCCTAGCGTGTGTGTTTTCTTTTCATTATGTCTGAGGCCCCAAAAGCTGTTTTTTCTAAGTATACCGAGTGTGGCCATAAGCTGTCCCCGGCGGATGGCCATACTCTGTGCGTGTTGTGCCTTGGGGTTGGGCACCTGTCGTCAGGTTGCTCCATATGTGCGGCGTTCAACCCCAGGGCACTTAAGGACCGGAGGACTAAGCTGGTTCTGGCGGGACTGCTGCCCCTGGACTCTGCTTCGGCCTCCAGTCCCACGGTGGCTCCTGCTGTGGCTACTGCCACTCCTGCCTCCCTTCCTCTGGCCGGGACTCAACCTCCCTCTTTGGGCCAGGAGGATAGGGAGTCCAGGAAAGAGAAGCGGAAGAAGCACCACAAGCAGCGGGCCGAGGCCTCTTCATCGGCCCTGCTGGCTAAGCGATCTTCTCCCTCCAGGACTTCCGAGCCTTCCACTCCTCTGCTCCCGTCTCCTTTTTCACCGGGACTGGAGAGGGGGGTGGCCCCCATCGAGGTGGCACTCCCGTCCCTCATCCAGATCCACCCGAAGCCTGACTGACGCAGACTTGGACCGGATGATGAAGATTCCTCCAGGCCCAGCTGCAGATGGGAGTGCTCCTGCCCCCCCCCCCCTTCCGGGGGGAGCTGTACACCTTTTTTTTTGCCCCAATTGCTCCTTCTCCAACCCGCTTCCCGGGTTCAGAATTTTCGGAGCCGAGGGGTGTTGGCGCTGACAGTATCTGGTACTTCGGCGCCGACAATACCCTCGAGTCTGTTGGGTCCCTTTTCTTCGGATCCGAACTCTCTAAGCCGAGAGCTGAGCTTCAGATCAGAGGGTCTCAGTGTGCCTTCAGCTCCGCCCAGGTCGGAGCATACTGGACCTTCGGATCCGACCGCATCGGCTCCGGCCCTGATCCGCCTGTCGGATCTGAGGGAGGGTCTGCTCTCGGATCCGAGAGAGAGCGGCTCTCCGGCATTTGACGTGGTGGAGAGGGTTTTGTCAAGGGATTCCAGATCCCCGGCCTTGGCTATGGCTCCACCCTGCACCCCATCTCAGATAGGTCCGACTTCCATCAGCCAGTCCCAGGGACAGCCTGCTCCGACGTCCCAGGTCGTTCCGTTGGAACATGACGATGTTCATCGTGCATACAGCTGCAGTCATCACACTAGGGTTATCCTGCCGTCAGGCGGGCCCTCGGGCGGCCGAATTCCAAAGTCTAGGTCCGGCGTCGGTTGTCGTCGCTTCTTCCCTGACGTCAGTGCGGCAGGGGTATAAAAGAGGCAGCCGACGCCATTTTCTTCAGTCTTTCTTGCCGCGCGGTGCCCGAAGCAGAAGCAGTTCACAAGTGCCGGTCGGCCAGCTCCTGAGATTTAAGAATAGTATTTCAGCCGAAGTCGTCTTTAAAGCTAAGTACCCCGTTGGGGAAACATTTCTTGCCTCAGACCGATGTCAAAGTTAATTGCATTTCTTGTGGGAAGCAAATACTGCATAAGGATTTTCACTCTTACTGTATACCTTACTTAGGGCCAGATCACAACGTCTCGGCCTGCCGTTTCTGTGCTAGGTTTAACAAGCGCATTATTAAGCGCCGGGCGGAGTTCGCCCTTCATTATTTTGGCAAAAAATTTAATTATATCATGTCGTCGGATACACCGACGCCAATTTTAGGCAAAAAACGCAAGGATAAGGATAGACATCAGAGGCCTGCTCCGAGTACTGAGATCACGCTTAGGCCGACTACTGGTTCTCAGTGAGGTGCCTACGCAGCCCCTGACTACCGATGAAACTATTTTACCGGCGACTTCAGTACCCGAGGCCGCAGGATCCTCTGTCTCCATTCCCACTGCAGATACCGACGCCACTCTTGGCGGGGAAACCGAAATTTCAGTGAGGCTTGCCATTTCTGAAGGCGTTTTCCGGCCTTCCACCTCTTCTATTAAATTATTCACCAAGTCTAAAGCTGCAATGAAAATTAAAAAAACAAGGGCCTCAGACCCCATGCCTAAAAAACAGATGCTTAAAATGGCTGAGGATTTGATTACTCATCAGGGGTTCTCCCCCCTCCCCCCAGACAAAAGACCCAGGTTGGAGGAAAACTACCCTTCCTCAGACCAGGCTTCTATTACTTCAGACCATTCTGAGGACCAGGATTACACATATTCCCCATTTGAAGACTCTGATGCTGAGGAGTCTATTCCTTTGGTCCCCCCCCCCCCCGAGGACTTCTCTTTTGGGGAAACCCTGCATACATTGAGAGATCACTTCCACTGGGAAGGCCAAGATTACTCAGATTCCAAGAAAAAGCTCAGGGAATTTCTACTACTCCCCCAGCATAGGCCCCTGGCTATTCCTCCTGTCTTAGATATTTTGGATGATGTGTACGCAGAAGCCAGTCTTAATCCAGACTCATTACCTCCAGCCCCTGTTAAACCAGACAGATATTACCGGGTTCCTGATTCTCACCAGTTCCTCTATAAAAGCCATACTGCTGACCCAGAAACAATTTCACAGGGTCCCAAGGGGATTAAGGCCTCTACTGCTAAAAACCCTTTGCCATCAGAGAGAGATTCTAGAGCATTAGAAAGGTGGGGGAAAAAGGTGTATACATCAGCCACTTTAACCATGAGGGCATTAAACTGTCAATTTCATATGTTAAAATACCAACAGTTCTTGCTATCTCAGCTGAAAGGCAAAATGACACAAACAGAACAGCCAGACTTGAAAGAGTTGCAGGATTTGTTGCATGGAGCAAAACAAGTGGGGAAACTTACCTTGCAGTGTGGTTTTGATGCTTTAGAGGCCTCATGCAGAAGCTGCTGTCACAGGGTCTGTCATACGTAGGCATGCTTGGCTCAAAGAGCAAACCTTACCAGATCATGTCAAAGCAAAGTTATTAGATGCACCACTACAAAAAGATGTATTGTTCGGTGCTAAAGCTGAGGAGGTACTAAAGAAAATGGAGGAAAAAGCAAAATCTATGCAAACAGTTAAAGATTTCTTGCAGGTGCAGCCTCCACGCTTCAGCAGAAACTGGCCTTCAAAAAATTGGTCCTTTCCAGCCACGGACAGACCCCAAAGGGGCAGATACAGACGTCCAAGGGGTAGAGGACAATCTCAAGGATCTTCCAGAGCTAGATGGTGGCAAACACCAGCCCCCAGAGGTGGAGAAGATAGACCACAGTCATTTAGAAAACAGATGCAATGACTTCCCCCTTTGCCTGCCAAACAAAGATATAATGGCAGCACCTTTGTGCGGAAAACTGGCCTTATTTTCAAAAAACTGGCACATTGTTACACAGGACAAATGGATTCTGGATATTATAGACAGAGGCTAAAGGTTCCACTTTCACACCCTTCCAAAAATGAGAGGCATGCCAAACCTGCCACAAAATCAATGGGCAGAGGCACAAAGACAAATTTCCGCTCTCATGGATATGAAAGCAATTCAAGAGGTACCTGCAAAAGAACAAGGTCAAGGTTTTTATTCAAGGCTATTCCTGGTACCAAGGAAGGACAAAGATTGGAGACCCATCTTAGACCTATCCATTCTAAACACATATCTAGAGGTACCAAAATTCAAGATGTTCACATTACAGCAGCTTCTTCCCATGCTGGGCAAGGAGTCTTGGCTGGTAACGTTGGACCTCAAGGAGGCATACCTGCATGTCCCTATCAGACAAGATTGCAGAAGATACCTCAGATTTCTTGCAGGTTCAACCCATTATCAATTCTCTGCATTGCCTTTTGGCTTATCTACTGCGCCCAGAGTGTTTACGAAATGCCTGGCATCAGTAATTGCCTTCTGCAGACAACGAGGAATCCAAATCTACCCATATCTAGACAACGGCTTGATCCAAGCAGACAGAAAGGACCTTCTATTGCAACATCTGGCATTTGTAATAAAACTGTTCTGCCTGGGGTACACAGTAAACAAAAAGAAATCAAAACTAATACCTTCTCAACAGATAATTTTCCTGGGTGCCAGCCTAAATACAAGTACCCAGATGGGCCTACCTCACGCCAGACAAACAAGGGCAACTGTCTCAATACTACAACAAAATGGCAACTTTAACCAGGCTACCTGCAAGGAAAATCCTGCAGGCTCTGGGGTTCATGGCATCTTGCATCCTACTGATACAATTTGCAAAATTGCATATGAGGAAACTACAATGGTACCTAAAAAAAACTTATGGTCTTAGCACAGCCACAGCTTGGAAACAATTATTCCACTCATTCCATGCCTTCAAAAGGAATTTTTGTGGTGGGGTCAAGCATGCCAAAGAAACACAGGTCTTCCTTTCTGTTTACCACAAGCAACTCAAATAATCACAACAGACACCTCAGACTACGCCTGGAGAGCACACATGGCAGGCCAGTGTATTCAGGGAAAATGGTCCCAAACAGAGATGCACCTACACATCAACCAAACGGAGATGCTAGCCGTACAAAATGCTCTTATGACCTTCAAAGACCTACTTGCATCCAGGCCAGCTATTAATAAGGGCAGACAACACCACAGTCATGTGGTACTTAAACAAATAGGGGGGAACACATTCATACCCCCTGTGCAGGCAAGCCATGACCCTGTGGAACACAGCACTGAAATTACAAATCCAACTACAGGCACAATTCCTGCCAGGGAAGGAAAACATACTGGCAGACAACTTAAGCAGAAATATGACAGACCCACACGAATGGAAGTTGCATCCTCAAGTCTTCTCAAAGATAACTCAGGCATGGGGACTGACAGACATAGATCTATTTGCTACCCACAGAAATTACCAGTTGGAAAAATTCTGCTCAAGGACCTGTCATCCACAGGCCTGGAAAGTGGACGCACTCTTTCAATTGGACAACATTGATAGTCTGCCTTCCTGCCTCTACTGGCCAAAGTCCTATTAAAAACCAGAGCAGAAAGGCCACAAATGATTCTCATTGCTCCAGACTGGCCATGACAACACTGGTATCCTCTCCTAAAGAGCCTGTCACACACACTACCATGGATCCTTCCTCACGTTCCTCTTCTGTTGTCCCAGCACAACTACAAGACCCTTCACAGCCAGCTCAGAACTCTAAATCTAGCTGCATGGAGAATGCCTTAGTTTACCAACAAACTCTCCTCTCCAAGGAGGTACAGGATGTCATCTTGGAGGCCACGAGACCCTCTACTAATAAAACCTACTCCGCCATATGGAAACTATTTTGTATCTGGAATCAAGCAAAGGGTCAGAATCATAAGGTAATAAATATACTTCAGATTTTACAGTACCTAACTGAGATGTTAAACAGTGGCCTCTCCTTCTCTTCCATCAAGATCCACGCTTCAGCCATTTCAGCACAATACAATACGGATCATCCTTTATTCTCACATCCCCTATTAAGGCAGTTCCTCAGAGGGGCAAAAAATATAAAGCCCCCACGAAAACCACCAGCTCCAGCTTGGGACCTCAACTTCGTATTGGAGAAGCTGACACTGCCTCCTTTTGAGCCGGCTTCTTCAGCAGAGCTACAATACTTGTCATGGAAAACAGCCTTCCTACTGGCCATTACCTCAGCACGCAGGGTTTCGGAGCTACAGGCCCTCATGGCTGTACAACCATTCATCATTTTCCATCAGGACAGGGTCTCCTTATGAACCAACCCTACCTTCATGCCAAAGGTAGTATCCGGTGTGGTTTTGAATCGGTCTATTCATTTACCTACCTTTTATCCAAATCCACAGAACAAAGGAGAGAGGCTACTACACTCCTTGGACATTCACAGGCAATTTCGCTATTACTTGGACAGAACAAAGTCATTCAGAAAATCTGAGCAGTTCTTTGTGTCCTATGCTACAGGTGCTCAAGGAAAGGCCATTTCCAAACAGACTATTTCAAAATGGATAGCCCACTGCATACGCTTTTGTTATTCATTTCATGGAAAATCAGTGCCTGTATACATCAGATCCCACTCCACCAGGGCTACAGCTACCTCAGCAGCTTTCCTCAGGGGGGTCCCTACCAAGGACATTTTGGAAGCAGCTACTTGGAGTTCAGTGCACACTTTCTCCAAACACTGCCACCTTCCACTATACTCAAAATCTAGAGCGGGCTTTGCCACAGCAGTCCTGCAGGGCATTCTAGCTCCTCCTAATTCCACTTAGTACCAGCCACCCTTACTTAGCTTTGGGATTCTACCCAAGTGTGATGACTGCAGCTGTATGCACGATGAACATAGTACAGTCTTGTACCTACCATAAATGCAGATGTTCGAGTGCGCATACAGCTGCAGTCCAGGTTACCCTCCCTCCATCCCCTCTTAGGACAGGACTTATGACAAACACCTTTTACATACAACCTATTTGGGGTATTCCTTTATGGTGTATTTGTTTGCAACTATTGTTTTGATTTATCTCCTTATGTATGTTTGCATGACATCATGTTTTGCCTTCCTTTCTGGGGGCACCTGACATCTGGGGCAAGAAAAACTGAAGAAAATGGCGTCTGCTGCCTCTTTTATACCCCTGCCGCACTGACGTCAGGGCAGAAGCGACGACAACCGACTCCGGACCTAGACTTTGGAATTCGGCCAACCGAGGGCCTGCCTGATGGCAGGATAACCCAAGTGTGATGACTGCAGCTGTATGCGCACTCGAACATCTACATTTATGGTAGGTACAAAACTGTACTTTGCTGGTGAGGTCTCCTTGGACAGCCCCCCCCCCCCCGAGAAGATTCCTCACAAGCGCAAGTGCAAGAGGAGGCACTTGGACTCCCCTGAGTCCTTGACCGAGGACACTGATTTGGAGGAAGGGGAAGGTTTCCCAAGATCACCCCCGAGGACGTCTCATTTGGAGACATCATGGAGATGCTCAGGATTGGGGGGGGTGGTCTGCCTCAAAGCCTACCTCGGACGAATGTGTGTTCCTGGAGGTGTTTGAAGCAGGCCCGTCTACCTCTTGGGTGTCCCCTCCAGCTTGACCCCCTGGTAGATCTGATCACTACCAGGGCGTGGAAGGAGCCGGACACTGTGGAGCCAGTCCCAAAAAGACCTGACAAGATACTTAATACACCCTTGGACAGATCTCACTGGAGTAAGGGAACCCCTGTAGATGCCATGTTGGTGGCGGCGGCCACTGAGGGAATTAGCCCAGGAGAGTCCCTCTGTCCATCCTCCAGACAAGGAGTCTCGGTCAATGGATTGATTAGGGAAGCGGGTTTTTTAGTTCCGCTACCTTCTCAGTGAGGTCACTGAACTATATGGCACATATCATATGACTTCAGAGAGACCTTATCAAAGAGTACGCTGCATCGCCCCCGGAGTCCATGTCGGTGGAGGACAAACAGTTGTACTCTTCCCGAATGGCCATTCTTAGGTCTATCTCGAACACCTCTATGCGGCTACTGTCCCACGCCACGGAAGGGGCCGCTAGAGCTAGCGGAGCAGGCGTCGTTATGAGGCGACAGGCCTGGCTCCGCCACTGTGATTTTGCGGAACCCTTTAAGGCATCTTTCGCTAATGCCCCTTTCGATGGTTCTGCCCTTTTTGGCAAAACCGTACGCGATACCTTGGTCCAGAGCAAGAATAACGGGAAGACGTCTGCCGTCTGAGTCTGCTTCTCTGCTCCCCAGAGGTCCTTTTCCAAGACCCAAAAGGGACAGAAGAAGATGTGGTTCCGGAAGTCGCAACAGCCCCGTTTAGCTCCGGGCCCCCAGTCCTTCCAAGGCAGAGGAGAAACAGGGTGGACGCCGCCCTAGAGGCAGAGGGGGCCCGAGGAACCTTGGGTCCAGGGAACCATTCTCTGACCAGCCCACGCAACAGCCCTGAAGGGTTACCCGACTGCTCCACTCTGGAGGCAGTCGGGGGGACTTCTCGAGACACCTAGCAGCTTGGGAGTCCATCACGACTGACCGCTGGGTGCTTCGCATCATATCCAGAGGTTACCAGATCCCTTTCTCCCATTTCCCTCGCAATCCCAGACACCTCCCTGACGTCCCACCTGAGCAGAGGGAGGCCGCAGCTGCGGAAATCCAGCAGCTGCTAGAAAAAAGAGCTATCCAGCACGTCCCCCCAGACCAGTACGGATCAGGCCGATCCTCGACATATTCCTCTTGAACCTGTTAGTAACCAAGGAAAATTTCCGGATGGTCACTCTTCAATCCATTTTCCCCCTCCGGGAGAATGACTGGAATGTGCTCTATAGACCTCAAGGATGCGTACTACAACATCCTGATGGACAGACTATCCAGGAGGTTTCTCCGCTTCTGGCTAGGAGCCAGCCATTACCAGTTCAGGGCCCTTCCCTTTGGTCTCACCACAGCCCCCAGTGTGTTCACCAAAGTTCTGTCGGTGGTAGCGGCTCACCTGCGACTGCAGGGCATTCAGGTTTTCCCATACCTAGACGACTGGCTCCTGACTGCCCCAACAAGGCATCTACTCTGCGCAGCCAGAAACTCCTTTCTTCACCTAGCGGCCCAGCTGGGGATTACTATCAACATAGAGAAATCTTCCCTTTCTCCAACTCAAACCATAGATTTCATCGGAGCAAGGTTGGACACACACAGGCGTCTAGCCCTCTTAACTCCAGACAGAGTGTGGACCTTAAGACTCCATGTGCGGGCCATCCTCCTACCCCAGGCACCCCTGGCGGAATTGGTCCTCAGGGCTTTGGGTTCGATGGTGGCCACCATCAACCTATTGCCGATGGCACGTCTGAACATGAGAGTCCTGCAATGGACTCTCCAAGTTCAATGGTCTTTTCTGCAATTCCCTCTGTACCACCCTATTCCCCTCAGCAGGGTTTGCAAAGAGGTCCTCTTATGGTGGGTCCAATCCCCGGATCTCCAGAAGGGGTGCCCCTTTTCTATGTCCTCTCCCCTAACCACGGTGACCACGGATGCCTCTCGTCTCGGGTGGGGGGGCATTGTGCGGGCAGGACAGTTCAAGGCACGTGGAACAGCACAGAGACCTCAATGCATTTAAATGTCCTAGAGATGAGGGCGGTGCTTTTGGCGTTGCAAGCACTACAGAGCCTTCTTCCCGTAGGAACGATTGCAATCCAGACGGACAACATGGCAGCAGTCTGGTACATCAACAAACGGGGAGGAACCAGGTCTTATCCCCTTTGTCGAGAGGCCATAAGTGTGGGAATGGGCAATTTCCACCAACCGCTTTCTCATAGCGACGCACATTCCGGGACGGTCCAACATTCTAGCAGACAAGTTGAGTCGCACCATCCTCTCACCGTACGAGTGGTCTCTGAACCCAAAAGTAGCGAAGCAGATATTCTCCACTTGGGGTCAACCTTGTTGCGATCTTTTCGCGCCTCCTTCAAATGCGAAATGCAATGATTACTTCGCTCTAATTCTCCCACCCGGGGAATCCCCATGAGACGCTCTGGTGCATGCTTGGCCCCCGGTCTCCTTTATGCTTATCTTCCTCTGATGTTGAAGTTTCTTCAGAAAGCCAGTCGGTTGCAGAACAAGATAATCCTCATTGCCCCATTCTGGCCTCGCCAAGCTTGGTTCACGTATCTTTGGTGTCACCTAGTGAATCCTCCCTGGATTCTGGATCCCATTCCGGATCTCATAACCCACCCATTGGATCTTCCGACCCCGAATCTGGACAACCTCAAGCTCACGGCTTGGTTGATCCAGTTCAGGGTTAGCTAGGACTCCTGGTATCTCTTCCCAGGTCAAAGCTATTCTGGTGGCGGTGCATAAGCCATCCACCAGAAAGGTCTTTAATAGCAAATGGTAACGTTTTTCTATTTGGGCCGAGCACAGAGATCTAGATCCTTTCACAGCTCTGTTGCCTGCAGTGTTAGATTTCCTATCAGGACTCTCCGATCAGGGCGCCAGCTCCTCTACAGTCAAGGTTTAGTTGGCAGCTATCTCTCATTATCGCATAGGAAGCGACCTTGGACCGTTTATCTCCTCCCAAGTTATGCAAGGCCTTTCTGAAGGGTACCTTCTTACTCAGACCACCGGTGAGGGAAGCAGTCCCTTCTTGGGACTTACAGCCCCTCCCTTTGAACTTGCAGCCTCAGTAGATCTAAAATTCTTATGGAAAACTGCCTTTCTTGTAGCTATCACCTCAGCTCGAAGGGTTTCCGAAATTCAAGCCCTTTGTGCAAAACCACCTTATTTGTCCTTCCACAAAGACGGAGTCTACCTCAGGACCAATCCCTCCTTTCTTCTAAAAATTGCATCCGAATCTAATATTAATCAGTCCATTAACCTAACAGTTTTTTTCCCAACTACCAAAACAAAGGGGAACATAAGTTACATCTGTTGGACCTGCACAGACAACTGCGCTTTTATTTACACATAACAGCTGGTCATAGGCAATCAGATCAGCTGTTCATTTCCTTTGCCAAATTTAACTTATGAAAGGCGGTCTCCAAAGTCACACTGTCCATATGGATTTCTCAGTGTATTCTTTTGGCATATGAAAGTACTGGTCGGCCCGCACCTTTAGGAGTTCATGCCCACTCTACCCGGTCTGTCTCTACCTCGGCGGCCTTTTGTTCTAGACTCTCGTTGGATGATATCTGCTCAGCAGCAACATGGGCTTTGTCTCATACCTTCATTAATCATTACAAGCTGGATATTGTCTCCAGAGGGAGAGCATCCTTTGGCTCTGCAGTGCTCCGGAACATCCTTTCTTGAGGACCACCCAAGGTTTAGGTAGCTGGGGACTCTGTCCCATAGGTTGATGCACAAATGAAGTTAACTACTTCAGATTAAGAAGTTATGTACTCACCATAACGTTCCATCTGAGTAGGTAAACTTCATTTGTCAGCAACTGACCCTCCCCCCCTGTCCCCCTGACCTTTGGATGTTCGAGATGTTACCTTTCTTATGGCAAGGGTATATAGCTAATTTTGCGGGTGACTTTTGTATGCTTATCTAGCTGTAGGCAAACTCTATCTGAGGTCAGGTAGGGTTGGCAGGGGATTATGGGTAGGGGAAGGAGCTTGGAGCTCGGATCTATGCTGTTGGAAGCTGCCGGCTCTGATCCGATATGGATCCGAAGACCCATAGGTTGCTGCAAATGAAGTTTACCTACTCAGATGGAACGTTATGGTGAGTACATAACTTCTTGTTCTAAATCTCTGAAGGAGAGGCTGAGGGTGCAGTCAGCCTGATGGAGCAGAGATAGGGCCACCCATCTGCACCACTGGAAGAGGACTTGGGCAGCTGATTGTGCTGGCCAGAGGAGGGGACTAGGATGAATCAGTTCTCCCATTCCAGAACAGAGGATTAGTAGAATATCAATGCCTGCGGCAGTGGCAAGTCTTCATTGTACTTGGCCATGCCCATAGCTAGAGAAAATAGCTACGTAATTTCTGACTTCTTGGTTTCACTTTTATTACTCCTCATTCAAGCCTTCATGCCCCAGTCCTGTTGGTTACCATTGTGGTTAATTTCTGAGGACTAGGGGAGGCCCACATGGCAAAGGATTATGCCTGGGGTACCCAGAAAGTAGTAGTAGTTGGGGAGCCAGATATGAACAGATGGGAGAGGATGGAAGGGTACAGCTTGGGATTGTGTAGAGTTTTGGTGGTTACATGTATAAAACATAAAAATGCTGTGGTAAATAACATACAGCATACATTTCAATCAGTGGATTTTGAGTTTCAGATCTCGAACAACATATTTATAGAAATATTGGTCACTTTAGTAGTTTGGTTATGTACAGTACTCTGAGTAATAGTTCCTAGACCCTGCTATACGTAAACATCCGTCCACATCCCCTTCCCATATTTGCCCATGGGGTCAGGGTGTCACTTAACAGTGGCAATCAGTGGTTAATCTCCAAGTAACCACGAATACACGATGTTCCACCAAAAGTTTTATTAACAACAAGGCACAGACTGAAACCAACACTGACCTAGGTTTCGTCCTGTTGACTTCCTCAGAGTGTTGGCTCACATAACTTTATACCAATCATTCATAATTAATTGATTGAATAATTAATTCAACCTGTTGGCTATTAATCATGAAAACCAGCAAAACAGCCATCTTTTTTACATATAAACATACTAACAAACAAACATAAAATATTAAACATATGTTTCAACCTACTTAAATGTGTTGTGCTTGTGTGTTAATGTTTGTATATACAAAAATATATTCAAAATATATATTACCTTTAAAAAACTGTTTGAACTATTTAATAGGCTACTTAGATAAAAACATCTTTATGTTAATTAATACTTATTTAAAATCAACAAATATCTACTAGATACATAATTCTTACTGAATATGTTATTAAAAAATTGTACTATGTAAAAAATTCTCATTTAATAATACATAACTAGTATCCACAGTCACTGTCCCAGTATATTTTGCAACCTAAGATATGGTTTAATGGTTATAAATTCATTGAGTCCTGGATATAAGTGTGCATTTAATATCATCTGCCACTTAATTTCACAAACATCCAGGTGATACTCAGTTAACCTACCCTGTGGGTCCTGGGTCAATTGCTCTAGTATGCAAAAAGAAAATTTATGATCATTATATTCTGTAATATGACATGCCAAGGCATTTGTGGGTTTTAGATGTTTGATATCCAAGACATGTTCTTTAATTCTCTCCTGAATTTCCTACATGTCTTGCCCATAAAATGCCCTGCAATTACAGCATTTAGCTAAATAAACCACGTTGATTGAATGACAATTATATCTACCCCTAATATTGATACTTATACTATTGACTGTAATTCTACTACCTGTTTTCATGACAAAAGGGCACGTGGTACATCTCCCACACTTACTATTACCTCTATTGTTATTAACATGGATATCCAAATACTTGTCACTTCTCTCAAAGATTTGTTTCAAGGCTCTATCTTTACGAAAAATGAACTTTGGTTTGTATGATATATACCCTTGAAATTCCTTAAGTCTACTAAATGAGTTCCAATATTTTCCTACTATTTCAATGATGTTATATACGTCTGCATTAAATGTAACCACATACAGTATATGTTCATCCCTTGTATCATAATTCACTTGATTATTAATGCTGTTAGTACAAACTGGAGAAGAACTATTTAGTATAGACTGTATGTGTCCATTTGTCCTTTTTATCTGTATTTCGTTCTTTAAATTCTCACATAGAGATGTTGGGTAACCTCTGTTGGTGAATAATTCTGTCATAAAATCCACTTCCTTTACAAACTCGATGTCATCACTGACCATCCGTGCGGCCCTAATGAATTGTCCCTTGACAATGATTTTTCTGGTGCTCGGATGCCAACTGTCATAGTGCAAGTCGAGTTTGAAAATGTGGATTTTCTGAAAATTAGATGATATACACTTGTTATTTTGTTATAAGTTAGAGATACATCTAAATAGTTAATTTCATCATTACTGATTGTATGGGTGAATTTTAGAAACCACACTGTTTGGTTAATATATGCTATGAATCTCTCAAGTATATATTTCTCTCTTTGCCATATAATAAAATATCGTCCAAAAAGCAGTATACAGTTTGATATGTGAGTGAAATTCGCTTTTAAAAACAAAATTACTCTCCCAATATGCCATGATATAATTGGCATATATGGGGGCACAAGCTGCCCCCATTGCTACTCCAGTTTTTTGACGATACCTGTAACCTTCAAAAAATATAAAATTATTTTTCAAAACTAACTCCATTAGTCTTACATACAGGTTTATTTGATCTTGCTCGTATGACCCAGTAGCTACTAACTGTTCTTCCATCCATTCCAGTCCAATATCGTGTGGTATGACACTAAATAAATTGACCACATCAGTTGTCACAAACATGATGTCGTCATGTGGTCCAATGTTCCTAATCTTGTCCAAAAAATGCCAGGAATCTTTAGTTATATGAGGAAAACTCTTTAAACCATTTTTTAATTTAGAATCCAAATACTGACATATAAAGGACACCTTACTTCTTTTACCATCTACGATAGGTCTGAAACGGACGTTATTAATACCCTTGTGGATCTTCGGAATACCAAAGATCCCACTAATTACAGGGTACTTATTACTCATATAAAAAGATTCATCCTCATTGATTTGCCCCTGATATAACATGTCTTCAAGAGATAAATCTATATCTTTGGACAAGATTAGGAACATTGGACCACATGACGACATCATGTTTGTGACAATTGATGTGGTCAAATTATTTAGTGTCATACCACACGATATTGGACTGGAATGGATGGAAGAACAGTTAGTAGCTACTGGGTCATACGAGCAAGATCAAATAAACCTGTATGTAAGACTAATGGAGTTAGTTTTGAAAAATAATTTTATATTTTTTGAAGGTTACAGGTATCGTCAAAAAACTGGAGTAGCAATGGGGGCAGCTTGTGCCCCCATATATGCCAATTATATCATGGCATATTGGGAGAGTAATTTTGTTTTTAAAAGCGAATTTCACTCACATATCAAACTGTATTCTCGTTTTTTGGACGATATTTTTATTATATGGCAAGGAGAGAAATATATACTTGAGAGATTCATAGCATATATTAACCAAACAGTGTGGTTTCTAAAATTCACCCATACAATCAGTAATGATGAAATTAACTATTTAGATGTATCTCTAACTTATAACAAAAATAACAAGTGTATATCATCTAAAATTTTCAGAAAATCCACATTTTCAAACTCGTACTTGCACTATGACAGTTGGCATCCGGAGCACCAGAAAAAATCGATTGTCAAGGGACAATTCATTAGGGCCGCACGGATGGTCAGTGATGACATCGAGTTTGTAAAGGAAGTGGATTTTATGACAGAATTATTCACCAACAGAGGTTACCCAACATCTCTATGTGAGAATTTAAAGAACGAAATACAGATAAAAAGGACAAATGGACACATACAGTCTATACTAAATAGTTCTTCTCCAGTTTGTACTAACAGCATTAATAATCAAGTGAATTATGATATAAGGGATGAACATATACTGTATGTGGTTACATTTAATGCAGACGTATAACATCATTGAAATAGTAGCAAAATATTGGAAATCATTTAGTAGACTTAAGGAATTTCAAGGGTATATATCATACAAACCGAAGTTCATTTTTCGTAAAGATAGAGCCTTGAAACAAATCTTTGAGAGAAGTGACAAGTATTTGGATATCCATGTTAATAACAATAGAGGTAATAGTAAGTGTGGGAGATGTACCACGTGCCCTTTTGTCATGAAAACAGGTAGTAGAATTACAGTCAATAGTATAAGTATCAATATTAGGGGTAGATATAATTGTCATTCAATCAACGTGGTTTATTTAGCTAAATGCTGTAATTGCAGGGCATTTTATGTGGGCAAGACATGTAGGAAATTCAGGGAGAGAATTAAAGAACATGTCTTGGATATCAAACATCTAAAACCCACAAATGCCTTGGCACGTCATATTACAGAATATAATGATCATAAATTTTCTTTTTGCATACTAGAGCAATTGACCCAGGACCCACAGGGTAGGTTAACTGAGTATCACCTGGATGTTTGTGAAATTAAGTGGCAGATGATATTAAATGCACACTTATATCCAGGACTCAATGAATTTATAACCATTAAACCATATCTTAGGTTGCAAAATATACTGGGACAGTGACTGTGGATACTAGTTATGTATTATTAAATGAGATTTTTTTACATAGTACAATTTTTTAATAACATATTCAGTAAGAATTATGTATCTAGTAGATATTTGTTGATTTTAAATATGTATTAATTAACATAAAGATGTTTTTATCTAAGTAGCCTATTAAATAGTTCAAACAGGTTTTTAAAGGTAATATATATTTTGAATATATTTTTGTATATACAAACATTAACACACAAGCACAACACATATTTTAAGTAGGTTGAAACATATGTTTAATATTTTATGTTTGTTTGTTAGTATGTTTATATGTAAAAAAGATGGCTGTTTTGCTGGTTTTCATGATTAATAGCCAACAGGTTGAATTAATTATTCAATCAATTAATTATGAATGATTGGTATAAAGTTATGTGAGCCAACACTCTGAGGAAGTCAACAGGACGAAACCTAGGTCAGTGTTGGTTTCAGTCTGTGCCTTGTTGTTAATAAAACTTTTGGTGGAACATCGTGTATTCTTGGTTACTTGGATATTGTTGGACTGGTTATCAAGTTTGTTTTAATCAGTGGTTAATGCCTTAGCAAGTCATTTTTTCTGTTCATGGTGTCATTCTCAAATTTGTTGGAGAAATTAAGACTAATCCACTAAAATTTGTTTAATCAGGCACAGGCTCAAGGACTGAATCACTAAAT
This sequence comes from Protopterus annectens, assembly GCF_019279795.1. NCBI lineage: Eukaryota > Metazoa > Chordata > Ceratodontiformes > Protopteridae > Protopterus > Protopterus annectens. The sequence goes on from NC_056742.1 coordinate 151,445,739, forward strand.
TTATATTAAGCCATAACGTATGTCTCAACATTTGTAGAGGCTTAGTGCAAGTACATGCAAAATTCATCTTTTTTTTGCATGCGTTTAGTATCATTCCAGTTTTTAGAATTTGGGAAGCAGAAAGAAGAACCCATTACTTGGATGTTTTCAGCTTTTAAATCTTTTTAGATAAACAGCAGTTAATGTTCTCACTTCCCAGAAGTACCTCATTGTTAATAGTTTGTGTAATTCCAATATCTTAATCTCCAAAATAAATGAGGGAAAATAAATCTAATTTGTATGAGCTAGATTTCTTTAAGCTGTGGACACAGTATAAAAATGTATGATTCATTACCTCAAAATATTGCAGTACAGTATAAAGTATTTTTTGTGTGACATATTTGTTCTCTTTATGAATGGGTTGAACTTGCCATTTAAATGGCAAGTTTTACTGGCATCAGTGCATTCTTTTGGGAATCTGAAAGCATATGGTGGTCTGCCAACAATATAGTCAGTACAGTTTGGATGGGCCAACAATATAATCAATACAGTTTGGATGGGCAGGTATAGCTCTTGGAGGATAATGCTGCTTTGGAACAGTCTCCCCCATCCATGTAAACTAAAGCTCATCCCTGTTCCATATTCAACAGCAACTTGGATCTATGGGTGGGTATTACAAAATTTACCACAGGACTTCCCCCTGTACTACTAATGGCCACAGGCAGTTCCAAAATGCTTTTTTCTACATATGCTTCCTCTCATATTATCTGTGGTATGATCCCAGTTCTTCAGTCTTCTAGTACTATGTAATTATTCACCATGGTAAGACCAGTCAATTATTCACCATGGTAAGACCAGTCTGACACCAAACAGGATAAATTAACTCGAGCACCAAAAGGGAAATTGGCTAGACTTAAAATGGACAACCGGGACAGCTATCCTAATACTTGTCAATGAGCCTGAGAAGGGATTTGGGGTGGAGTATTTTTTTTTTATATAAAATAAAACAAAAATCTGGAGAAAAATATAAAATTATTTAAAATTGGAGACCATTAGCATTGGGAAATACAGACTGTAAAATGGTTATGAAAAATACAGAAAAGGATGCAGAAGCTTTTTGGATGAGGGCTTTCCGAATAGAGTTAAAAGAGGTGAAGAAAATGCTGATTGTAAAAGTAAATCAAAGCTAGTAATGTGACAACAACTATTGATAAGGTTAGTCTTGAAGCAATGTGAAAGATTCGAGAGACCTGAGATTAACATTTTTAGTGTTATAAAACCTGCTATGAAATGTCATGAGTGGAGAGTTATGGTAAATGGATTGGGCAGAAAGATAAAAATTAGGAGAGGAGTTGAAAAAGGGGGTCCATTAAGTTTGCGTCTGTACTGGTAATGTATGCAACAGTTCAAGCATACGTGTGAAATGAAAGAAGCAAAATGGGAGATAAGAAAAGGAGTTCAAATTGAGATATGTCTGTCCTATATAGGTAGTTTAGTCATTTGTGGCTAAAACTGAGATGTGTAACTGACGTGGTGGTAGCATCAGTAAAACTAGGATGTTCATCGTGTTACCCTGCTGCAGTCATCACACTTGGGTTATCCTGTCGTCAGGCGGTCCCACAGTCTGCCCGAATTCCAAAGTCTCGGTCCGGCGTCGGTTGCAGTCGCTTCTTCCCTGACGTCAGTGCGCCAGGGGTATATGAGGCATCCGACGCCATTTTCTTCAGCCTTTCTTGCCGCGCGGTGCCTGAAGCAGAAGCAGTTCACAAGTGCCGGTCGGCCAACACCCGAGATTTTCGAATCAAATTTCAGTCCGAAGTCTTCAAAGCTAAGTACCCCGTTGGGGAACCTTTTCTTGCCTCAGTCCGATGTCAGAAAAAGTTAACAATTGCATTTCTTGTGGGAAGCAAATATCTCATAAGGACTTTCATTCTTATTGTATATCTTGCCTAGGCCCAGACCACAACATCACTGGTTGTCAGTTTTGTGCTAGCTTCAATAAGCGAACTATAAAGCGACATTTTGATTTCGCACGACACTACTTCGGTAGGAAATTTAATTACACTATGCCGTCGGAGCAACCGACTACCGGCGTGCATAAAAAACGCAAAGATAAAGACAGGCAGCCTAGATCCAAGCCAGACTCTGAGGCCTCGGCTGGGCTGGTCACCGGTTCTCCGGTTTTCAGTGAGGCGCCTACGCAGCCCCTGGTGACCGCAGAATTGGAACCCCAGACCGCTTCGGATTCTCAAGCAGAGAGTTCTAGGCCGACGCAGCCTTTTTCTTTAGGCCCTACCAACAACATTGCAGAATGAGAAGCCGGTGCTGTGGAAACACCTTCGGTTACAGAAGGCGTCTTCAGACAGACTACTCTCACCATAAAATCTTATGCTAAGCTTAAGACTCCTCTAAAACCAAAAAAGACTGCACATCAGTCTCCAGTTCAAGGCCCCATGCCTAAGAAACAGATGCTTAAAATGGCTGAAGATTTGATTTCTTTAATCAGGTGTTCCCAACCCCCCACCCACACAAAAGGCCTAGACAAGAGGAGGATTATGCCTCCTCTGATAAAGTGTCTTATTTCCTCAGGCTCCTCTGAGGAACAGGATTATTCCTTTCCCCCTTATGAAGATTCTGATGCTGAAGATTCCATTCCCTCAGCTTCTCCCCCTGAAGACTATTCCTTTGGGGAAACCTTACATACCATGAGGGAACATTTCCACTGGGAAGGTCAGGACTACTCCGACTCAAGAAAAGGCTCCAAGAGTTTCGTTTACTCCCCCAGCACAGACCACTTGCTATCCCTCCAATTTTAGACATTGTGGATGATGTTTACTTAGAATCTAGTCTAAATCCAGATTCTCTGCCTCCTGCTCCAGCCAAACCAGATAGATATTATAGAGTGCCTGACTCACAAATTCCTTTAGAAAAGCTCTGTTGCTGACCCAGAGACAATCTCCCAGGGTCCCAAAGGGGCTAAGGCTTCTATGGCTAAAAATCCTGTACCCTCTGAAAGGGACTTCAGAGCACTAGATAGGTGGGGGAAGAAGGTTTACACCTCAGCCACTCTAGCTATGAGAGCACTAAATTGTCAGAGCAGCTGGTACTGGGTCTGTTATACATAGGCATGCTTGGTTAAAGGAACAAACTCTGCCTGATCATGTTAAAGCAAAGTTAATAGATGCACCCTTACAGCAGGATGTCTTATTTGGGGTTAAAGCAGAAGAGGTTTTAAAGAAAATGGAGGATAAGGCAAAATCTATGCAGACAGTCAAAGATTTCTTACAGGTACAACCCCCACGCTTCAGCAGAAATTGGCCAACAAAAAATTGGTCCTTTCCAGTTTCTGACAGACCACAGAGGGGTAAATACAGACGCCCAAGGGGTAGAGGACAAGCACAGATCCTGTAGAAACCTTGCCAATGGGGCACTGCAACACAGAAGGGAGGAGAAGACAGGTCCCAAACTACTAGAAGACAAACACAATGACTTAAACCTCAAACTGCCAAGCAAAACTCTCTTGGCACCTCCCTTGGGAGGAAAATTAGCATTTTTTTACAGACAACTGGCGCATCGTCACAAAGGAGAAATGAGTCCTAGACATTATCTCACAAGGATACAGATTCCATTTCCACACCTTGCCAAGGATAAAAGGAATGCCAAACCTGCCACAAAATCAATGGGCAGTGGCACAAAAACAAATTACAGCTCTCATGGACATTAGAGCCATTCAACTGGTACCTACACAAGAGCAAGGCCAAGGATTTTACTCAAGGCTCTTTCTAGTCCCCAGAAAGGACAATGCTTGGAGACCCATTCTGGACCTTTCAATTCTAAACACCTTCTTGCAAGTACCCAAATTCAAGATGCTAACACCACAGCAGCTTCTTCCCATGTTGGGCAAGAAAGCTTGGCTAGTAATGTTGGACCTCAAGGAGGCATACCTGCATGTCACTATCCGACAAAATTGCAGAAGATACCTCTGTTTCATTGCAGGTTCAACCCATTACCAATTCTCTGCACTGCCCTTTGGCTTATCTACTGCACCCAGGGTCTTCACAAAATGCCTGGCACCAGTAATTGCATACTGCAGACAGAGGAATTCAAATATACCCATACCTGGACGACTGCCTCATCCAAGCAGAAAGCAAGGACATTCTCTTACAACATCTGACTTTTGTAAAACATCTTCTAAGTTGCCTAGGGTACACAGTAAACGAAAATAAATCAAAACTAGTGCCCTCACAAAATGACAATCCTGGTTGTCAGCTTGAATACAACGGCCCATATGGCTTATCTGACGCCAGACAAACTACAACTAACTCAATACTTCAAAATAATGGCAACAAAGACCCAACTCCCTGCAAGAAAAATACTGCAGGCCTTGGGCTTCATGGCATCTTGCATACTGCTAGTACCATTTGCAAAACTGCATATGAGGAAATTACAATGGTACCTGAAAAGCGTATGATCTCAACACAGTCGCAGCTTGGAAACAATGATACCTCTCATTCCCTGCCTTCAACAGGAGTTTCTATGGTGGTCACAGGCATGTCACCTCAACCAGGGTCAGCCTTTCACCTTACCCCCAGCCAGGCAAACTTTGACAACAGATGCATCGGACTATGCCTGGGGGGCACACATGGCTGGACGGTGCGTTCAAGGCATATGGACTGCAGATCAAAGGAATCTGCACATCAATCAAAAAGAAATGCTAGCTGTACAGAATGCTTTGACAGCCTTCAAGGACCTCTTACATCCAGGACAGCTTATAATAAGGACAGACAACACCACAGTAATGTGGTACATAAACAAGCAAGGGGGTACACACTCCTACCCTCTTATGCAGGCAAGCAATGGCCTTGTGGAACACAGCACTGGCTTACCAAGTTCAGTTGCAAGCTCAATTCCTGCCAGGAAAAAAGAACACATTGGCAGACGACCTAAGTAGGAACATCATGGATCCCCACGAGTGGAAACTGGATCCACAAGTGTTTGCAATGATAACTCAAAAATGGGGGTATCCAGACAAAGACCTGTTTGCCAACCCCCAAAACTATCCGCTATCAAAATTTTGCACAAGGACATTTCACCATCAAGCTTGGAAAGTGGACGCACTCTCATTCAGTTGGAAAATGCTGATAGTATATGCTTTTTCTCCATTGCCCCTTCTCACAAAGGTGCTGCTGAAAGTCAGGATGGAGAGACCCCGAATGATACTCATTGCCCCAGACTGGCCATGCCAGCACTGGTACCTACTACTAAAGAACATGGCCCAGGGCCCACCATGGATTTTACCACAGATTCCTCATCTGCTCACACAGCAAAACAGTCAGATTCTACACAGCCAGCTCAAAACCTTAAATTTGGCTGCATGGCAAATCACCTAAGCAACCAGCCAGCTCCTCTTTCACAAGCTGTTATGGATGTCATTCTGGAGGTCAGGAGGCCCGGCACCAGGAAAGCCTACTCAGACAAATGGAAAAGATTTTGTGCATGGAACCAAGCTAAAGGCCTAAATACCCTTGAGCCGGACATACCTCAGATTCTAAAATATTTAACTGAGATGTTACACAAAGGACTTTCTTTTTCATCTATTAAAATCCACGCCTCAGCTATTTCAGCTCACTACAACACGGATCCTCCCTTATTTTCACGTCCACTTCTAAGGCAGTACCCCAAAATCATTAGGCCTCCCAGGAGAGCACCAACACCACCTTGGGACCTCAATTTTGTTCTGGAAAAACTTACGCTGCCACCTTTTGAGCCAGCTTTCTCAGCTGATTTAAAGTTTATATCATGGAAGACTGCCCTGCTGCTAGCAATTACTTCAGCCAGAAGAGTCTCAGAGCTACAGGCACTAATGGCAGTAGAGCCTTTCCTCATTTTTCATCAAGACAGAGTTTCTCTACGAACTAACCCCTCCTTTATGCCAAAGGTGGTATCCAGTGTGGCTCTAAATCAAATCATCCATTTACCCGCATTCTTTCCAAATCCACAGAACAAAGGAGAAAGACTCCTGCACTCCTTGGACATTCACAGGCAACTACATTACTACTTGGATAAAACTAAGGTTTTCAGAAAATCTGACCAGCTTTTTGTATCCTGTGCTACAGCATCACAAGGAAAGGCGATCTCAAAACAGACCATTTCCAAATGGATAGGACATTGCATATGTTTTTGCTACACCCATCATGGAAAACCAGTTCCTGCTAGCATAAGGCCCCACTCCACCAGGGCAGCAGCTACATCTGCAGCCTTCCTCAGGGGGGTGCCAACCAAGGATATTCTGGAAGCTGCAACTTGGAGTTCAGTACACACCTTCACCAAACACTATCACTTACCACTTTAAGACTAGAGCTGGCTTCGCCACTGCAGTTTTGCAGGGCCTTCTAGCCTCCTGTAATCCTGTTCGACTCCACCTCCCATCCTTAGCTTTGGGATTCAACCCAAGTGTGATGGACTGCAGCAGGGTAACACGATGAACCTAGTAAAGTTTTGTACCTACCATAAATGTAGATGTTCGAGTGTATACCCTGCTGCTGTCCAGGTTACCCTCCCTCCATTCACTCTGACCTAACTGAAACCTTTCAAAACCTTAAAATCTGATACAACCTTTGTGGTGTATTTGCTTATAGCTGGAGGGATGTTTTGTTTGGGCTAAACTTTTATTATTGGTACTATCTACAGACCACCTTTTGGGAGGGCACCTGACATCTGGGGCAAGAAAAACTGAAGAAAATGGCGTCTGATGCCTCTTGTATACCCCTGGCACACTGACGTCAGGGAAGAAGTGACAGCAACCAACGCCAGACCAAGACTTTGGAATTCGGGCCGACTGCGGGACCGCCTGACGACAGGATAACCCAAGTGTGATGACTGCAGCAGGGTATACACTCTAACATCTACATTTATGGTAGGTACAAAACTGTACTTTGCTGTTAAGGCAAAAAAGAGGGTTTGTTCAAGGTATGAAAAAAGGTGGAATATATACTAAGAGAAAAATGTGTCGAGTGGAATTTGAAGAGCATGAGTATATAACAGTAGAAAACAAAGTTGTACAAAGTAAAAAAAAAAAAATGCTATGATGGTAAGGTATCATTTAACAAAAAAATGTGTACATTTTAGGAAAACTGTATATATTTATATTTTAGTGTGGGTGTAAGATTAAAGCCAGTAATGAAGGATGATAGGTTTGAATCTAAAAAAAAAAAAAAAAAAGATACATTGTATACTTAGCATCAGCTGCATCAGTTCATAAATACGTTGTGTACCTGTATGTCCTTCTGGATCATATTAAGAAGTATGATTTGCCCATCCATGTGGTTCCCAATATTTTAAAATTATGCTGAGTAATGCTTTATAAGCAAGATTATTCCTCACTCTTTGCAAGACATGGCATAGTGCAATTTATGTACTCCAGGTCTTGAGGTTCTTTGTGGAGCTTCCAAAATAGGTTACTTTTGGTGATGTGACTTAAGAGCAACATGTGCCACTGTGCACTGCAAAACTCAGGGCAATGAATATATTCCTTATATCTTTTCTGTAACTGGCATCATTCAAATAGAAGTGATGGTCCTTTAATTTCTTTGACAGAGTCCTTAGATCTCAAATTCCTAAGTTGGTTGTTACTTGACTAGGCCTAATCTCCTAGTATATTGTACAGTCCTCTGCAGTGTATAGTAGCTCTAATGAAACTGCTGACGTATTCATATGCAGTCGTCCCACTGCATCCCTTCCTTTCACCAAAAAAAAAATAGTGTTTAATTCTTGTTCCTAATGTACCTTTTCATCTCTTACCAGGTAGTACTCTAGCTCTTTCTTCCATTTACTCCATTCTTTCACTGATATATTCTTATGACTTTTAATCGACATTATTTATGAGCATCAAGGTAATTAGTGGATACCCATTTAAGTTTTAAGAACTGTGTATGGAGACTCTAAATTTCAAGGACTTGGTTATATACAAGGAATGCTTATTTGTACCTGAATAATTTCCTAACAATAAAACCTCAGTGTTTGCGCGTGTGTGTTTGTACAGTATAAATATTCTTGCTCATGTTGGTTGTTTTGTAGCTGGGACTTATCTTGTTCGTAACCTGGTACTTCATAGAAACTATTGACATACTGTAATAACATGACTTTCTTTGCATGCTGTCTGTTTTTTCAGTTGCATCACACCTTGCGTTTTTTTTCATTATGTTAATAGAGCTGCAGACCCAGAATGTACACCATATGGATAACAAAATTCTGTGCAGTTAAAACATTAACAACATATCCATTGTAAATAAATGTGTTGTCCCTCCCTTAATACGTCTGCCTGCCTGCATTAGTCCTTAACTATAGGTATATTAAACTCTTCTGCAACCACCCATTCACCTCCCCTCCTCTGTCCCTGTCAGATAGCATTTGAACCTCTACTTATTGAATTCCTCTAACCCCTAACTTTTCATGAATATATCTCCCTATTGCTCATCTCATCTCCCTTAAGCTTAACTCGTATCCCGTTTTTTGTATCTCCTTTTGACTTTTCATTCCAATTTTTGTCTAATTTCCCTCTGCCCCTTACCACTGGTTATGACAATATATATATATATATATATATATATATATATATATATATATATATATATATATATATAATTTACTTTTGTTTATAGCATTTTGTGATAAAACACCTTAAAATTAAAGTTGGCATGTGCTAGAATTTCCCATTTCATTTCATATCCTTAACCCATGTCAAAAAATTTGTAGCGCCTGAGTACTGTACATCACCAACTCCTTGCTAATATTTGTATTTGTAACATTTACCAAATTCTGATTGCACTCTAAATTGAGCTTTCTTTCCTTGACAGTTAAAATGGTCTGTTTCCAGATAGACCATCGCAGTCAGTAAATAAAAGTAAGACTATATAGATGTACAGAGATGTGATGCGCTATTACTTGACAGATTACCCAGTTTACTTGCCTTTGTTGATTAACAACAATCCAGATTGTTGTAGACTGGATAGTAGCAGCTCTTCTATTTTAATTCATTTTTGTTTGTCATGCATTTTTGCTGTGGTTGCAGCAGCATGACTTGTGTATTTAACATGTTTGTTTTTCTTTCCTTGTAGTTCATTATTTCATTAATGCTCATTCTTAATGACCTTTTTCAGTAGCTTTTGAAAGACTGCTTCACACAGTTATTAAAGTTATGTGCAACTTGCAGACTAGACAGAAACTACGTAAATCTAATTAAATGTTTGTATATACAAAACTATTCTCTGGTGTACAGTGAGAGTGAGAGAGCTGTTAATATAACCCAGATTTGATCAGCAGCTTGGCAGCTGGAAGAGCCATGTTATGGAGAAGGGAAGAGGGTTGTTTTTTATATATGCTTCACTTGAGGGGAATGAAATGGTGGTTCCTCAGCTGTTGGTTGTGCTGCTACAGATTAAGATTTTGGGAAGGACAATGGCATAGCGAATTCTTGCAGCTTTGACAGGATGCACAAGACCATGCTTGTTCCTGTTTGGAGAGCATTGGTAGCCCTCATGTTGATGAGGTTGCATACACTGGGGCTAAAGGATGGAGTTATAGACTTGCAACTAACATCCCCTCATGACTACTTCAATGATGGGCCATGCCACAGACCAGGAAGTGAATGGGTTCAGAAGGTCTTGCCACCCAGTATGGAGTGAGTTAGTGGCTGTGGTAGTGACTTGATTGGCAGGTACATCAGCAAAAAAAAACCCCATAAAATAACGTAAGCAGTTTTGATATCAAAAGTATTTTTCTAAGTAATGGTTAGTTTTATTTTGAAAATGGTCTTAGGAATACGAGTTGACAGAATTACAAATATTGGCCTTTCAATGCAGTTTTCTCCTCAGTTTTTTAATGTGGGCCTCACCTCTGGTTGCATTTCTTAGTTGGGGGGGGGGGTACTGCTGTAGAATCATTCTACTTCAGATGGAATAAACAAGCATTTATCAGGAATTTCAAGTTTAAGTTCATCAGAACTGTAAATACATTTTTGGGCTGTGTGATATGAGGGATGAAGCCCTTTACTGTGTACAGCTGATATGTTTAACTGGTCATGGTGCAGATGGTAATGAGAAGCCAGTGTCTGCTTGCTTCATGGGAGGCAGGTTGAGGTCTGACCAGTTGTTACTTCAGACCCTAGTAGAGGCAGTGAGTTAACATGCAGACTCCTAGCATGTTTAGTTCCACCAACCATGTACACCATAGCTACACTTGGTATATGCAAGGAAGTTTGCATGAGCCCTAAGAGGATATTGGTACTGTGTGCTGTATTCTGGTGGCATGCAAGTCAGCACAATGCAGGCGGGTGGAGAGTTGGGCTATATATGAGATTGTCTGCATGATTGTTGCTGATGGGTCAGCCATCAACTCCTGCACCAGCCATCTCTGTTGGGCAGTAGGGACCCATTTGCAAAATTGGAAAAATGAATGGGCCAACAGGTCATGTGCACTGGAGCTGATGGTTGGCAGGCACGAAGGCAAAAGAAAAAAAAAACATGGGAGGGGTACATCATTTTGCCACTGTACATTCTGTAAATCTGTTCTGGATTAAGATGTTTCTCATTAATCACATTTTTCATTATAAACATATCAAGTAGGAAGCTGCTAGCTTTCTAAAAATGGCAGCCGACTCCCTAGCCTACCCAGTCTCAAACCTTAATCGGTCCATTCAGGAAGCCTATGTCTTTCAAATATGGAAAATATCCTACGTCATACTCCTTCATAAAGGTGGTCATTCCTATGATTACAACTACCGTACAATAGCCATACGCCCCCCCCCCCAATTATCTAAGCTCCTCAAGAAATGTATTCATTCTTAAGTCATGCAATACTTGAACACATCTACTTTCCCCCCACCTAACATGGCTTCCGCCCACACCACAGCACAAATACGCTTTCTCTCTTTCACAAATCAAGTTGATCACCATAGGAGCAATAACAATTTCATATTCATTATCTCCTTGGACTTCTCCAAAGCATTTGACATGGTCTTACACCCAAAACTAATAAATGCCCTTACCCTCCCTATCCTTTGCCCCCCTCTACCATATTCTGGTTTAACAGTTATCTAAGTGAAAGATGGCAATCTCTCCAATGGCAAGATGTACTGTCTCCTCTACTTCCCAATTCCATTGGCATACCTCAGGGCTCAATACTGGGCCCACTTCTCTGTCTTCACACAACCTGCATACCTCCACACAACAAGCCACTCTTGTACAGTACGCTGATGACTCGACACTCGTCTGCGCAGCCCCATCTCTTTCCACCTTACAGCAGCTGGCCCAAGAATCCTTCTCTGCTGTAGAAAATTAGATCACTGATATCCAACTCCTTCATAACCCCAACACAACTAAATTACTCTTGTTCACTCCAAATAAATCCAAATCTACTCCCCTAACTGTTTCTACCTCATTTAAAAATGGCACACTAATCACTTCTTCAGCCCGTACCAAACTCCTCCGGGTAGAAATAGACAGACATTTCCACTATGATGTTCACATAGCACAAACTATCCAAAAGATTCGCAAAAAAATGGGTACACTTTATAGACACAAGAATTTTCTCACTGATAAAGCAAGAATCTCTTTAGCCCAAACTCACCTTCTGTCCGCACTTATGTATGCGACCCCAATATTAACCCATATTAGGAAAAACTGATCTTGACCAAATTAAATCCTGTTACAACAAAATTGCTAAATTCGCCAACAATTCTACCTTCAAAACGCATCATGGTCAGGTACTAAGAAATATTAAATGGTAGAATTACCCGAATTACTCACCTACAAACAGCTAACTGCTGCGTTTAATATCCTGACCTACCCTGAAAAAATGCCAACGCTAAAACAGCTGCTCTCCCACTACCATTTGTCCCCTCTGTTCTACCACTAAATCTCTTCTCTGTACCACCAGGGCAAACACTGCAGGAAAATCTTTCATACCAAATCTAAAACCTGTAATAACCTTCTCCACAAATCTTACACAATTAAAAAAATTACTTAAATCGCATCTTATGAAAACCTGGATCTGCCCATGTATAACTTAACTAACTTCATCCTGTCACATTCCTTTTCCAACTACAATTGAACTAACTCGCAATGCAGGCCTTGACTTATTTACAACTAACAAGTAATCCCGCTTCAGGGCCATGCATCTGTGTTTCTTTTTAACTTGCTATGTAATTTTTGATCTGAAGTAGTTAACTTCATTTGCTCAGCAACCTGTGGGTATCTGATCCGATTCGGATCTGAGCCGGCAGCTTTCCAAGCTAAAAGATCCGATCTCCAAGCTCCTCCCCTACCCATAATGTCCTGCCATCTCTCTCTAACCCTCAGATCTAGTTTGCCACGGCTTCCATAAGCTTCTCTGAACGAGCTCTGAGCGTAGTACTGTGAGCGTAGCATTTAAATCTTGAATTTCTGTCAAACTTTCTCTTACTTTGTGTGTGAACTTCCTCTTATTTTTCTAGCCTTTTTTGGGTAGTTCTTTATCTTTTTGGTTGTTAGATTTATTCCCCTCCCCCCTCTGCGTGCTTGTGGACCTATTTTTCTTTTTTCCTCTTCTATAATGGCTGAAGGTCCTAAAGCCATTTTCTCTAAATGTACCGAGTGTGGCCATAAGCTGTCCCCAGCGGATGGCCACGCTTGGTGTGTCCTGTGGGTTGATCACCTCTCCTCAGGCTGCACTATTTGTGCAGCCTTCAACCCCAGGGCTTTGAAGGATATGAGGTAGAAGCTTATTCTGGCGGGCCTTTTGCCCCCGGACTCTGCTTCATCCTCGGTGGTGCCAGTGGCTGCCCCACCTGCCGCTCCTGATCCCCTGACCAGGACTCAACCTCCCTCGCTGGCCCTGGAGGAAACGGACGGCAGAAAGAAGGATAAAAAGGATAGGGAGAGAGAGAAAGAATGGCATCACAGTCACAAGAGGCAGTCCGTCTAAACAGCTTGCCTCTCCCCTTAAGGTCTCTGGGCCTTCCCCCTCCCGGCTCCGTTCTCCACATTTCTCACCAGAGCCAGAGGAGGAGACCCGGTCACCCTCGTGGTCATCCAGGCGGCCTTCCCGGCCGGCTTCGGTGGTCTCATCTAGATCCACCAGAAGTTTTATTGGATGCAGATATGGACCGGATGATGCGTCGATTTCTCCAGGCCCAGATGCAGATGAGTGCTCTTGCCCCTCCCCCCCCCCTGCTGGGGGGGGGGTTCGACACCTATTTTTGCCCCCATTGCTCTTTCTCCGACCCACTTTTGGGGTTCGGAGCTGTCGGATCGGGCTAGCTTCGGAGCCGGGGTAGGGTCGGCGCCGACAGTGTTGCCTACTTAGGCTCCGACTGTACCCTCGAGTCTGTCTGATGCTATCGGGGCCATGAGCTGAGCGTTGAATCCGGAGGGGTCAGCGGGTCTTTGGCTCCGTTAAGGTCGGGGCACACTACCCTTTCGGATCCGGTCGGCTCACCTTCGGTGCCGATCCGCACGTCGGATCCGAGGGGAATGCTTTTGGATCCAAAGGAAATCAGTTCCCCCTCGGCATTCGACGTTGTGGAGAGGGTCCTTTCGAGGGATTCGAGGCCCCAGGCTCTTGCTATGGATCCACCCGCCATTCCCACTCAGACGGGCCTTCTATCATCCGGCCCCAAGGACAGCCTCCGCCTTTGTCCCAGATTGTTCCCGTAGAGGAACAGGACATTGTTGGTGAGGCCTCTTCGGACAGCCCCCCCCCCCCCCCCAAGGAGGTACCTCACAAACAGAAGTGCAAGAGGAGGCACTTGGACTCGCCCCAGAGTCCCTCACAGAGGACATAGACTTAGGGGAAGGTTCCCCAAGGTCACCCCCCTGAAGAAGTCTCCTTCGGAGACATTATGGAAATGTTACGCATTAGAGGGGGGTGGTCTGCCCAAAAACCTTCCTCGGATGAGTCTGTGTTTCTGGAGGCGTTTGACGCAGGCCCATCTACCTCTTGGGTGTCCCCTCCCGCTGACCCTCTGGTAGACAACTGCCAGGGCATGGAAGGAGCCGGACACTGTAGAGCCAATACCCAAGAGACCGGACAGGATCCTCGGCCCTCCCACGGACAGGACAGTATGGAGCAAGGGTGCCCCAGTGGATGCTATGGTGGTGGCAGCTGCCACTAAAAAGGAATTGGCACAGGAGAGTTCCTCAGTGCATCCTCCAGACAAGGAGTCTCAGATGATGGACCCTTTGGGAAAGCGGATGTTCTCTTCATTGACCTTCTCTGTAAGGTCACTGAATTATATGGCACATGTGATTCGGCTCCAGCAGGACCTGATTAAAGAGTACACTGGGTCACCCCCAGAGTCCATGTCAACCAAGGACAAGCGAACCTTCTTGACTTGAATGGCCACTCTCAAGTCAATCAACACATGTATGCAGCTTCTCTCCCATGCTACGGAGGGAGCGGCTAGAGCTAGCGGAACGGGCGTCTTACGTAGACAGGCCTGGCTCCGTCTCTGCAATTTTGCGGAACCCTTCAAGGCATCCTTCACGAACACCCTTTTGCCGGTTCTACGCTCTTCGGCAAAACCATCCGCGATGCACTCCTCCAGAGCGAGAAAGACGGGAAGACGTCTGCCGTCGAGATCTGCTTCTCTGCTCCTCAGAGGTCCAACTCCAGGATCCAAAGAGGACAGAAGAAGATGTGGTTCCGGCAAACTCAACAATCCGGGGTTGCTCCGGATCCCTCGTCCTTCAGAGGCAGAGGAGGACAGGGTGAACGCCGGCCCAGGGGCAGAGGGGGCCCGAAGAATTTTGGGTCGAGAGAACCTTTTTTGGATCGACCCGAGAAGCAGCCCTGAGGGGTTGTCCGACTGCTCCTCTCTGGAGGCAGTCGAGGGGCACTTCTTGGAATACCTAGCGAAATGGGAGTCCATTACGAGATCGCTGGGTGTTCCGAATCATATCCAGAGGCTATTCAATTCCTTTCCTGTCTCTCCCTCCCTGATCAACAAGACTCCCTGATGTTCCACCCGATCAGAGGGAGACAGCAGCATCAGAAATTCGAGGGCTGCTGAGAAAAAGAGCTATCCAGTGCATCCCCCCCCCCCCCGAACAATCTGGATCAGGCTTTTACTCCAGGTTCTTTTTGGTGCCAAAAAAGACTGGGGACTTACGACCCATTCTCGACCTGTCAACACTGAACCTGTCAGTCGCTAAAGAAAAATTCCGGATGGTCACTATTCAATCCTTTCTCCCACTTTTGCAGGAGAACAACTGGATGTGCTCGATAGACTTCAAGGATGCGTACTACCACATTCTGATGGACAGACTATCCAGAAGGTTCCTCTGCTTTCAGCTGGGAGCCAGTCATTATCAGTTCAGGGTCCTACCCTTCGATCTCACCACAGCCCCCAGGGTGTTCACCAAGGTCATGGCAGTTGTAGGGGCCCACCTGAGGCTTCAGGGAATACAGGTCTTTCCGTACCTGGACGACTAGCTCCTAACCGCCCCTACCAGACATCAACTCTGCTCAGGCAGGGACTACTTCTTACACCTAGCCCGCCACCTAGGGATCACAATAAACCACCCGAAATCCTCCCCTCAGCCTACTCAAATTTTGGATGTCATAGGGTCCAGGATAGACACTACACAATCCAAAGTCTTTCTGACAGCGGACAGACTTCGCAGTCTAAGCCTTCACATTCTAGACCTCTTACAATCATCAGTTCCCCCAGCGGAAATATTCCTGAGGGCCCTGGGATCCATGGCAGCGCCATCAATCTGTCGCTCTTCGCTCGCCTGAAGATGAGAATCCTTCAATGGACATTACAAGTTCAGTGGTCCATTCTTTTTCACCCCCTGTCTACACCTATTCCCCTCAGCAGGATTTTCAGGGAGTCGCTTCTTTGGTGGCTCCACTCCAGAGATCTTCGAGAAGGCCGCCCCTTTGTTGTACCCCTTCCCCAAGTCACGGTGACCACGGACGCATCTCTCCTCGGGTGGGGGTCATTGCATGTGCAGATCCGTCCAAGGCACGTGGACTTTCGCAGAGACCTCACTGCAAATCAATGTCCTGGAGATGAGGGCGGTGCTTCCAGCGTTGCAGGCTCCCCATCCCCTTCTCCCTTCAGAAACTATTGCACTTCAAACAGACAACATGTCGGTAGTCTGGTACATAAACAAACAGGGGGGAACCAGATCCTATCCACTTTGCAGGGAGGCAATGAGAGTATGGGAATGGGCGATATCCACCAACCGCTTTCTCATAGCAACGCACATCCCGGGTCGGTCAAACATCTTGGCGGACAGGTTGAGTCGAACGATCCTCTCACGAGTGGTCTCTGAACCCAGCAGTAGCAAAACAAATCTTCCTCCAATGGGGGTCCACCTTACTGCGATCTCTTCGCCTCACCTTCGAACACAAAGTGCAGTGAGTTCTTCGCTCTGATTCCCCCACCAGGGGAAGCCCCCAGAGACACTCTAGTTCGTGTTTGGCCATCCAGTCTTCTGTATGCGTATCCTCCTCTTCCATTGACGACAAAATTCTTGCAGAAAGCTTGTCGGTTGGGGAGCAGAATTATCCTCATAGCCCCATTCTGGCCTCGCAAACCTGGTTCCCTTACCTGCAGTCTCAACTAGTACATCCTCCCTGGATTTTAGATCCCAATCCGGGTCTGATCTCTCATCCTTTAGGATTGAAGACCCCCCCCCCCCAACCTGGGCTACCTCAAACTCTCAGCTTAATTGATCCAGTTCCCTTAATGGCTAGGACTCCCCGTATATCTTCTTTGGTTAAGGCCATCCTGGCGGCCGCCCATAAACCGTCTACCAGGAAAATCTACAAGAGTAAATGGAAATGTTTCTCTGTCTGGGCGGAGCACAGGAACTTAGACCCCTTCACGGCTCCTATCCCAGCAGTTCTAGACTTTCTTTCGCATACATTTGCTCAAGGAGCTAGTGCTTCTACTATTAAAGTTCAGTTGGCAGCTATTTCCCACTACCACGTTGGAAACAGTTCAGGGCCTCTAGCGTCCTCCAAGATGTGCAAAACATTCATGAAAGGAACCTTTTTGTTAAGACCCCCTATTAAAGATGCCGTGCCTGCATGGGATCTTACCCTAGTTATACAAGCTCTGACTGGGCCTCCTTTTGAACCCGCGGCTTCAGTCGACTTAAAATATGTATCCTGGAAGACGGCCTTCCTGATTGCCATTACATCTGCTAGAAGGATATCGGAGCTTCACGCTCTCTGCAGTAAACCTCCATACATCATCTTTCATAAAGACAGGGTCTCCCTCAGGACTAATGCCTCTTTTCTGCCCAAAGTGGCTTCAGAAGCCAACATCAACCAGTCCATCAATCTACCTGTCTTTCCAAATTTCCAAAACAAAGGAGAATACAGACTTCATTGTCTGGATGTTCACAGACAGTTACGTTTTTACTTAAACAGAGCAGCAGATCTTCGAAAATTTGATCAGCTTTTTGTTTCCTTTGCAAAATCCTGTCTGGGGAAGCCAGTCACTAAAGTAACCTTAGCTAGATGGATTTTCCAGTGTATTCTCCTAGCAAACAAATGTTCTGGTCGTCCTGAGCCCCTGAGAGTGCGAGCCCATTCTACCCGATCTATGGCCACTTCTGCTGCTTTCTGGTCAAGGGTTTCTTTGGATGACATTTGTTCAGCAGCTACTTGGGCTTCCTCTCATACCTTTATTACACACTATACATTGGATTTAATATCCAGAGGACTTGCATCGTTTGGCTCTGCAGTGCTCCGGAATATCCTTCCATAAGGGCCTCCCAAGTTGCTGGTAGCTGGGGACTCTGTCCCACAGGTTGCTGAGCAAATGAAGTTAACTACTTCAGATAAAGGAGTTGTGTGCTCACCATAATGTTGCATCTGAGTAGGTAACTTCATTTGTCTGCAACCAACCCGCCCTCCATCCCCCGGACCCTTACTTCGTTATCAAAGGATCAGGATATGTCTTTATTCAGTTGACATCACTGGAAAGTATTGTAACCTTTTCTAGGTTATAGAATTTCCTATTGCCTTTTTTTCTGGCAAACTTGATCTGAGGGTTAGAGGGAGATGGCAGGGCATTATGGGTAGGGGGAGGAGCTTGGAGCTCGGATCTTTTAGCTTTGAAAGGTGCCGGCTCGGATGCGAATTGGATCAGATACCCACAGGTTGCAGACAAATGAAGTTACCTACTCAGATGGAACGTTATGGTGACTATATAACTTCTTTATTTGTCCTCTCATAGCAACTACTGTTCTGCATCTTAACTGTTTTCTACTTTGAAAATGTTTGCTTTTTGTATTATTACAACATTGTTGCGGTTACCTTTTTTGCAGCACTTTTCTCCTCGGGCCTCCACTGAAAATGGACCCAGTCCAGTTGGATTTTCCCATTTTAACAAAATATAAAATAAATAAAAAAATAAACGCAGAAAGATGAACAAGACATGTTAGGAGGCTTTATTCTGTTTTACATTAAACACTACATATACAAGTCCTACATTTAACTGGAGCATTGGTCTAATAGAATGCTGAGATGTAATAGTCTATATTATATCCGAGGTCTACAGATATTCAACAAATGAAGCAGGAAAGAACC
Source organism: Protopterus annectens (assembly GCF_019279795.1). NCBI lineage: Eukaryota > Metazoa > Chordata > Ceratodontiformes > Protopteridae > Protopterus > Protopterus annectens. Next base: position 151,464,303 of record NC_056742.1, read on the forward strand.
ATGAGATAAGGGGCTAGAGAATGCGTATGCACTTTTGATGATAGACTAGCAGTGTGATTTAGGGATGTTTAGGGAATGCGCAATTTAAGCATGAACGTGAAGGGGTGTGAAACCCCAGAAGATGGTAGTGGAGCTTCGGGGAAAGGTGGGTAGGGCAGCAGGCAGAAAAGGGAGGGAAGAAGATTAAAACACCTTTAGCCAAGGGCAGTTTAAAAGAGGGGAGATGTGGATTGCCTGCCAGGTAAACAGTGAGCAAGAAGAAGGTAAATGTAATAGAGGAGGCAGGAATGACCCCAGGTTAAGATAAATAAGACTGGTAAAGAAAGGCAAGCAGGAGCTATGACTGGAGGCAGGTATGTGGATAGTTGAGTAGCAACTGGAAACAAGGAAATAAAGGTGAAAGAGCACATAAATGGTGTCAGTGCCCACTATAGACTCAGCACAGTATAGGTTAATGGTAGAAGAAAGAGGAGAAGGCAGAAAAGTATTAAGTGAAGGAAGGGATGGGGGGCTAGCAGAAAATGAAGCCACAGTCATATTTGCTGGAGAAGACTTGTGCAGCATATGAAAGGATAAGAAATCAAGTGCAGCACAGAGGCATTTTCCAAGAGCAGAATTTGGTAGAATTGGTACTGGGAAATCTTAAGGGTAGGGAAGAGGGCTAGTGAATGTGGCAAGGAGGTTAAGGGAGTAGAAGTCAGCATGACCATGTTTAAGAAGGTTTTAATAATTGCAGACTAGCATTAAAGGAATCATGATCTGTAGAAAGGAAGAGCAGGTTACGGGGAGGCTGGTCTGTGGGCTTAGATTTACAAATGCATAGGAGGACAAGACCAAGCTGATCACTGGTGGTATGCATTGTGGTGTATATGGATAAGTAATGACATAGCCTAGTAAACACCTATGAACCTAATGACCACAAGGGCCTTTTTAAGCCTCGCCATGCATCCAAAATCTCTGGCAAGTTCTGATACCCTTGATAAGTGTAAGCATGAGCCTCTGAGATTGACGCAAACAGGTAATCTGTAAATGGTCAAAGACATAGGTGCCAAACCAGGAATGAATTTCCAGTTTCCCATCCAGTTGTCCAAGTTGCACTTGAATTGGATTAGCATTTTTTACAGACAACTGGCGCATCGTCACAAAGGAGAAATGAGTCCTAGACATTATCTCACAAGGATACAGATTCCATTTCCACACCTTGCCAAGGATAAAAGGAATGCCAAACCTGCCACAAAATCAATGGGCAGTGGCACAAAAACAAATTACAGCTCTCATGGACATGAGCCATTCAACTGGTTCCTACACAGGAGCAAGGCCAAGGATTTTACTCAAGGCTCTTTCTAGTCCCCAGAAAGGACAATGCTTGGAGACCCATTCTGGACCTTTCAATTCTAAACACCTTCTTGCAAGTACCCAAATTCAAGATGCTAACACTACAGCAGCTTCTTCCCATGTTGGGCAAGAAAGCTTGGCTAGTAATGTTGGACCTCAAGGAGGCATTACCTGCATGTCACTATCCGACAAAATTGCAGAAGATACCTCTGTTTCATTGCAGGTTCAACCCATTACCAATTCTCTGCACTGCCCTTTGGCTTATCTACTGCACCCAGGGTCTTCACAAAATGCCTGGCACCAGTAATTGCATAAGGAATTCAAATATACCCATACCTGGATGACTGCCTCATCCAAGCAGAAAGCAAGGACATTCTCTTACAACATCTGACTTTTGTAAAACATCTTCTAAGTTGCCTAGGGTACACAGTAAACGAAAATAAATCAAAACTAGTGCCCTCACAAAATATGACAATCCTGGTTGTCAGCTTGAATACAACGGGCCCAGATGGCTTATCTGACGCCAGACAAACTACAACTAACTCAATACTTCAAAATAATGGCAACAAAGACCCAACTCCCTGCAAGAAAAATTCTGCAGGCCTTGGGCTTCATGGCATCTCTCATACTGCTAGTACCATTTGCATAACTGCATATGAGGAAATTACAATGGTACCTGAAAAGCGTATGATCTCAACACAGCCACAGCTTGGAAACAATGATACCTCTCATTCCCTGCCTTCAACAGGAGTTTCTATGGTGGTCACAGGCATGTCACCTCAACCAGGGTCAGCCTTTCACCTTACCCCCAGCCAGGCAGACTTTGACAACAGATGCATCGGACTATGCCTGGGGGGCACACATGGCTGGACGGTGCGTTCAAGGCTTATGGACTGCAGATCAAAGGAATCTGCACATCAATCAAAAAGAAATGCTAGCTGTACAGAATGCTTTGACAGCCTTCAAGGACCTCTTACATCCAGGACAGCTTATAATAAGGACAGACAACACCACAGTAATGTGGTACATAAACAAGCAAGGGGGTACACACTCCTACCCTCTTATGCAGGCAAGCAATGGCCTTGTGGAACACAGCACTGGCTTACCAAGTTCAGTTGCAAGCTCAATTCCTGCCAGGAAAAAAGAACACATTGGCAGACGACCTAAGCAGGAACATCATGGATCCCCACGAGTGGAAACTGGATCCACAAGTGTTTGCAATGATAACTCAAAAATGGGGGTGTCCAGACAAAGACCTGTTTGCCAACCCCCAGAACTATCCGCTATCAAAATTTTGCACAAGGACATTTCACCATCAAGCTTGGAAAGTGGACGCACTCTCATTCAGTTGGAAAATGCTGATAGCATATGCCTTTTCTACATTGCCCCTTCTCACAAAGGTGCTGCTGAAAGTCAGGATGGAGAGACCCCGAATGATACTCATTGCCCCAGACTGGCCACGCCAGCACTGGTACCTACTACTAAAGAACATGGCCCAGGGCCCAGGGCCCACCATGGATTTTACCACAGATTCCTCATCTGCTCACACAGCAAAACAGTCAGATTCTACACAGCCAGCTCAAAACCTTAAATTTGGCTGCATGGCAAATCACCTAAGCAACCAGCCAGCTCCTCTTTCACAAGCTGTTATGGATGTCATTCTGGAGGTCAGGAGGCCCGGCACCAGGAAAGCCTACTCAGACAAATGGAAAAGATTTTGTGCATGGAACCAAGCTAAAGGCCTAAATACCCTTGAGCCGGACATACCTCAGATTCTAAAATATTTAACTGAGATGTTACACAAAGGACTTTCTTTTTCATCTATTAAAATCCACGCCTCAGCTATTTCAGCTCACTACAACACGGATCCTCCCTTATTTTCATGTCCACTTCTAAGGCAGTACCCCAAAAACATTAGGCCTCCCAGGAGAGCACCAACACCACCTTGGGACCTCAATTTTGTTCTGGAAAAACTTACGCTGCCACCTTTTGAGCCAGCTTTCTCAGCTGATTTAAAGTTTATATCATGGAAGACTGCCCTGCTGCTAGCAATTACTTCAGCCAGAAGAGTCTCAGAGCTACAGGCACTAATGGCAGTAGAGCCTTTCCTCATTTTTCATCAAGACAGAGTTTCTCTATGAACTAACCCCTCCTTTATGCCAAAGGTGGTATCCAGTGTGGCTCTAAATCAAACCATCCATTTACCCGCATTCTTCCCAAATCCACAGAACAAAGGAGAAAGACTCCTGCACTCCTTGGACATTCACAGGCAACTACATTACTACTTGGATAAAACTAAGGTTTCAGAAAATCTGACCAGCTTTTTGTATCCTGTGCTACAGCATCACAAGGAAAGGCTATCTCAAAACAGACCATTTCCAAATGGATAGGACATTGCATATGTTTTTGCTACACCCATCATGGAAAACCAGTTTCTGCTAGCATAAGGCCCCACTCCACCAGGGCAGCAGCTACATCTGCAGCCTTCCTCAGGGGGGTGCCAACCAAGGATATTCTGGAAGCTGCAACTTGGAGTTCAGTACACACCTTCACCAAACACTATCACTTACCACTTTACTCTAAGACTAGAGCTGGCTTCACCACTGCAGTTTTGCAGGGCCTTCTAGCCTCCTGTAATCCTGTTTGACTCCACCTCCCATCCTTAGCTTTGGGATTCAACCCAAGTGTGATGGACTGCAGCAGGGTAACATGATGAACCTAGTAAAGTTTTGTACCTACCATAAATGTAGATGTTCGAGTGTATACCCTGCTGCTGTCCAGGTTACCCTCCCTCCATTCACTCTGACCTAACTGAAACCTTTCAATACCTTAGAATCTGATACAACCTTTGTGGTGTATTTGCTTATAGCTGGAGGGATGTTTTGTTTGGGCTAAACTTTTATTATTGGTACTATCTACAGACCACTTTTTGGGAGGGCACCTGACATTTGGGGCAAGAAAAACTGAAGAAAATGGCGTCTGATGCCTCTTGTATACCCCTGGCACACTGACGTCAGGGAAGAAGCGACAGCAACCAACGCCAGACCGAGACTTTGGAATTTGGGCCGACTGCGGGACCGCCTGACGACAGGATAACCCAAGTGTGATGACTGCAGCAGGGTATACACTCTAACATCTACATTTATGGTAGGTACAAAACTGTACTTTGCTGTTAAGGCAAAAAAGAGGGTTTGTTCAAGCTATGAAAAAAGGTGGAATATATACTAAGAAGAAAGTGTGTCGAGTGGAATTTGAAGAGCATGAGTATATAACAGTAGAAAACAAAGTTGTACAAAGTAAAAAAAAAATGCTATGATGGTAAGGTATCATTTAACAAAAAAATGTGTACATTTTAGGAAAACTGTATATATTTATATTTTAGTGTGGGTGTAAGATTAAAGCCAGTAATGAAGGATGATAGGTTTGAATCTAAAAAAAAAAAAAAAAGATACATTGTATACTTAGCATCAGCTGCATCAGTTCATAAATACGTTGTGTACCTGTATGTCCTTCTGGATCATATTAAGAAGTATGATTTGCCCATCCATGTGGTTCCCAATATTTTAAAATTATGCTGAGTAATGCTTTATAAGCAAGATTATTCCTCACTCTTTGCAAGACATGGCATAGTGCAATTTATCTACTCCAGGTCTTGAGGTTCTTTGTGGAGCTTCCAAAATAGGTTACTTTTGGTGATGTGACTTAAGAGCAACATGTGCCACTGTGCACTGCAAAACTCAGGGCAATGAATATATTCCTTATATCTTTTCTGTAACTGGCATCATTCAAATAGAAGTGATGGTCCTTTAATTTCTTTGACAGAGTCCTTAGATCTCAAATTCCTAAGTTGGTTGTTACTTGACTAGGCCTAATCTCCTAGTATATTGTACAGTCCTCTGCAGTGTATAGTAGCTCTAATGAAACTGCTGACGTATTCATATGCAGTCGTCCCACTGCATCCCTTCCTTTCACCAAAAGAAAATAGTGTTTAATTCTTGTTCCTAATGTACCTTTTCATCTCTTACCAGGTAGTACTCTAGCCCTTTCTTCCATTTACTCCATTCTTTCACTGATATATTCTTATGACTTTTAACCAACATTATTTATGAGCATCAAGGTAATTAGTGGATACCCATTTCAGTTTTAAGAACTGTGTATGGAGACTCTAAATTTCAAGGACTTGGTTATATACAAGGAATGCTTATTTGTACCTGAATAATTTCCTAACAATAAAACCTCAGTGTTTGCGCGTGTGTTTGTACAGTATAAATATTCTTGCTCATGTTGGTTGTTTTGTAGCTGGGACTTATCTTGTTCGTAACCTGGTACTTCATAGAAACTATTGACATACTGTAATAACATGACTTTCTTTGCATGCTGTCTGTTTTTTCAGTTGCATCACACCTTGCGTTTTTTTTCATTATGTTAATAGAGCTGCAGACCCAGAATGTACACCATATGGATAACAAAATTCTGTGCAGTAAAAACATTAACAACATATCCATTGTAAATAAATGTACAGCACAAATAGTGGTCCCCCTAATATAATCAAACAGCCCTGTGTTGTCCCTCCCTTAATACGTCTGCCTGCCTGCATTAGTCCTTAACTCCAGGTATATTAAACTCTTCTGCAACCACCCATTCACCTCCCCTCCTCTGTCCCTGTCAGATAGCATTTGAACCTCTACTTATTGAATTCCTCTAACCCCTAACTTTTCATGAATATATCTCCCTATTGCTCATCTCATCTCCCTTAAGCTTAACTCGTATCCCTTTTTTTGTATCTCCTTTTGACTTTTCATTCCAATTTTTGTCTAATTTCCCTCTGCCCCTTACCACTGGTTATGACAATATATATATATATATATATATATTGGTTATATTTATAATTTACTTTTGTTTATAGCATTTTGTGATAAAACCTTAAAATTAAAGTTGGCATGTGCTAGAATTTCCCTTTTCATTTCATATCCTTAACCCATGTCAAAAAATTTGTAGCGCCTGAGTACTGTACATCACCAACTCCTTGCTAATATTTGTATTTGTAACATTTACCAAATTCTGATTGCACTCTAAATTGAGCTTTCTTTCCTTGACAGTTAAAATGGTCTGTTTCCAGATAGACCATCGCAGTCAGTAAATAAAAGTAAGACTATATAGATGTACAGAGATGTGATGCGCTATTACTTGACAGATTACCCAGATGTCCTTCATGGATGCATCTGCAGTCATAACAACTGGGTTGTCCTGTCATCAGGCAGCCCTTCGGTCGGCCGGATTCCAAAGTCTGGGTCCGGCTTCGGCTGGTGTCGCAGTTCACCCGACGTCATCTCTGCTGGTCTTCGGGTATAAAGGCATCAGCCGACGCCATTTTCCTCAGTCTTTCTTGCCGCGTGGCGCCCGAAGCAGAAGCTGTTCGCAAGTGCCGGTCGGTCAGATCCAGAGATTACTACTACCGAATACTACTTCGAAGACTTCTAAAAAGCTAAGTACCCCGTTGGGGACTCTTTCTTGCCTCAGCCGATGTCAGAAAAAGTCAATAACTGTTTAACTTGTGGGAAACAAATACCTCATAAAGATTTCCACTCTTACTGTTTGCCTTGCTTAGGCCCAGACCACGACGTAGCAGCCTGTTCGGCCTGCGCTTCCTTCAACCGACGAACGCTAAGGCGTCGGTCGGAGTTTGCTGAACAGTTTTTCGGCTCAGACTTTGCGTATATTATGCCGTCGGATCCTCCGACTACACAAATTATTAAAAAACGCAGGGAAAAAGACCGACACTCGCGGTCCGCGGTTTCGGCCGAAACCACGGTGAAGCAAGCCGCGAGTGTCTCGGTTTCGGCCGAAACCGAGAAAACTGGTCAATCTCCAGCCGAATCCATGGCTACTACTGAGGCTCCTGCTACCTTACCTGAATCGGCCTCAGAAATTTTGCCTACAACCGTGGTTTTTACTGATTTATCAGACACCATCCCTTTGGATGTCTCTACCCCAGCACGTGGTGCTGCTAGACCCCCTGCAGCCATGTCTATCAAGGCCTTTGCCAGGGCCAAAGCAGCCAAATCTGCTAAGGCAGTGCCTGTTACACCTCCCTCACACAGGCCCACTTCTAGTTCACAAATGCTTACTCTGGCAGAAGATTTAATATCCTTAATTAGGGGATCCCAATCTCACCCAGACAGGGCCTCTCAGCCCCTGAAAAGAGACCTAGGACAGAGCCCCGAGCCAGTGTCCTCTGAGGCTTCTGGATGACTCCGACATTTCAGAACAGCCAGAGGACCCTTTTTCTACATATGAAGACTCCGATGCTGAAGAATCCATTCCAGCTGCCTCTCCACCAGAGGAATTTTCCTTTGGGGAAACCTTGCATGCCATGAGAGAACAATTCCAATGGTAGGGACAAGATTTCTCAGACTCAAGAAAAAGGCTTAGGACCTTCCTACACTTACCACAACATAGGCCCTTAGCTATACCTCCTGTTTTACCTGTTGTGGATGACGCATTTAATGATGTCTGCACTGCTCCTGATTCTTTACCTCCTGCCCCTGCCAAACCTGATAGATATTACAGGGTACCTGACACTCATCACCACCTATACAAGGCCCCACTGGCAGACCCCGAAACTATTTCCCAGGGGCCTAGGGCAGTAGCCTCGACCACAGCAAAAAACCCTATTCCTTCAGAAAGGGAATCCAGTTCCTTAGACAGATGGGGGAAAAAAGTTTACACCTCTGCTACTCTCTCGGCTAGAGCTTTAAACTGTCAATTTCACATGATCCAATACCAAGAGTTTATGCTTGATCAGTTACTAAGAAAGTATCCTCTGATGAATCTTTAGACAAGAAATATGTATTAGAAATGGTAAATAACATACAACAGGTTAGTAACCATTCCTTAAAATGTGGCTATGATGCACTGGAGGCTTCATTTAGATCAGCCATGACTGGCACAGTGATAAGAAGACATGCATGGCTGAAAGAACAGGTCTTACCGGATCATGTTAAAGCAAAGCTATTAGATGCTCCCATGGATAAGGCCAGTTTATTTGGTACACCTGCCCAGCAGTTAATGAAGAAAATGGAAGAAAAGGCAAAATCTGTACAGACAGTTAAAGATTTCTTACAGGTTCAGCCCCCAAGGTTTAGCAGGAACTGGCCTGCCAAATATTGGTCCTTTCCTGACTCCACAAGATCCCAAAGGGGCAGAAACAGACGATCCAGAGGCAGAAATCAATCCAGAGGAGGTGCCTACAGAGGACGACAGTGGCAAGGTAATAACAGAGGCACAGACACAACCACTGCCACTGCAACAGGACAATCACAGTGACTTGACTCTAACTCCGTCTACCAGGGAGCAAATAGCAGCACCATTAGGCGGAAAGTTAGCCTTATTTTCGAAAAATTGGCACTATATCACAAAAGACAAGTGGATTTTACAAACCATAGACCAAGGCTACCGGTTCCACTTCCACACCTTGCCAGTAAAAAGAGGAATGCCAAACCTGCCTCCAAATCAAAAGATAGAAGCTCTACAGCAGATAACGAAATTATCCAAGATGAGAGCTGTGGAAAGAGTACCAATAACAGAACAAGGCAAAGGATTCTACTCCAGACTCTTCCTAGTACCAAGAAAAGAAAAAAGTTGGAGACCTATTCTCGACCTGTCCATCTTAAACACATATATCATTGTCCCAAAATTCAAAATGCTGACCCTACAGCAACTTCTTCCCATGCTGGGCAAGGAGTGTTGGCTGGTAACTCTAGATCTCAAGGAGGCATACCTGCACGTCCCATTCGACCCAATTGCAGAAGATACCTCAGATTTCTTGCAGGATCAGAGCATTATCAATTCTCAGCATTGCCCTTTGGCTTATCTACTGCGCCCAGAGTATTCACAAAATGCCTGGCATCAGTAATCGCTCACTGCAGACTACAGGGAATCCAAATTTATCCATACCTGGACGACTGCCTGCTACAAGCGGACAACAAAAGCAAGCTGACAACAGATTTACAAAGGGTCATTTACTTGCTACAAGCCCTGGGATACACAGTCAACTTACAAAAGTCAAGGCTGATACCATCCCAGACAAGAACATTCTTGGTGGAGTTGGACACAGTAAAACAAATGGCATTCCTAACTACAGAAAAACAAAAAGAACTCCCTCTTTACTTCTTGGCATTAACAATACAGAACAAACTAACAGCAAGAAAAGTTCTGCAGGCCTTGGGCTTCATGGCATCATGCATAATCTTGGTACCACATGCCAGACTGCATATGAAAAAACTACAGTGGTACCTAAAGAATTTATGGTCTCAACACAGGCACAGCCTAGAAGCAGAAATACCATTAATCCCATGCCTAAAACAGGAATTCCTCTGGTGGGCCCAAGCATGCCAGTCAAACCCAGGCCTACCCTTCCACAAGTTTCGAACAAGCCAAACCATCACAACAGACGCCTCAGACCTAGGATGGGGGGCGCACATGCTGGACAAATGCGTACAAGGATTGTGGACTCAGGACCAGCTGCACTTGCACATAAGCCAAAAAGAAATGCTGGCAGTAAAACTGCCAATCCAAAAATTCAGACCATTCCTCAAAGAAGGCCATTTGATAAGGACAGACACCACAGTCATGTGGTACATCAACAAACAGGGAGGCACTCATTCATACCCCCTATGCAGAATGACTTTGGACCTTTGGAATCTGGCTCTCAGCTACAACATCCAGTTACAGGCAATATTTGTACTGGGAAAACAGAACACCCTAGCAGACATGTTAAGCAGAACCACATCGGATGCTCACGAATGGATGCTACACCCAGACATCTTCAAGACCAGCTCAAAAAATTCTGCACAAGGACATTCCACCCACTTGCATGGAAGGTGGATTCTCTTTCCTTCAGCTGGACAGGTCTGACAGCATATGCATTTCCACCTCTTCCCTTGATACACAAGGTATTACTGAAAATCAAAGAGGAATGTCCAAGGATAATCCTGATAGCTCCGAACTGGCCAAGACAACACTGGTACCCACTGCTGAGGAGCATGTCTCGGGAGAAAATGTGGTCAATACCCCTGATGCCCTTGATGTTAACTCAGAACAACTACAGCATCATGCATCCAAACCTAAAAACTTTGCAGCTGACTGCCTGGAACATCACATAGCAGCAACTAAGCCAGATCTTTCCCAAAGGGTAAAAGACATTATCCTTGAAGCCCGCAGACCTTCAACAAGAAGGAACTATGCAGGAAAATGGAAAAGGTTTGTCATTTGGAGTACTGAAAGAGGAAAAGATGTGTCGAATATAGATATTGCAAACATTCTGGAGTATTTGGCAGAGCTTTTACATACAGGCCTGTCCTATTCCTCCATCAAGATACATGCATCAGCTATTTCAGCAGAATACAGCTTTGATCCACCTGTCTTTTCACATCCTCTACTCAGGCAGTTCCTCAGAGGGATCAAGAATGTAAAACCTCCAAGGAAACCACCATTACCAGCATGGGACTTGAACTTTGTGCTAGAAAAGTTGACACTCCCTCCGTTCGAACCAGCAGCAACAGCAGATCTACAGCACCTATCATGGAAAACTGCTTTCCTACTGGCAATTACCTCAGCAAGGAGGGTTTCGAGACTACAGGCCTTAATGGCAGTACAACCCTTCCTAATCTTCCATAAAGATAGGGTGTCCATGAGAACTAATCCTACATTTATGCCTAAGGTGGTATCCAGAGTGTCTTTAAACCAGGCAATCCACCTACTTACCTTCTTTCCCAATCCACAAAACAGAGGGGAAAGAATGCTGCATACCTTGGACGTACATAGACAGCTACGCTACTACCTGGACAGAACCAAAAGTAACAGAAAAACTGACCAGCTTTTGGTAGCCTATGCAACAGGGAGGGAAGGAAAAGCAATTTCCAAACAGACAATCTCCAAATGGATAGGAAATTGCATAAGATTTTGTTACTCCTTCCATGGAAAACCAATTCCACAGAACATAAGGCCTCATTCTACAAGGGCTACAGCCACTACCACAGCTCTCTTACGAGGAGTGGCAACCAAGGACATTATTGAGGCGGCTACTTGGACCTCCGTGCATACATTTGCCAAGCATTATAATTTACCTCTATATTCTAGATCCCGAGCAGGGTTTGCCACTGCTGTATTGCAAGGGATCCTAACCACACCATAATTTTATCATCCTCCTCCCGTAGTTGGCTATGGTATTCTACCCAGTTGTTATGACTGCAGATGCATCCATGAAGGACATAGTACAGTTTTGTACCTACCATAAATGTAGATGTCCGAACTGGATAGCATCTGCAGTCAGGATTACCCTTCCTCCTTCCCCTCTGTGGTACTCCTAGGGTATTTATCCTCCTAATAGCTAGCTGGGGAGGGGGAGTCTCTTATGGTGTATTTGTTTGTATATATGTACATACATGCTTATTTTTTGTGTTTGCCTTCTATCTTTTTGGAAACATTGGCATTTATCCAAAATTTAGCCTTCCAAGAGGGCAACTGGCATCTGGGGCAAGAAACACTGAGGAAAATGGCATCGGCTGATGCCTTTATACCCGAAGACCAGCAGAGATGACGGGTGAAGTGCGACACCAGCCGAAGCCGGACCCAGACTTTGGAATCCGGCCGACCGAAGGGCTGCCTGACGACAGGACAACCCAGTTGTTATGACTGCAGATGCTATCCAGTTCGGACATCTACATTTATGGTAGGTACAAAACTGTACTTTTACTTGCCTTTGTTGATTAACAACAATCCAGATTGTTGTAGACTGGATAGTAGCAGCTCTTCTATTTTAATTCATTTTTGTTAGTCATGCATTTTTGCTGTGGTTGCAGCAGCATGACTTGTATATTTAACATGTTTGTTTTTCTTTCCTTGTAGTTCATTATTTCATTAATGCTCATTCTTAATTACCTTTTTCAGTAGCTTTTGAAAGACTGCTTCACACAGTTATTAAAGTTATGTGCAACTTGCAGACTAGACAGAAACTACGTAAATCTAATTAAATGTTTGTATATACAAAACTATTCTCTGGTGTACAGTGAGAGTGAGAGAGCTGTTAATATAATCCAGATTTGATCAGCAGCTTGGCAGCTGGAAGAGCCATGTTATGGAGAAGGGAAGAGGGTTGTTTTTTATATATGCTTCACTTGAGGGGAATGAAATGGTGGTTCCTCAGCTGTTGGTTGTGCTGCTACAGATTAAGATTTTGGGAAGGACAATGGCATAGCTCTCAAGCAGAATTCCTGCAGCTTTGACAGGATGCACAAGACCATGCTTGTTCCTGTTTGGAGAGCATTGGTAACCCTCATGTTGATGAGGTTGCATACACTGGGGCTAAAGGATGGAGTTATAGACTTGCAACTAATATCCCCTCATGACTACTTAAATGATGGGCCATGCCACAGACCAGGAAGTGAATGGGTTCAGAAGGTCTTGCCACCCAGTATGGAATGAGTTAGTGGCTGTGGTAGTGACTTGATTGGCAGGTACATCAGCAAAAAAAACCCCATAAAATAACGTAAGCAGTTTTGATATAAAAAGTATTTTTCTAAGTAATGGTTAGTTTTATTTTGAAAATGGTCTTAGGAATACGAGTTGACAGAATTACAAATATTGGCCTTTCAATGCAGTTTTCTCCTCAGTTTTTTTAATGTGGGCCTCACCTCTGGTTGCATTTCTTAGTTGGGGGGGGGGGGTACTGCTGTAGAATCATTCTACTTCAGATGGAATAAACAAGCATTTATCAGGAATTTCAAGTTTAAGTTCATCAGAACTGTAAATACATTTTTGGGCTGTGTGATATGAGGGATGAAGCCCTTTACTGTGTACAGCTGATATGTTTAACTGGTCATGGTGCAGATGGTAATGAGAAGCCAGTGTCTGCTTGCTTCATGGGAGGCAGGTTGAGGTCTGACCAGTTGTTACTTCAGACCCTAGTAGAGGCAGTGAGTTAACATGCAGACTCCTAGCATGTTTAGTTCCACCAACCATGTACACCATAGCTAAACTTGGTATATGCAAGGAAGTTTGCATGAGCCCTAAGAGGATATTGGTACTGTGTGCTGTATTCTGGTGGCATGCAAGTCAGCACAATGCAGGCGGGTGGAGAGTTGGGCTGTATATGAGATTGTCTGCATGATTGTTGCTGATGGGTCAGCCATCAACTCCTGCACCAGCCATCTCTGTTGGGCAGTAGGGACCCATTTGCAAAATTGGAAAAATGAATGGGCCAACAGGTCATGTGCACTGGAGCTGATGGTTGGCAGGCACGAAGGCAAAAGAAAAAAAAAAACATAGGAGGGGTACATCATTTTGCCACTGTACATTCTGTAAAGCTGTTCTGGATTAAGATGTTTCTCATTAATCACATTTTTCATTATAAACATATCAAGTAGGAAGCTGCTAGCTTTCTAAAAATGGCAGCCGACTCCCTAGCCTACCCAGTCTCAAACCTTAATCGGTCCATTCAGGAAGCCTATGTCTCTCAAATATGGAAAATCCTACGTCATACTCCTTCATAAAGGTGGTCATTCCTATGATTACTCTAACTACCGTACAATAGCCATACCCCACCCCCCCTATTATCTAAGCTCCTCAAGAAATGTATTCATTCTTAAGTCATGCAATACTTGAACACATCTACTTTCCCCCCACCTAACATGGCTTCCGCCCACACCACAGCACAAATACGCTTTCTCTCTTTCACAAATCAAGTTGATCACCATAGGAGCAATAACAATTTCATATTCATTATCTCCTTGGACTTCTCCAAAGCATTTGACATGGTCTTACACCCAAAACTAATAAATGCCCTTACCCTCCCTATCCTTTGCCCCCCTCTACCATATTCTGGTTTAACAGTTATCTAAGTGAAAGATGACAATCTCTCCAATGGCAAGATGTACCGTCTCCTCTACTTCCCAATTCCATTGGCATACCTCAGGGCTCAATACTGGGCCCACTTCTCTGTCTTCACACAACCTGCATACCTCCACACAACAAGCCACTCTTGTACAGTACGCTGATGACTCGACACTGCGCAGCCCCATCTCTTTCCACCTTACAGCAGCTGGCCCAAGAATCCTTCTCTGCTGTAGAAAATTAGATCACTGATATCCAACTCCTTCATAACCCCAACACAACTAAATTACTCTTGTTCACTCCAAATAAATCCAAATCTACTCCCCTAACTGTTTCTACCTCATTTAAAAATGGCACACTAATCACTTCTTCAACCCGTACCAAACTCCTCCGGGTAGAAATAGACAGACATTTCTACTATGATGTTCACATAGCACAAACTATCCAAAAGATTCACAAAAAAATGGGTACACTTTATAGACACAAGAATTTTCTCACCGATAAAGCAAGAATCTCTTTAGCCCAAACTCACCTTCTGTCCGCACTTATGTATGCGACCCCAATATTAACCCATATTAGGAAAAACTGATCTTGACCAAATTAAATCATGTTACAACAAAATTGCTAAATTCGCCAACAATTCTACCTTCAAAACGCATCATGGTCAGGTACTAAGAAATATTAAATGGTAGAATTACCCGAATGACTCACCTACAAACAGCTAACTGCTGCGTTTAATATCCTGACCTACCCTGAAAAAGTGCCAACGCTAAAACAGCTGCTCTCCCACTACTCTACCATTTGTCCCCTCTGTTCTACCACTAAATCTCTTCTCTGTACCACCAGGGCAAACACTGCAGGAAAATCTTTCATACCAAATCTAAAACCTGTAATAACCTTCTCCACAAATCTTACACAATTCAAAAAATTACTTAAATCGCATCTTATGAAAACCTGGATCTGCCCATGTATAACTTAACTAACTTCATCCTGTCACATTCCTTTTCCAACTACAATTGAACTAACTCGCAATGCAGGCCTTGACTTATTTACAACTAATAAGTAATCCCGCTTCAGGGCCATGCATCTGTGTTTCTTTTTAACTTGCTATGTAATTTTTGATCTGAAGTAGTTAACTTCATTTGCTCAGCAACCTGTGGGTATCGGATTCAATTCGGATCTGAGCCGGCAGCTTTCCAAGCTAAAAGATCCGATCTCCAAGCTCCTCCCCTACCCATAATGTCCTGCCATCTCTCTCTAACCCTCAGATCTCATTTGCCACGGCTTCCATAAGCTTCTCTGAACGAGCTCTGAGCGTAGTACTTGTGAGCGTAGCATTTAAATCTTGAATTTCTGTCAAACTTTCTCTTACTTTGTGTGTGTGAACTTCCTCTTATTTTTCTAGCCTTTTTTGGGTAGTTCTTTAACTTTTGGTTGTTAGATTTATTCCCCTCCCCCCTCTGCGTGCTTGTGGACCTATTTTTCTTTTTTCCTCTTCTATAATGGCTGAAGGCCCTAAAGCCATTTTCTCTAAATGTACCGAGTGTGGCCATAAGCTGTCCCCAGCGGATGGCCACGCTTGGTGTGTCCTGTGCCTGAGGGTTGATCACCTCTCCTCAGGCTGCACTATTTGTGCAGCCTTCAACCCCAGGGCTTTGAAGGATATGAGGTAGAAGATTATTCTGGCGGGCCTTTTGCCCCCGGACTCTGCTTTGTCCTCCGTGGTGCCAGTGGCTGCCCCACCTGCCGCTCCTGATCCCCTGACCAGGACTCAACCTCCCTCGCTGGCCCAGGAGGAAACGGACGGCAGAAAGAAGGATAAAAAGGATAGGGAGAGAGAGAAAGAATGGCATCACAGTCACAAGAGGCAGTCCGTCTAAACAGCTTGCCTCTCCCCTTAAGGTCTCCGGGCCTTCCCCCCTCCCGGCTCCATTCTCCACATTTCTCACCAGAGCCAGAGGAGGAGACCCGGTCACCCTCGAGGTCATCCAGGCGGCCTTCCCGGCCGGCTTCGGTGGTCTCATCTAGATCCACCAGACGTTTTATTGGATGCAGATATGGACTGGATGATGCGTCGATTTCTCCAGGCCCAGATGCAGATGAGTGCTCTTGCCCCTCCCCCCCCCCTGCTGGGGGGGGTTCGACACCTATTTTTGCCCCCATTGCTCTTTCTCCGACCCACTTTTGGGGTTCGGAGCCGTCGGATCCGGCTAGCTTCGGAGCCGGGGTAGGGTCGGCGCCGACAGTGTTGCCTACTTAGGCTCCGACTGTACCCTCGAGTCTGTCTGATGCTCTCGGGGCCATGAGCTGAGCGTTGGATCCGGAGGGGTCAGCGGGTCTTTGGCTCCGTTAAGGTCGGGGCACACTACCCTTTCGGATCCAGTCGGGTCACCTTCGGTGCCGATCCGCACGTCGGATCCGAGGGGAATGCTTTTGGATCCAAGGGAAATCAGTTCCCCCTCGGCATTCGACGTTGTGGAGAGGGTCCTTTTGAGGGATTCGAGGCCCCAGGCTCTTGCTATGGATCCACCCGCCATTCCCACTCAGACGGGCCTTCTGTCATCCGGCCCCAAGGACAGCCTCCGCCTTTGTCCCAGATTGTTCCCGTAGAGGAACAGGACATTGTTGGTGAGGCCTCTTCGGACAGCCCTCCCCCCCCCCAAGGAGGTACCTCACAAACAGAAGTGCAAGAGGAGGCACTTGGACTCGCCCCCCGAGTCCCTCACAGAGGGCATAGACTTAGGGGAAGGTTCCCCAAGGTCATCCCCCTGAAGAAGTCTCCTTCAGAGACATTATGGAAATGTTACGCATTAGAGGGGTGTGGTCTGCCCAAAAACCTTCCTCGGATGAGTCTGTGTTTCTGGAGGCATTTGATGCAGGCCCATCTACCTCTTGGGTGTCCCCTCCCGCTGACCCTCTGGTACACCAACTACCAGGGCATGGAAGGAGCCGGACACTGTAGAGCCAATACCCAAGAGACCGGACAGGATCCTCGGCCCTCCCACGGACAGGACAGTTTGGAGCAAGGGTGCCCCAGTGGATGCCATGGTGGTGGCAGCTGCCACTAAAAAGGAATTGGCACAGGAGAGTTTCTCAGTGCATCCTCCAGACAAGGAGTCTCAGATGATGGACCCTTTGGGAAAGCAGATGTTCTCTTCATTGACCTTCTCTGTAAGGTCACTGAATTATATGGCACATGTGATTCGGCTCCAGCAGGACCTGATTAAAGAGTACACTGGGTCACCCCCAGAGTCCATGTCGACCAAGGACAAGCGGACCTTCTTGGCTTGAATGGCCACTCTCAAGTCAATCAACACATGTATGTAGCTTCTTCTCTCCCATGCTACGGAGGGAGCAGCTAGAGCTAGCGGAACGGGCATCTTACGTAGACAGGCCTGGCTCCGTCTCTGCAATTTTGCGGAACACTTAAAGGCATCCTTCACGAACACCCTTTTGACGGTTCTACGCTCTTCGGCAAAACCATCCGCGATGCACTCCTCCAGAGCGAGAAAGACGGGAAGACGTCTGCCGTCGAGATCTGCTTCTCGGCTCCTCATAGGTCCAACTCCAGGATCCAAAGAGGACAGAAGAAGATGTGGTTCCGGAAAACTCAACAATCCCGATTTGCTCCGGATCCCTCGTCCTTCAGAGGCAGAGGGGGACAGGGTGGACGCCGGCCCAGGGGCAGAGGGGGTCCGAAGAATTTTGGGTCGAGAGAACCTTTTTTGGATCGACCCGAGAAGCAGCCCTGAGGGGTTGTCCGACTGCTCCTCTCTGGAGGCAGTCGGGGGGCACTTCTCGGAATACCTAGCGAAATGGGAGTCCATTATGACAGATCGCTGGGTGCTCCGAATCATATCCAGAAGCTATTCAATTCCTTTCCTGTCTCTCCCTTCCTGATCAACAAGACTCCCTGATGTTCCACCCGATCAGAGGGAGGCAGCAGCATCAGAAATTCGAGGGCTGCTGAGAAAAAGAGCTATCCAGCGCATCCCCCCCCCCCCGAACAATCTGGATCAGGCTTTTACTCCAGGTTCTTTTTGGTGCCAAAAAAGACTGGGGACTTACGACCCATTCTCGACCTGTCAACACTGAACCTGTCAGTCGCTAAAGAAAAATTCCGGATGGTCACTATTCAATCCTTTCTCCCACTTTTGCAGGAGAACAACTGGATGTGTTCGATAGACTTCAAGGATGCGTACTACCACATTCTGATGGACAGACTATCCAGAAGGTTCCTCTGCTTTCAGCTGGGAGCCAGCCATTATCAGTTCAGGGTCTTACCCTTCGGTCTCACCACAGCCCCCAGGGTGTTCACCAAGGTCATGGCAGTTGTAGGGGCCCACCTGAGGCTTCAGGGAATACAGGTCTTTCCGTACCTGGACGACTGGCTCCTAACCGCCCCCACCAGACATCAACTCTGCTCAGGCAGGGACTACTTCTTACACCTAGCCCGCCACCTAGGGATCACAATAAACCACCAGAAATCCTCCCCTCAGCCTACTCAAATTTTGGATTTCATAGGGTCCAGGATAGACACTACACAATCCAGAGTCTTTCTGACAGCGGACAGACTTCGCAGTCTAAGCCTTCACATTCTAGACCTCTTACAATCATCAGTTCCCCCAGCGGAAATATTCCTGAGGGCCCTGGGATCCATGGCAGCGCCATCAATCTGTTGCTCTTCGCTCGCCTGAAGATGAGAATCCTTCAATGGACATTACAAGTTCAGTGGTCCATTCTTTTTCACCCCCTGTCTACACCTATTCCCCTCAGCAGGATTTTCAGGAAGTCGCTTCTTTGGTGGCTCCACTCCAGAGATCTTTGAGAAGGCCGCCCCTTTGTTATACCCCCTCCCCAAGTCACGGTGACCACGGACGCATCTCTCCTCGGGTGGGGGGCATTGCATGTGCAGATCCGTCCAAGGCACGTGGACTTTCGCAGAGACCTCACTGCATATCAATGTCCTGGAGATGAGGGCGGTGCTTCCAGCGTTGCAGGCTCCCCATCCCCTTCTCCCTTCAGAAACTATTGCACTTCAAACAGACAACATGTCGGTAGTCTGGTACATAAACAGGGGGGAACCAGATCCTGTCCACTTTGCAGGGAGGCAATGAGAGTATGGGAATGGGCGATATCCACCAACCGCTTTCTCATAGCAATGCACATCCCGGGTCGGTCAAACATCTTGGCGGACAGGTTGAGTCGAACGATCCTCTCACCTTACGAGTGGTCTCTGAACCCAGCAGTAGCGAAACAAATCTTCCTCCAATGGGGGTCCACCTTACTGCGATCTCTTCGCCTCGCCTTCGAACACAAAGTGCAGTGAGCTCTTCGCTCTGATTCCCCACCAGGGGAAGCCCCCAGAGACACTCTAGTTCGTGTTTGGCCATCCAGTCTTCTGTATGCGTATCCTCCTCTTCCATTGACTACAAAATTCTAGCAGAAAGCTTGTCGGTTGGGGAGCAGAATTATCCTCATAGCCCCATTCTGGCCTCGCAAACCTGGTTCCCTTACCTGCAGTCTCAACTAGTACATCCTCCCTGAATTTTAGATCCCAATCCGGGTCTGATCTCTCATCCTTTAGGATTGAAGACCCCCCCCCCCAACCTGGGCTACCTCAAACTCTCAGCTTAATTGATCCAGTTCCCTTAATGGCTAGGACTCCCCGTATATCTTCTTCGGTTAAGGCCATCCTGGCGGCCACCCATAAACCGTCTACCAGGAAAATCTACAAGAGTAAATGGAAATGTTTCTCTGGGGCGAAGCACAGGAACTTAGACCCCTTCACGGCTCCTATCCCAGCAGTTCTAGACTTTCTTTCGCATACATTTGCTCAAGGAGCTAGTGCTTCTACTATTAAAGTTCAGTTGGCAGCTATTTCCCACTACCACGTTGGAAACAGTTCAGGGCCTCTAGCGTCCTCCAAGATGTGCAAAACATTCATGAAAGGAACCTTTTTGTTAAGACCCCCTATTAAAGATGTCGTGCCTGCATGGGATCTTACCCTAGTTTTACAAGCTCTGACTGGGCCTCCTTTTGAACCCGCGGCTTCAGTCGACTTAAAATATGTACCCTGGAAGACGGCCTTCCTGATTGCCATTACTTCTGCTAGAAGGATATCGGAGCTTCACGCTCTCTGCAGTAAACCTCCATACATCATCTTTCATAAAGACAGGGTCTCCCTCAGGACTAATACCTCTTTTCTGCCCAAAGTGGCTTCAGAAGCCAACATCAACCAGTCCATCAATCTACCTGTCTTTCCAAATTTCCAAAACAAAGGAGAATACAGACTTCATTGTCTGGATGTTCACAGACAGTTACGTTTTTTACTTAAACAGAGCAGCAGATCTTCAAAAATTTGATCAACTTTTTGTTTCCTTTGCAAAATCCTGTCTGGGGAAGCCAGTCACTAAAGTAACCTTAGCTAGGTGGATTTTCCAGTGCATTCTCCTAGCAAGCAAATGTTCTGGTCGTCCTGAGCCCCTGAGAGTGCGAGCCCATTCTACCCGATCTATGGCCACTTCTGCTGCTTTCTGGTCAAGGGTTTCTTTGGATGACATTTGTTCAGCAGCTACTTGGGCTTCCTCTCATACCTTTATTACACACTATACATTGGATTTAATATCCAGAGGACTTGCATCGTTTGGCTCTGCAGTGCTCCGGAATATCCTTCCATAAGGGCCTCCCAAGTTGCTGGTAGCTGGGGACTCTGTCCCACAAGTTGCTGAGCAAATGAAGTTAACTACTTCAGATAAAGGAGTTGTGTGCTCACCATAATGTTGCATCCGAGTAGGTAACTTCATTTGTCTGCAACCGACCCGCCCTCCATCCCCCGGACCCTTACTTCATTATCAAAGGATCAGGATATGTCTTTATTTAATTGACATCACTGGAAAGTATTGTAACCTTTTCTAGGTTATAGAATTTCCTATTGCCTTTTTTTCTGGAAAACTTGATCTGAGGGTTAGAGGGAGATGGCAGGGCATTATGGGTAGGGGGAGGAGCTTGGAGCTCGGATCTTTTAGCTTTGAAAGCTGCCGGCTCAGATGCGAATTGGATCAGATACCCACAGGTTGCAGACAAATGAAGTTACCTACTCAGATGGAACGTTATGGTGAGTACATAACTTCTTTATTTGTCCTCTCATAGCAACTACTGTTCTGCATCTTAACTGTTTTCTACTTTGAAAATGTTTGCTTTTTGTATTATTACAACATTGTTGCGGTTACCTTTTTTACAGCACTTTTCTCCTCGGGCCTCCACTGAAAATGGACCCAGTCCAGTTGGATTTTCCCATTTTAACAAAATATAAAATAAATAAAAAAATAAACGCAGAAAGATGAACAAGACATGTTAGGAGGCTTTATTCTGTTTTACATTAAACACTACATATACAAGTCCTACATTTAACTGGAGCATTGGTCTAATAGAATGCTGAGATGTAATAGTCTATATTATATCTGAGGTCTACAGATATTCAACAAATGAAGCAGGAAAGAACCATGAGATAAGGGGCTAGAGAATGCGTATGCACTTTTGATGATAGACTAGCAGTGTGATTTAGGGATGTTTAGGGAATGCGCAATTTATGCATGAACGTGAAGGGGTGTGAAACCCCAGAAGATGGTAGTGGAGCTTGGGGAAAGGTGGGTAGGGCAGCAGGCAGAAAAGGGAGGGAAGAAGATTAAAACACCTTTAGCCAAGGGCAGTTTAAAAGAGGGAGATGTGGATTGCCTGCCAGGTAAACAGTGAGCAAGAAGAAGGTAAATGTAATAGAGGAGGCAGGAATGACACCAGGTTAAGATAAATAAGACTGGTAAAGAAAGGCAAGCAGGAGCTATGACTGGAGGCAGGTATGTGGATAGTTGAGTAGCAACTGGAAACAAGGAAATAAAGGTGAAAGAGCACATAAATGGTGTCAGTGCCCACTATAGACTCAGCACAGTATAGGTTAATGGTAGAAGAAAGAGGAGAAGGCAGAAAAGTATTAAGTGAAGGAAGGGATGGGGGGCTAGCAGAAAATGAAGCCACAGTTATATTTGCTGGAGAAAACTTGTGCAGCATATGAAAGGATAAGAAATTAAGTGCAGCACAGAGGCATTTTCCAAGAGCAGAATTTGGTAGAATTGGTACTGGGAAATCTTAAGGGTAGGGAAGAGGGCTAGTGAATGTGGCAAGGAGGTTAAGGGAGTAGAAGTCAGCATGACCATGTTTAAGAAGGTTTTAATAATTGCAGACTAGCATTAAAGGAATGATCTGTAGAAAGGAAGAGCAGGTTACAGGGAGGCTGGTCTGTGGGCTTAGATTTACAAATGCATAGGAGGACAAGACCAAGCTGATCACTGGTGGTATGCATTGTGGTGTATATGGATAAGTAATGACATAGCCTAGTAAACACCTATGAACCTAATGACCACAAGGGCCTTTTTAAGCCTCGCCATGCATCCAAAATCTCTGGCAAGTTCTGATACCCTTGATAAGTGTAAGCATGGGCCTCGGAGATTGACACAAACAGGTAACCTGTAAATGGTCAAAGACATAGGTGCCAAACCAGGAATGAATTTCCAGTTTCCCATCCAGTTGTCCAAGTTGCATTTGAATTGGATTAGGGAGGAACTCTGCTGCACATGGATTGGGGGGGAGCCTCTTCCATAGACAGGATAGTCTCTGGGATACATACCTATCTCTCCAGCGGGTCCTATTTATGTCACAGGCAAGGTTTAAATCTTTAGAACTAATAATTATGGTACTGTTTGTTTTGTGGAATATGCAGGAGGTCCATCAGAGTGGGGTCTGACAATGCCCTGTATGCCAGGCATAGATCTCCCCTCAAAAACCTGTAGGAGACAGAATACAGGGATAGGGCCTTGAGGTGGTCTGCATAGGACATGTTACACCCTGTATTCTTTTAGTGAGGACCCTCTGTGGATGTTCCAGTTGTTGGATATGCCTGGTTAAGTACATATCAAATTGGGCATTGTACTCAGGTCTGATGAATGCCGAATACAGTGGAACAATGACTTCCTTGGACTTGGATGCCGTACCTTTGTTTATAAGTTGCGCAACATAGAATGATTTCCTCACCACCGTAGACACGTGATAATCAAAGGTTCGATTACTATCTGTGTGTGTCCCTAAGTCCCTGACTACTGGGTCAACTCAAAGGGGTATGCTGTCAATATGATAGTTACCAGGGACGGATGACATCTCAAAGGATACTATTGCGATTGCACATTTCTTGGCATTTATTTTAGTGCATGACACTGACACTAGTTGTTTGTGTGTGAGATTCAAAGACAGCTCCTAATTTGCAGTTATCTGCAAATTTAGTCAACCAGCGACCACTGACATTGGCCTTTACTTCTGAGAAGTAAATGCCAAGAAGGAGCAGTCCAAGGACTGATACCTGAGG
Source organism: Protopterus annectens (assembly GCF_019279795.1). Lineage (NCBI taxonomy): Eukaryota > Metazoa > Chordata > Ceratodontiformes > Protopteridae > Protopterus > Protopterus annectens. Next base: position 151,487,944 of record NC_056742.1, read on the forward strand.
GACTCCACTTGAGACTGGCCTCTTTGTAGAGGTGGACTCCCAATTCTAACTTCCTGGGTCCTGTATGTGAGCCAGTTGGCTATCCACAGGGTGACATATGGGTTTGTACCTAACCTCTTGAGTTTGTCGTCAATGCCCGAGTGGAGTATTGCCAAATGCCTTAGCCAGGTCAAAGTAGGCATTGTGAACAATTTTGCCCTCATCCATTGCTTTGGTGACCTTCTCAAAGAAGTCCACCAGGTTGAGTAGGCATGATCTGCCCTTGAAACCAAACTGGGTTGGGTCCACTGTCTGGAGATTTGCTATGTATCTCTTGATCATCTCCATGATAATTCTTTCCATGGCTTTACATACAAGACTGGACTGGTGAGACTTAAGGGTTTGTAGTTTTCAGGGTCTGTAGATGGCCCACCTTTGTGCAAAGGAATGACTGTTGCCTTTCTCCATTCATGAGGCAGAATGCCTCTTTGGAGGCTGCAGTTAAATAGTAATTCCAGAGGCCCTGATAGGTCATGTTTCATGCTATTTAGAAGGCAAACTGGGATGTTGTCTCGGGCCCATTGATGCATTGTTGTTGGTCTTGGAGAGAGCATTAAGGACCTGTTCCCTAGTGATAGTAGGGGGAGTTATATTTGATGATATTTCATGAGGAAAGGTTGAGGGGGGGAGAGAGGAGTAAAGTTGGAGGTGAATTTATCAGCCAGAAGGTTTACTATATCTTCTGGCACGGTATAGGTGGAGGTGGCTCCATTTACAATGAGCTCAGCACACAATTGTGTATTCCCTTTGAGGTTGCAGACATAGCTAAAGAATGCATTGTGGTTGTCCTTGGCCTGGGAGGCTAAACTCATCTCAAATTTGGCTTTGGTAGAATTTTTGTCCTCTGAGTTGTTTAGTTTGAGGGCTTTTATCCTGCTGAGTGCTGGACTTTCTAATTTTTGCCATGATTTTCTTCCTCCTGTTATACATCCAGTTGATTTTGTTTTTCCACCAGGGTGGCTTTTTTTTTTTTTTTTTTAGCTCTGTACTACTACCTGGTGGGTACAGCTACCTCTATGCAGCTATTAATATGATTATACAGGGTTTCTGTAAACAGTTCTTCATAGGCAGAAGTGCTCTCAGCGTTTATAGGGGCTTGACATTTTGCCAGGTTCTCACTTAACATCAGGAGGTTAGGTTTGGAATAGTTCCTGAATATTCCCGGTTTAGCTGGGGGTCATTTTATTTTTACTTCAAAGGAGACCATTTTGTGGTCTGACCTTACCAGGAAAGTATTACAGTAGGGGGGTGTGCAGCGCTCTCTCATATTAGTGAGGACCAGATCTAGTATGTTTACACCCCTGGTTGGTGTTTTTACTATCTGGTCCAGGGAGTTTGTGTTTACAAAATCCAGGAATCTCTGTTCATGTACGTTTGATGTGTTGTATAGGATTCCCAGTTAATAGTGGGGTAATTAAAGTCTCCATGACTGTGGTTTTGGGTTGGAGGGTTAGTGTTTCTAATGAGTTTAAATACATGGTATGGGTTTCCTGGGTCATAGAGGGGGACCTATAGCTTGCAACGAAGTGGTGTATTTTACTTAATGGTAATTTCAGCTCAAGTGCATTGTCCTGTTTGACCAGCTTTGAAGTATATAGGTGGTCTAAATGTCTGGAAGGCATTATAATCCTGCACTGTTGGGTATGCTGTCTGCAGCTTTAAACCATGTCTCGGAGACCACACAGACATCAGCATTCTCTAGGGTAGAGAGAGCTTCCAGGGAGTGGAGTTTTTTGTTTAGGCTCCTAGCATTGAGGAGTAATACTTTTAGATTTTCATGGTTTTGATTTGCTGTGTTGGAAGTACTTTCAGTTTGGCATTGTGTAAAAAAGGCACAATGGGGGAAGACTGTTTTAGCTAATAGTCGAAAGCCAAGAAGGGTGGAGGTGCAGACCATCTCTGGCAAAGCAACATGGTCTGTTGACTATCTCCTTCCATGCTGATGAATATTACACCCCCTTAGAATGACAAAAGAAACTAAGCCAATTATTTAAGACTATCACCTTTTGTTTGTATTGTGGCATCATTAGTGGGTAAAATTCTGCTCAATGCTAGGCTCATACCAGCCCGAGACACGCATTCTGAGAGCTCTATGATGTCTCTTCATATAGTCTATAGACGTACGTCTCTGGTCATTTACTCCTACATGGGCTATGAACGAGTCATATTGGTAATTGTGATCCAATGACCTGAGTGCATGCATAATGTGGCTGATCCTAGCCCCTGATAAGCAGCTGACAACTTTCTCCTTACTCAGCCTGGTGAGAGGGACATCAGTGGGAGTCTCCAATGGTGAGTTGTGTGGTGACTTGCCTTATGGGCTTAGAGGTAGAGGCTCAATGAAATACATCTCTATGTAGTGATGTGGTTATTTTTAAAGAGTACATTTGGTGCTGCTGAGGGTATTTCTTGTGTACTTTGTCTAGGAGGTGTTTGTGGTTTAGGAAGGTTACATGCATGTAAGTGCCTCAGTATGTGGGGTCTGTATGTCTGCTTTGAATTGTGCATGATGAATGCAGCATGTGTACTACTGAGAACCTTATTGACAGGAGTACTTTTATGTGAAAGCTTTGCCTCCGGTGACGTTGTGTAAATACATCTCTCATATATCGTATCAATTTGTTTGAGAATTAACTGGTTGTCAGTAAACATGAGGCAATTTCTACTTGTCTCAGGATGGTCATATCTACCAAGCCGGTAACTGAGACAGTAGGATAGTCCATTTCCATGGCAACAGATGCTTTTTTATTGATTTGACTGTTGGAATGAGAGTATCTGTCACTGTCGGGAGTATCCGGTTTGCAAGTATGTGGACAGTGCTTGTCACTGCACACGATGTCTTGTGTGCAACTAGATATTGAAGAAATTTCAGTTGTGCTTTTACAGGAAAAATGTCACTCAAGGTGTCTTTGAGTCAGTACAGAGCACTGCCAAACACTTGAGGATAAACTAATATGGAGACCCTGAAAATTTAAGGGTGAAGTTTTTAGGCAGGTATTCTGAAGTTAGAAAGAAATCAAGCAGTATTTACTGAAAACAGAATTAGCTTGTCAAGAATAATGAAAAGAGGGGAGTCACATGAATGGCTACTACTAATGCTGGTCTCACCACAGCTTCACTCTGTTGGGATGCAATACTCCTTTGCTGCTTCTCTCACCAGAAGCAAAATGTTAGCACCAGTCCCAAGAAGAAAAGCAGGCCACAGCCTGTTTGGCGATCCACAGTGTGTCCCAGATGATGCAAGGGTCTGTAGGCCTGTAGCCTTTTTCTGGTAGATGCCTCGAATAGCAACCAGACCATACAGGTACGTTAAGCACAGGCACTCGCTCTCCAACCAGAAAGAGTCAGGAATCAATGCACTCTGCACCTGCTCTCACCGGGATCAGAATTATAAGCACAGATTTGAAGCTGTCACCTATAAAGCAGTTGTTAGGCTTTCTGGTGATCAGCAGCCTCCAGGAAATAATGTCACTACTTCTCTCACAAGGAGAAAATGGAAGCACTAATCCCAAGATGACTACTGAGAGGCAGAATGTGGGCTCTCCAATAACTGGTGGTCTTGCAATAAATAGATGCTTAAAGGTAAGGTGAAAAAAATGGTTTATCCTAAACACTGCAGTGTGCACTAAGCAATTAGATATGAAAGTGGGTAATTTAAGTTTTACCTGTCTAAAAAGTTAAGTTTTAGTGGAGGACAGCCACGAACCAAAAATAGGGTGCTTGGCACAAGTAAAACCACAAAAGAAGAAAGTTGCCAAAACTCACAAGTAAAACCACAAAAGAAGAAAGATGCCAATAATGTGTTTTTAGCGGTGTTCTTGATGGATGTATTAATGTGTTTTTAGCGGTGTTCTTGGTGGATTTATTAATGTGTTTTTAGCAGTGTTCTTGGTGGATTTATTAATAAAAAAATTGCTGCTGACATCCGTGGCTCCAGCAGTTTTGGCATCTTTCTTCTTTAGTGGAGGACACTATTTTTAAAAGAGCAAGATAGATTGAAAGGGGTGGGCACTTCTGTATTCTGAAAAAGTTGAGCTACTAGCAACTAAGACCAGGATGGTGGCAGATGCCAGGGTAAGGAGACTGGCACTTGATATTCTCATAGAAGCAACTAGTACACCAAGGACAAAGAATACAAGTAATGTAATGACTGGATGTGACAGTGAAGAAGGGCTTTAGACTAGTAGGGAGCATGGAGGTCTGGTAGAAAGCACAGTCCTTATTTTGTTAATTTATTTTACTTCTCTGTGTTAACAAGGGTGGATGGTCTGGTCCAAGGGCCTTTTTTAGCCATGATCTGGGCAGATATCAAAGAACAGGCTCCATTGTACCAAAAAAGGGGTCATAATGGTCAGCACCGTTGTTTTTTTGCTTTCTTGTAGTGGTTATAAACTTTGACTCTGATGCAAATGATTTTTGTCTAATTCTTGCCGTGAACTTAAAAAAGCTGTATTTGTAGAGATTTTCATCCCAGGCCTCCCCTGACACGACCCCAGATGGCTGCCTTGTCAGTTGAAAAGGAACAAAGCCGGTTAGTAGGGTAGATCTCCATAAAACTACCTTAAAACTAAGATGAAAATGGGAGGAGCCATAGAAGCATAAGTGAGGGGTAGGTCCTAGCCAAGGAGATGAAACTTGTGTAGAACATAACAGAGGAAAATATGAGGGTGATTCAGGCATGCTCAGGTAGTGTTACTGTGTGCAAGGAATTTGAGAGGGAATACAGTGGTGCTGCAAAATGGTGGACATTTGCTGCTGTTACAGATACATGCCAGAAATGGGAGAGCAGGATCTTGGAGGTACGAGGCTGCAAACTAACAGTAACATTGAAGAAGAGATGTCATCTGTGTAAGAAAGGTAATAAAATTAAGTCAAAGAGGAGAGACATAGAGAATAGAAAGCAATTCAGGCCAGAATCCATGAAAAGTGCAATACTAATTTTGTGTATGCTACTGTCAGCGAAACTGCTGTTAAGCTATTTCTCTCAGTTTTCACTTTTTCTTTAGCTCTTCTAGCTATATATTTTCAGTGAATCCTTCATTAATCTTGTTGATACCTTGATCTATTCTTTACCATCCTCTGTCTTCTATAAACACATCCGATTTTGCAAACATTTTCGCTGCTGGACCCATTCAGAGGACATAGTTTTGAGTAAATTGTTTCCTTCTTTTCTCTCTCTTCTATATTCTCAGACACTCCTGAACTTTCGTGGGAGTGCATATTAAATGATAGAGGATCCAACCACATAATTCCCCCTTCAGAGACCAAATATTACTTATCATCCAGACCCAAGAGCAATTCTTCTAATGCTGCTAGACTTTCAAGAAGGCCTCCTGTATGCCTACTCCTCCTCCACCTCCCTTCTGGGTTCATCTAAAACATTCTCCAGTGATTCAGGGCGTAATGTGGCTCTCCTATATCCCCTGGTGAAGATCAAGTATCTCTTCCATACCTTCTAGCTAACTGCATGGTAGCTTCCCCTCTTCATGAAGAATTCTTCTAGAATAAGCCTATAGAAGTAAATAGAAACTTTACTGAATGCACTTATAAATCAGAACATTAGCCCTTTATCAGCTACTACTTCTACCATCCTTCCCTTTCTTGCCAACCCTTTTTTTAAGAGAAGGTGGACTTTCTGTATTATTCAACTTTCATTAGCAATTATATTGACTTCTCACTCTGAAATGACTGTCGGATTATGTAAATTTCTCCTGAGAGGAATACTACTGCTTAGATCTCCCGTTTGTCACTGCTTCCTCTTTCAGATCTTACAGTTGATCTTCAGAGACTGAGACAAAAACCCCTGAACCAGCAAGAAGTTGTAAAAATGGAATCTCATTCACAGAAAAATGTTTTTCTAGATTGCAATTACATTAACAAAAGAATGTCAGGCCTTGTTTGCCAAGCCCTCTTGCATTGTTTCCATAAAGATATGGTATCCCTCTGGACTAGTCCCTCTTTTATAAGTTATCTGTATCAAACATGATACCTTTCTCCCAAACTTATTGGTGTTGCAGTCTTTTGGTCTAAGATTCATATCCTTATGACACATTTCAAGTTAGGAGTTGTCTCCAGAAGCAGGATTTCATTTATTTTGACACTGCTCCAGCATATCCTTCCTTGATAACCTCCCAAGAGTTACGTAGGTGGAAACTCTGACCCATCAGTGCGGAAGAATGAAAAGTACATCGGATATAGGATTACCATAACTTGGCATTTGTGTTCATTTTTCTTCTTCCTCACCTTCCCTCTGTGCTATCCCCCAGCCTTGTCATTCTTAGAAGGTTATGGAATGATCTAGAAATTGTCATGTTCCTGGTTTGAACCTTACTTTCGTTTCTGTCCTGTCTCAAAATCAGTAGGCAGCAAGCTTGATCTAAAGAGTTGGGATTAACTGTGCTTCATTATGAGTAGAGGGAGCAGCTCAAGATTAGGATCAAAGTCTTGGAGGCTGAGTCAGAACAGTGAATCTGATCCAAGACCCATCAGTGAGGAAGAATGAAAATGGACAACACCAATGCCAAGTTATGGTAAGTACATAACTCCTAATTAAATGCAATTAAAGAACATGCTAGTTTGACTATTAATATATTTCTTTTACCAGTAAAGCTTCAGTTTTCCAGTTCATGTGTTCCACTTTGACCAAATCACTTGGGGCCAATTTTTATACCATCAGGTGGCTAACCCAACCATAGTATGCAGTCTGTGATATATCTTGAAAGTACTGTGCACCATAGGTTCATAGATTAGTACTAGGCTAACTTCCCTTGTGGGTCATTTTAAGCCTAGCCAATTACCCTGTGTAAGAATCAAACCCTGCACCTTATGTCTATAAAGTAAACACCTTAACCATTATACCAACCTCCCACAGTTGATGTCCAGAGCTGTTGGTCTGTACATTTCTCCCTAGAGTCTGTGTTGCTGCTCACACTTCCATTCTTGGGTGAGTTTGAGGTGGAATCTGCATGTTTTGGGAGGAACCCTAGAGAGAGAGAGAGAGAGAGGGGGAAAACAGGAAAAACTCTATACAGGCACTGGCCCATTCAGGATTGAACCTTGTACCATGTGGATGGGAGGCAAAAGCCCTTAATCATTATGCCAATTACAGATGAAGTGCCTGAGATGGATGGAGAATGCATACTATGGAATAGATAAAGAAATGAGGACATCACAACAGAAGACAAAGTAGCTCCAGTTGCAGAGAAGATCATAATTTCCTTGGGTGCATAATTGTATTTGGATCTCTGCTATAAATGCAAGAAATGCATATCTTATTTCTCAGCAGTTACTACACCTGAAATTTAAAGCTTCTCAGCCTTTCACACTGTCTTGTCACTTCAGTGCTCTTTTTCGTTATTCAAACTGACCAGAGCAGGGATTGGTTGGGTGGTGCTTGTTAATTTCCTGGTTCCACATATGTTTAGTAAAGCCTAGTCTGAGATTAGTTTTGCACTAATAATGCTGTTTGTACTCATGAGATTTGCAGTGAGTATATACTTTCCTGGTAATGTTGTTTGTACTCCTGAGATTTGCAGTGTGTATACTTTCTTGAAGGATGTGTCACACACTATTGCTTGCACTGACAACCACTGCACAAGTTCATTTACAGTTATGATTATTTCATTACACTGAAAAGCCAGGAAAGTTATACTCAATAGAATAGACAGTTTTAGTCTTATTTCTCGGCTTGGCTTGGGAGTGCCTTCTGTGTGGAGTCTGCATGTCCTCCCCGTGATTGGGTAGCATTCGAAAGACATGTGTGTAAATGGGCATGCCTTTGTTGAAGGTTGGGCGTTGAGCTGGCACCTCAGCATTTCGTAAAAAAAAAATCTACTGCCAATCATTAGCGGACCTGAGTTCCGCTGTGGCGACCCCTTACCGGGAAAAAGACAAACTGTCTTATTTCTGTGACTGCTAAGCTATGATGTGCAAATTTAAGCCATTGAATCAGGTGTGGAACTCTATGTACAAAGACCCCTAGCACTGGGTAAAAATTGGATATCCTCCTGCAAAAAAACTGAGATAAATGCGCTTTGTGAAAAGCTGAAAAAAGTCTTAGATTTGGTTCTATATTACCTGCACATACTCGTTTGACAGTATCTGTGTATTTTTATGCAGGGCATGGCCTTTTTAGTGGGAAAATGGTGAGATTTGAGGCTTTTTTAAGTGACTGATGAAAGGAAGTAATGTAATTTTCCAAAACAGTGATGCGGTCATGGTTTAAAGTAAGTATGGGTGACAGTATTTATCAGTTAAGGCCAGGTGTGCTAGGCTGTGTGCAGCCACACATAAACGTAGCAAATGCAGTTATAGCATAGTTGCACTCTGTGTCAGCATTAACTAAACAGAATAAGGGAAGAGAGTAGATATGAGTGACTAGCAAGTACTGATGATGGACTAATACTGCCAGCACTAGGTACTTTGTGGAAATAGCCGTATAGCTAAAAAAAAAAAAAAGAACCTGAAAACAAAAATAATGCAGCAGTAACTAAAAAAAAAAAAAATAGAAATAACATTGGTCTGAGATGGGTTGATAGTATATAGAAGATGAATGAGACCGGTTATCCAAATAAAGGAAAACTGAAGTGAGGCCATGCACATAAAAAGAAGATGAGGTCATATGCTGTTAGTTGCAATATAACTGAGAAAGTCTGCTTGCTGGTGTTTGGAGTTCCATTTAAGTGCTAGAGACAGGAGTCATTAAGAAGCTAGTATGATCAGCAGATGACAAGATGGGAAGAAGTAACAGCTGTTGCAAGGATTAAAAAAAGAATGCCTGTATTTCATGCAAGAGGTTGCTTAAGTCAGTTAGTTGGACTTGCACCTAGATTTTGGCAATAGGTAATTGGTTTGCTGGGTTTTTTTAATAACTGGACCAAACTGTTGCTGCAAAGGTAGTAGGGGTGTGTGATGCCTGTGCACTGGCCCAGTAATCAAGGAGCCTCAATCCTCACCACTAGCACCAGTGAGGGGCATCCACATTGGGATGGATAACAAGTACACATACAGTAAAGTACAGTTTCTCTTAAGAGCACACAGAGATTACGCCAGGCTGGGGCTGGTTTCTCCCTTTCTCTCCAGATCGCAGATCTCCCCACTGGCACAGCTATAGGGTACAGATCTCAGCCGAATGGTCAAGACAAAACCTCCAGCACCCTCTCTGTCCAACCAGTGCTTTGTGTCCCTGCCCAAGTATTGGTATATGATGTCAGCTGTTGCCAGTTATAAAACTGATGTCAGAATGTCAGGTATAAAGGGAGGCAGCCGCCGCCTTTCCCTCCGTCTTTCTTTCCGCGGAGCCCAAAGCAGATGCAATTCGCACTGGTGCTGGTCAGCTGTTTACCTTCGTTTTGCTTTCCAACTACCAAGTTGAAGATGCCTTCAGATAAGTACCCCGTTGAGGATCCTCTTTTCTTGCTTTAACAAATGTCAGATAAAATTAATAACTCTTGCCTGTGGAAAACAGATTCCGCACCGTGATTTCCATTCCTATTGTATAACTTCTTTGGGCCCTGAGCATGACGTCCCTAACTGCGATCTCTGTGCTTCCTTTAACCCGCGTACCATGCACTGTACAGCTAAGATTTTGTATAAGCATTTCGGAGTCTGGCCTAAGTTTGTCGGTATGGCGTCTTTTGGTCTCCTGACTTCAGCTATACCCAAGAAATGCAAAGACAAGGACCACGACAGGCCTAAGGTTAAATCTGATGCACTGGTGAAATTGGTCATCAACAAAGCGGAAGTCAGTGAGGTGCTTTTGCAGCCCCTGCAGTCTGCAGATTTTCAGCCATAAGCCTCTGCTGAGACCTTTACGGAGTCCTCCATGCCGCAGGCTGCTATTTCATCTTTAAGCCCCTCTGCCTGTCGCCGCCTCATATGGGTCCGGAGCTGCTTTGCAGGCACCAGCTTCTGACCGCTCTTCCTTTCGACATGAGACCAGAACCAGACCGACTACCTTAGTTCAGACTTCTGCAGTTGCTAGCCTCCCGATTCCCTCCGGATTGCTAGTAAACCATCCAGCTGCAAACCTACTCACAAGCAGGCATCGGCCACCTCTCCTGTGCCTCAGTCCCAGTTGGTAAAGATGGCTAGTGATCTTCTTTCCCTGATTAGGGGCTTTCATCCCCCCCTTCAAAGAGGACTAGGGAATTATCTCCTGATGTTTTGTCTGTCTCAGATTCTGAGATGTCCAGTATGTCTGCTGGTGAAGAAGGAAATTCTCAACTTTGTTCTGCCTTTGAGGATTCTGGGGACTCTATCCCTTCTGCCTCCCCTCCAGAAGGTTTTTCCTTTGGGGATACTTTGAATACTCTTAGGGAGCACTTTAAATGGGAATGTTAGGATTTTCCTCAGTCTAAGAAAAGAATCCGGGAATTTTTGGATTTGCCACAGCATAAGCCTCTGGCTATACCTCCAGTTTTGGAAGTTGTGGGTGATGTTTTCATGGAAAATTCTTTAACTCCTAATTCTGTTCCTCCTGCCCCCAGAAAACCAGATAGGTATTATAGGATGTTCATCGTGTTACACTGCTGCAGTCATTACAATTGGGTTATCCTGCTGTCAGGCGGTCCCGCAGTCATCCTGCCATCAGGCGGTCCCGCAGTCGGCCAGAGTTCCAAAGTCTTGGTCCGGTGTCGGTTGCTGTCGCTTCTTCCCTGATGTCAGTGCACCAGGTGTATATAAGATGCATCTGACACAATTTTCTCCAGTCTTTCTTGCCGTGCGGTGCCCGAAGCAAAAGCACTTCGCAAGTGCCGGTCGGCCAACCCGAGAATTTCGAAGTTGAATTTCAGATCCAAAGTCTTCAATAAAGCTAAGTACCCCGTTGGGGAAACTTTTTTCTTGCCTCAGACCGATGTCAGAAAAAGTTAATAATTGTATTTCTTGTGGGAAGCAAATACCTCATAGGGACTTCCACGCTTACTGTATTCCATGCCTAGGCCCTGATCACGATGTCACTAATTGTCGATTTTGTGCTAGATTTAACAAACGCACTATAAAACGACGTTTTGATCTTGCTTTGCACTACTTTGGCCAAAGGTTCAATTATACAATGCCGTCAGAACAACCGACGACTGCAATTAAAAAAAACGCAAAGACACTGGTAAAGACAGGCATCCGACGTCCAAAACAGATGACGAAGCCTCTTCTAGGCCAGTTGCTGGTTCGCTGGTTCTCAGTGAGGTGCTTTTACAGCCCCTGACTACCTCAGAGCCACAGGCTGCCTCCGACTCCCACGTGGAGACAACTAGGCCTGTGGAAACTCAATGTATTGGGCCTACAGAAACTAATCCCTCAGATGGGTCCGGAGCCGCTGAGCAGGCATCGGCTTCTGAGGGTGTTTTCAGACCTTCACAACTTACCATTAAAGCAACAACCAAGACAAAAACACCATTAAAGACAAAGAAGCAAGTACAGCATTCTCCTGGACAGTCCTCCATGCCTAAGAAACAGATGCTCAAAATGGCCAAAGACCTCATTACTCTAATCAGGGGTTCCCATCCCCCTCCTGGGAAAAGGCCTAGGCAGGATACAGACTGATTCCTCTGATAAGGTTTCCATTTACTCTGATTCCTCTTCAGACCAGGGATACTCTCTACCCCCCTATGAGAGGACTCTGATGCTGAAGAATCTATCCCTTCAGCCTCTCATCCTGAGGATTACTCTTTTGGGGAAACTTTACATACCATGAGGGAGCATTTCCACTGGGAAAGTCAGGATTATTCAGAATCCAAGAAAAGGCCCAGGGACTTCCTTTTATTGCCTCAGCACAGGCCCCTGGCTATTCCGCCTGTGTTAGATATTGTGGATGATGTGTTCTCTGAATCCAGCTTATCTCCTGAGTCTTTGTCCCCTGCACCAGCCAAGCCAGATAGGTATTAGAGTCCCTGACTCTCACAAGTTTCTTTATAAAAACCCTTCTGCTGACCCAGAAACCATTTCCCAGGGTCCCAAACGGGATTAAGGCTTCCATTGCAAAATATCTAGTCCCCTTGCCATTTTCACATGCTTAAGTAAAAACAATATTTAATGGCTCAGTTAAAACAAAAAAATGCTTGCAAGCTCAGAAGCTCCTGACTATAAAGAAATGCAGGATTTATTGCATGCAGTTGAACAGGTGGAAAAACATGCTCTGCAATGTGGTTTTGATTCTTTAGAGGCCTCTTGTAGAGCCGCAGTTACAAGTTCTGTGATTCGAAGACATGCTTGGTTAAAAGAACAGAGTTTACCTGATTATGTTAAGGCAAAATTATTGGATGCTCCTTTACAGCATGATACCTTGTTTGGTGTTAAGGCAGAAGAGGTGTTAAAGAAAATGGAGGAGAAAACCTAAATCTATGCAAAGATTTCTTACAGGTACAGCCACCTCGATTTAGCAGAACTTTGCCTACAAAGAATTGGTCCTTTCCAGTGTCAGACAGGCCACAGAGAGGCAGATACAGATGCCCAAGAGGCAGATCTCAACCCCAAGTCTCTAACAGACGACAGTGAGGTACCTCAACCCCAAAAGGAGGTGAGGACAAGTCTCAACCTTACAGGAAATGGTCCCAATGACTTCCCCCTTTGTATGCCAAGCACTTCCCTTTTGGCAGCCCCCTTAGGGGGAAACTAGCATTTTTTTCTCAAAATTGGCAAACAGTCACCCAAGACAAATGGGTTCTGAATATTGTGTCTCAAGGTTACAGGTTCCACTTTCATACTTTACCAAGGCTAAAAGGAATGCCAAACCTGCCACAAAATCAATGGGCAGAGGCTCAAAAACAAATTTCAGCCCACATGGACATGAGAGCTATTCAAAAAGTACCACAGCAGGAACAAGGACAAGGATTTTACTCAAGACTCTTCCAGGTCCCCAGAAAGGACAAACCCTGGAGACCCATACTAGACCTTTCAACTCTAAATACTTACCTGGATGTTCCGAAATTCAAAATGTTGACACTACAGCAGCTTCTTCCCATGCTGGGCAAGAAGGCTTGGCTTGTTACTTTGGACCTCAAAGAGGCATACCTGCATGTCCCTATCAGACAAGATTGCAGAAGATACCTCAGATTCAAAGCTGGTACAATGCACTACCAATTCTCTGCACTGCACTTTGGCTTATCTACTGCACCCAGGGTCTTTACACCAAGTGCCTGGCACCAGTAATTGCATTTTGAAGACAAAAAGGAATTCAAATATATCCACACCTGGACGACTGCCTCATTCAAGCAGAGAGAATGGACATTCTTCTAAAGCATCTGGCTTTTGTAAAAAGATTGCTAATTTCTCTAGGGTACACAGTAAACGAAAAGAAGTCAAAACGCCCTCACAACAGATAATATTCCTGGGTGCCAGCTTAAATACAACGACCCAGATGGCTTATCTCATGCCAAACAAACAAGGACAACTGACTCAATATTTTCAATTACTGGCAAAAAAGTCCCATCTCCCTACAAGAAAAATTCTGCAGGACCTGGGATTCATGGCATCCTGCATACTACGAATTCCATTCAAAATGCCCTAACAGCTTTCAAGGACCTTCTGCATCCAGGACAATTATTATTAAAGACAGACAACACCACGGTAATGTGGTACATAAACAAGCAAGGGGGCACTCATTCTTATCCCCTATGCAGGCAAGCCATGACCTTGTGGAGCACAGCTCTAACTTATCAAGTTCATCTGCAAGCACAATTCCTGCCAGGAAAGAAAAATACTCTGGCAGACGATCTAAGCAGAAATATCATGGACCCTCATGAATGGAAATTGAATCCACAAATCTTCAGCATGGTAACACAAAAATGGGGATGCCCAGACAGATCTTTTTGCCTCCCCACTGAATTGCCAACTACAAAAATTCTGCACAAGGACTTACCACACACAAGTATGGAAAGTGGATGCTGTTTCGTTCAGCTGGAAAACCCTAAAAGTTTATGCCTTCCCACCGCTGCCTCTCCTTTCAAAGGTGCTCCTAAAAGCCAGACAATAAAAACCACAGATGATCCTGATTGCTCCAGACTGGCCACGCCAGCAGTGGTACCCAATCTTAAAGACCTTAGCTCAAGGCCCACCATGGATTTTGCCTCAAATTTCACACCTGACTCAACAAAACAATCAGATCCTGCATGGTCAGCTCAAAACCGTAAACCCGGCTGCATGGCAGATTCATTAGTTAAAACAGGCAACACCTCTCTCTCAAGCTGTTATGGGTGTCATTTTGGAGGCCAGGAGGCCTAGCACCAGGAAACCTTACTCAGAAAAATGGAAGAGATTTTGTTGTCCCAAACATTCCTCGGATTTTACAATACTTAACTGAGATGCTGGACAAAGGCCTATCCTTCTCATCAATTAAGATCCACGCCTCTGCCATTTCAGCACATTACAACACGGATCCTCCTTTATTCTCTCATCCCTTGCTAAAGCAGTACCTCAGAGGGGCTAAAAACATAAGACCACCCCAGAGAGCACCAACACCATCTTGGGAACTCAATTTTGTTTTGGCAAAACTGACCTTGCCACCTTTTGAGCCAGCCAATACAGCCGATTTAAAATTTTTATCATGGAAAACAGCTCTGCTCCTGGCAGTAACTTCAGCATGAAGAGTCTCAGAGCTACAGGCATTAATGGCAGTGGAACCTTTTATAATTTCTCATCAGGACAGGGTTTCTTTAAGGACAAACCCGACCTTTATGCCAAAGGTGGTATCTAGTGTGGCTCTTAACCAAACCATACGTTTGCCAACTTTTTATCCAAACCCCCAGAATAAAGGGGAGAAACTTCTGCACTCTTTGGACATACACAGGCAGCTACGCTTCTACTTGGACAAAACAAAAGCTTTCAGGAAAACTGAGCAACTGTTTGTAGCATATGCTGCAGGATCACAGGGCAATGCTATCTCAAAGCAGACTATTTCCAAATGGATAGGACACTGTATCCGTTACTGCTACACACAGCATGGAAAATCAGTCCCTAATAACATTAGGCCACATTCTACCAGAGCAACAGCCACTTCAACAGCCTTTCTCAGAGGAGTACCAACCAAGGAAATTTTGGAGGCTGCAACTTGGAGTTCAGTGCACACCTTTACCAAGCATTACCACTTGCCTCTTTACTCTACATCCAGAGCAGGATTTTCCACTGCAGTTCTGCAGGGCCTCATAGCCAATCCTAGCTCTTTATAGACCAGCCACCTGACCTTGGGATTCTACCCAATTGTAATGACTACAGCAGTGTAACACGATGAACATAGTACAGTTTTGTACCTACCATAAATGTAGATGTTCGAGTGTTCACACTGCTGCAGTTCAGGTTACCCGCCCTCCATCCCCTCTGTCCTAGCTGGACTTATCTATACCTTTCTATCCTATACAACCTTTGTGGTGTATTTGCTTGTAACTGAAGGTATTGTTTTTATATGTTTTATTAGCAATATGTATTGCCTATCTACTTGGGGGCACCTGACATCTGGGGCAAGAAAACTGAAGAAAATGGTGTCAGATGCATCTTATATACCCCTGGCGCACTGACGTCAGGGAAGAAGACAGCAACAAACACCGTACCAAGACTTTGGAACTCTGGCCGACTGCGGGACCGCCTGATGGCAGGATGACTGTGGGACTGCCTGATGGCAGGATCACCCAAGTGTAATGACTGCAGCAGCATGAACACTCGAACATCTAAATTTATGGTAGGTACAAAACTGTACTTTTTCTGAATATCATCAATTCCTTTCTAAAAACACTACTGCTGATCCAGAAATTATTTCTCAAGGCCCCAAGGGTGCTAAGGCTACTATTGCTAAAAACCCAGTGCATTCTGATAAGGAGTCTAGGGTTTTGGACAGGTGGGATAAAAAAGTCTATACCTCTGCAACTCTTGCCATTAGATCCAAGAATTGTCTTTTTCACATGCTTAAGTATCAGCAGCATACTTTGGAGGCTATTAAGGCTAAACATGGAGAGTTTCCTTCTATGACGGAGAGCAAAGATTTACAAGACTTACTGAATTCTGCCACTTTAGTTAATAAGCATTCATTTCATTGTGGTTTTGACACTTTGGAGGCTTCCTGCAGAGCAGCAGCCACTGGTTCCATGATTAGAAGGCATTCTTGGCTCAGGGAGCAGCCTCTTTCTGAACCTGTTAAATCTAAATTGCTGGATGTTTCTTTGCACAAGGACAATCTTTTGGTAATAAGGCTGAGGAGGTGCTGAAGAAGTTGGAGGATAAGGCAAAATCTATGCAAGTTGTAAAAGATTTCCTTCAGGTTCAGCCTCCTCTGTTTAGTAGGCATTATCCTTCCAAGAATTGGTCTTTCCCTGATCCTGGCAAGCAGGGTCACTCTAGGTCTAGGGGTTTCAAATCTTCCAGAGGGCAGGCTTCTGCCCCCTCAAAGGGCTAAACAATGGCATTCTTCTTCTGCTAATTCGGGGAGTTATAAGCCAGCTTCCCAAAGCAAACATTCTCAGTGACTCTGGCCGCCTTGTGCCTACCTCTGTGGGCCCTGGGTATCCTTTGAGGGGAAGGTTAGCCAGGTTCACAGAGGTATGGTCTACCATCACAGACGACAAATGGGTGCTCAGTATAGTAAACCAAGGTTACAAGTTTTACTTTCACACCTTCCCTGTTTTGCAAGGGTACCCAGACATACCCAGGACTCTCATGGCAGAGATAGAAACTCAAATGTCTTCTCTACCATCTATGGGGGCTGTAGAGCCAGTTCCTGCAAATCAGGTTGGCCTAGGTTTTTATTCAAGACTTTTTCTGGTATCCAAGAAAAGGGGCACCTGGCACCCTATTCTGGATCTGTCTATTCTAAACACTTTTCTGGTGATTCCCAAATTCAAGATGCTTACCCTTCAACAGTTACTGCCAATGCTGGGCAAGGATTCATGGCTGGTAACTTTAGATCTCAAGGAGGCTTATCTGCACATCCCAGTAAGGGAAAGTTGTGGCAGTTCCTTCGCTTTAGGGCTGGGGAGCAACACACTCTATTCACTATATTGCCCTTTGGCTTATCTACTGCTCCCAAAGTTTTTACGAAGTGCCTGGCTCCAGCCATTGCTTTTTGCAGACAGAGAAACATTAAAATTTATCCTTACCTGGACTGTGTCATTCAAGCAAACTCCCCAGAACAACTAGAAAAGGATTTGGATTTCTTGAACATTCTCCCCTCTTTGGGTTACACTCTCAATGAAAAGAAGTCAAAGTTGGTTCCTACAAGGGAGATTGTTTTCCTGGGGGTGAGTCTGAACACAGCCACCCAGATGGTATTCCTCCCTCAACAGAAGCAAGATGATCTTTCGGCTTACTTCATGAACTTGGCAAGCATGACCCTGCTCTCTGCAAGGCAATTCCTGCAAGCACTGGGGTTCATGGCTTCATGTAGTTTGATGATCCCATATGCAAGGCTGCGTATGAGAAAACTTCAGTGGTACCTCAAGAATCTTTGGTGTCAACACACACACTACTTGGACTTGATTCTTCCCCTGATTCCCTGTTTACAAATGGAGTTCCTCTGGTGGGCGACAGCCTGTTCTCAGAACAGGGGTCTGCCTTTCCGCCCACTGCCTGCCAGCCAGACTCTCACCACAGATGCCTCAGATGTTGCATGGAGGGCTCATCTGAAAGGTAGGGGCATACAGGGGACTTGGAGCACCCAGCAGATTCATCTGCACATAAACTTAAAAGAATTGATGGCAGTGCAGCAGGCCTTGCTGGCTTTCAAGGACCTACTCTACCCTGGAACTCTGCTGATCAGGACAGACAGTACCACAGTCATGTGGTACATCAATAAGCAAGGGGGGACTCACTCTTATCCCTTGTGCAGACAAAGCACGAGACTGTGGTCCATAGCAGCATCCATGGGCTTACATCTAATAACCCAGTATCTTCCAGGGAGGCTGAACTCCTTGGCGGATGATTTGAGCAGACATGTTCTGGATCCTCACAAGTAGCAACTGAACAAGGACATTTTCCATTGCATCACTCATCATTGGGGCACCCCACAAGTGGATCTCTTCTCCTCTTACACCAATCCTGTCCTTCCAACCGTCTGCACCAGGGAGTTTCACAACAAAGCTTGGAGGGTGGACACGTCCTTCCCAATGACACCTCTCTCAGTTTATGCATTCCCTCCTTTGCCTCCTCTCCCCAGAGTGCTGCTAAAGATAAGGGACGATAGCACCAGATTGGCCCAGGCAGCATTGGTATCCCCTCCTTCACAGCCTTTCCCAGGCTCAGCCTTGGCATCTTCCCCTGGTACCAGATCTGTTAGTTCTGGGACTGGGAAAGTTCCTTCATCCTCATCTTCAAACTCTGCATTTAACTGCCTGGCTAATACTTTAAATCTTTCCCAACAGGTGATTGAAGATGTCCTTTAAGAATGCAACTGCAGTCATAACATGTGGGTTGTCCTGCCTCAGGCAGCCCTTGGTCGGCCGGATTCCAAAGTCTGGGTCCGACGTCGGCTGATGTCGCATTTCTCTCCGACGTCAGAGCGGCTGGAGTATATAAGCATCAGCCGACGCCATTTTCTTCAGTCTTTCTTGCCACGCGGTGCCCGAAGCAGAAGTAGTTCGCAAGTGCCGGTCGGTCAGCTCCTGTATTCTACGATACCGAAGTCATCAAAAAAGCTAAGTACCCCGTTGGGGACCTTTTCTTGCCTCAGCCGATGTCAGAAATTACTGAAAAGTTAACAATTGTCTTTTTGTGGTAAACAAATACCTCATAAGGATTTCCACTCTTACTGCCTCCCTTGCCTGGGCCCAGACCACGACGTCTCGGCCTGTGTAGCCTGTGCTCGCTTCAACAAGCGCACTCTCAGGCGCCGGGCGGAGTTCGCTGAAGACTTTTTCGGCGATAAATTTGCTTATACCATGCCGTCGGATCTTCCGACATCGCAAACTCCCAAAAAGCGAAAAGACCGGGACCGACATCCTCGGCCCACGTCTACTACCGACTCCACGCCAAAACCTAGCGCAAGTGCTCCGGTTCCCTCTGAGACGGTCTCTCCACCGCTCCGAACCGAAGACACCGCATTACCGACGACTCCGATTCCAGACATTACTCCGATGCCAGTTATAGATTTTCCTCCGGATACCGAAACCGAGGAAATGCCCGAGACCATTGCTGTAGACAAGGTCACTCCTGCACGTGGAGCTGCCAGGCCTCCTATGGCCATGTCTATTGAGGCCTACACTAGGGCTAAGGCAGCCAGCAAAACAAAGCATATTACTTCTAGATCCTTACCTCAGCCGACTCCAGAGACACAAATTATGTCCATGGCTGCTGATTTAATTTCCCTGATTAGAGGTTTGCAGACCCATCCAGAGAGAGCATCGCAGCCTCCTCCTGATAAAAGGCCCCGGGTTGAACCCTCTGACCCTACTCCTTCAGATGAAGACTCTGAGGGCTCTGTCCACTCTGATAGCCAGGAAGAGCTCTTCCAGACCTATGAGGACTCAGATGCAGAAGATTCCATACCTTCGGCCTCCCCACCTGAGGATATTTCCTTTGGGGAAGTTCTGCACACCATGAGGGAACATTTCAAGTGGCAGGGCCAGGAATATTCTGATTCCAGGAAACGCCTTAGGACTTTCCTTAAGAAGCCTCAGCACAGGCCCTTAGCTATTCCTCCTGTACTTGATGTTCTGGATGATTTGTATTCTGATTCTAGTGCTACCCCTGATACTCTCCCTCCTGCACCAGCCAAGCCAGACAGGTATTACAGGGTCCCTGAAACTCATTCCCATTTATTCAGGGCCCATACTGTTGATTTGGAAACTATTTCACAGGGGCCTAAAGGAGTTTCAGCCTCCACCTCAAAAATCCTTTGCCCTCCAACAGGGAAGCAAGGTCATTAGAGATGGGGTAAAAGGTTTACACTTCCACTACCTTATCTATGAGAGCTTTAAATTGCCTTTTTCATATGTTCCAATATCAGGATTATCTTTTAGAAGATTTACAAAAAACACTAGCTTCTCCTGATCCTTTAGACAGAAAGACTTTGCAGGAAGCTGTACATAACACTCAGCAAGTAAGCAATCACTTCCTGCAGTGTGGATATGATGCACTGGAAGCTTCATGTAGGGCAGCTATGACAGGGGCAGTGATGCGAAGACATGCTTGGTTAAAAGATCAACCTCTACCAGATCATGTAAAAGCAAAGCTTCTGGATGCACCTTTGGAAAAGAACAAGCTTTTTGGTGCAAATGCTAAGGATGTACTAAAGACCATCGAAGAAAAAGCAAAATCAGTTCAAACTGTAAAGGATTTCCTCCAGGTTCAACCCCCCAGATTCAGTAGGAATTGGCCTTCAAAAATCTGGTCCTTTCCTAATCCAGAAAAGTTTCAAAGGGGTAAGAACAGACGTGGCCGAGGAAGAGGCCAATACAGAGGCCCTTACAGGGTACGTCAATGGCAGCCAGGAAACCAAAGAGGTGACGCAGGGGTTTCTCCTGCCCAACAACCACAATCTCAATGACTTTCCTCTACTACCGCCTACCAGGGAACAACTAGAAGCTCCCTTGGGCGGGAAATTATCTCTGTTTGCAGAAAACTGGCACAGACTGACAAAGGACAAATGGATTTTGGACATTATAGACCGAGGGTACAGGTTTCATTTTCATACCTTACCAAGAAAACAAGGCATGCCAAATCTACCACAACATCAAAGGGCAGAGGCTATCAAGCAAATCTCTCTGATAACTCAAATGAAAGCAATAGAAAGAGTTCCACAACAAGAACAAGAACAGGGATTTTACTCAAGACTGTTCCTTGTTCCAAGAAAAGAAACTCAATGGAGACCAATACTGGACTTGTCCGCATTAAACACCTTTCTCATAGTACCAAAGTTCAAAATGCTGACTCTACAGCAACTCCTTCCCATGCTGGGCAAGGAGTCGTGGCTGATTACTCTGGACCTCAAGGAGGCATACCTGCATGTCCCTATCAGACACAGTTGCAGAAGATACCTCAGATTTCTTGCAGGGCCAGAGCATTATCAATTCTCAGCATTGCCATTTGGCTTATCTACTGCCCAGAGTGTTTACAAAATGCCTGGCTTCAGTAATTGCTCATTGCAGGCTCCAGGGTATACAAATTTACCCGTACCTGGACGACTGCCTCATACAAGCGGACGACAAATTGATGTTGACAAAAAATCTGGAATATGTCATACGATTACTTCAAGCTCTGGGATACACAGTCAACTTCCAAAAGTCAAGACTGCAGCCATCCCAGAAAATAATCTTCTTAGGAGCCAAACTAGACACAGCCTCTCAAATGGCTTACCTGACAGAAGACAAGCAAGAGAAGTTAACTCAATACTTCAAAGGTTTAGCAAAACTCACCCAGATGACTGCAAGGAGAGTCCTACAGGCCCTGGGTTACATGGCATCCTGCATCCTACTGGTTCCATTAGCAAAACTACACATGAGAAAGCTTCAATGGTACCCGTCTCAGCACAGCAACAACTTGGAGACAATCATACCACTCATCCCATGCTTACAAAAGGAATTCCTATGGTGGGCTTCGGTGAGCCAGGAAAACACAGGTTTGTCATTCAAAAAACCACAGATACACAGACCATGACTACAGATGCCTCAGACCTCGGATGGGGGGCGCACATGGAAGGCAGATGTATACAAGGACAATGGTCTCCAAAGGAAACACATCTGCATATAAATCAAAAGGAAATGCTGGCAGTAATGCATGCTATCGAGGCTTTTCAAAACCAACTCCAGCAAGGTCACTTAATGATACGGACAGACAACACCACTGTGATGTGGTACATAAACAAGCAGGGGGGCACTCACTCTTATCCCCTTTGCAGACTGACAGTGCAGCTTTGGGAGAAATCACGGAGTCTAAACATCCAGTTGCAATCACAGTTTGTTCCAGGAAAAGACAATGTGTTGGCGGACAGCCTAAGCAGGAATTTCACAGATCCACACGAGTGGAGGTTGCATCCGAAGGCTTTCAGACAACTCACTTCGACATGGGGCAAGCCAGAAGTGGACCTATTTGCCTCTCACCTCAATCATCTACTACCAAAATTTTGCACAAGGACATACCATCCAAAGGCTTGGAAAATAGATGCTCTTTCATTCAACTGGAACTCCCTAGCAATCTATGCATTCCCACCTCTGCCACTGATGACCTCAGTATTACTAAAGATCAAAGCAGAGAAGCCCAAGGGAATCATAATAGCTCCGGATTGGCCAAGACAACACTGGTACCCACTACTATGGAGCATATGTCACACCAGGAGGTGGGCCCTCCCTCAGTGGCCTCTACTTTTGACTCAGCACAATTTCGAAACACTGCATCCAAACCTTCAAACTCTGCAGCTAACAGGCTGGGAGATCCCATAAATACATTCAACTTACCTCTCTCCAAGGAAGTTCAGCGGATACTAACAGAGGCTCGAAGACCATCCACCAGAAAGGTCTACTTAGCAAAGGGGAAAAGATTCAGCAATTGGAATACCAGCAAAGGGCATGATGCATCATTGCTGAACATCCCACTTATCTTGGAATATTTGGCAGATATGTTACAGAGTGGCCTCTCATATTTGTCAATAAAAATACATGCATCTGCTATTTCAGCCAGATACAACACTGATCCTCCTGTTTTTTCTCACCCCTTACTAAGGCAATTCCTCAGGGGAATCAAGAACATTAAGCCACCAAGAAAGGCCCCAGTGCCAGCCTGGGACCTCAATTTTGTCTTAGAAAAACTGACTCTACCTCCTTTTGAGCCAGCAGCTTCAGTTGACTTGCAATTTCTCTCATGGAAAACAGCCTTCCTGTTGGCAATTACCTCAGCAAGAAGGGTTTCGGAACTACAGGCCCTAATGGCAATACCACCCTTTATTGTTTTCCACAGAGACAGGGTTTCATTAAGGACCAACCCTACCTTTATGCCAAAGGTGGTATCTAGAGTTTCTCTAAATCAAGCCATTCATCTGCCTGCCTTCTTCCCCAATCCTGAGAATAAGGGGGAAAGGATTTTACATACCTTGGACATTCATAGACAACTTCAATACTACCTGGACAGAACCAAGGCCAGTAGGAAGTCTGAACAGCTTTTTGTAGCTTACGCCCCTGCAGTCCAAGGAAAAGCAATTTCAAAACAGACTATTTCTAAATGGGTTGGACATTGCATCAGATTCTGTTATTCCTTTCATGGAAAGACTGTTCCAGCCTATGTCAGACCACATTCCACCAGAGCTACAGCCACCTCTACAGCATTTTTAAGAGGGGTGCCTACAAAGGACATTCTAGAAGCTGCTACATGGAGCTCCGTGCATACATTCTCAAAACACTACAATCTCCCCCTATACTCCTGATCCAGAGCAGGCTTTGCTTCGGCAGTTCTGCAGGGTTTGATTGCCACACCATCTCTTTCCTAGAGCATACCTCCTCCCCCAGCTAAGCTATGGTATTCTACCCACATGTTATGACTGCAGTTGCATTCTTGAAGGACATAATACAGTTTTGTACCTACCATAAATGTAGATGTCCGAGAGACATGCAACTGCAGTCGGGTTTTCCCTCCCTCCATACGCCTCTATGCTTAGGGTCCACTACTATCCCTCTCTCTCTCTTAGCTGGGGATATCTGTTATGGTGTATTTGTTTTATTGCTCATGTATTTGTTTGGAATCCTGTTTTTGTCTTCCAATTTGATTACAGCCTTCCTTGGAGGGCACCTGGCATCTGGGGCAAGAAACACTGAAGAAAATGGCGTCGGCTGATGCTTATATACTCCAGCCGCTCTGACGTCGGAGAGAAATGCGACATCAGCCGACGTCGGACCCAGACTTTGGAATCCGGCCGACCGAGGGCTGCCTGAGGCAGGACAACCCACATGTTATGACTGCAGTTGCATGTCTCTCGGACATCTACATTTATGGTAGGTACAAAACTGTACTTTCTTCATGAGGCAAGGAGGCCTAGCACCAGAAAATCCTGTGCAGATAAATGGAAGAGATTTTGCTCTTGGATGCTGGCTAAAGGAGAAGACTCTTCTCATCCTTCTCTTTCCCTCATTTTTGACTACCTAGCAGGATTGCTTAATGATGGACTTTCCTTTTCAATCAAAATTCACGCTTCAGCAATTTTGGCTCATTGTTCTTTTGAGCAACCCATTTTTTCTCACCCCCTGATGAAACAGTTCCTGAGGGGGGAGCTAGTAATCTTAGACCTCCCAGAAGAGCTCCTACTCCTGCTTGGAATCTTAATTTTAGGTTCATACGTTCATACTAGGCTATCTGCCCTAGGGCATTTATAAGCCTAGCCAGAGTGTGTTTGGCTTTCGCCACCCATTTTAAATGAATTTTGCTATGCCCTTTTTTGAGGTTAATATACTGTGCCTCTGTCTAACAGTGACACAGAAGTGATACCCGGGATAAACCTACGATCTCCCATCCACTCATCAAGATTCCTCTTGAAGAGAGTCAATGAGGGACTCTGCCTAACCTGGACTGGGATTTTATTCCAGAGGGAAGGGAGCCTCTGGGTTATGAATCTGTCCCTCCAGCATGTCCTATTTATTTCAGTGCTGAGGTTCAAGTCTCTCGAGCGCATAGCTCGATGGGATTTGGATTTTCTGAGGTGCAGTATGTCCATTAATTCCGGATTGGACATGGCTTTATACGTCAGGCACAGATCACCTCTGAGCAGGCGGTATGCCACTGAGTAGAGCTGGAGTTTCTTTAACCGGGCAGCATATTGCTTCTGTTTGAGCCCTTTGATCCTCTTTGTGAGGTACTTCTGTGGTCTTTCAAGTTGCTGCAGGTGTCTGGTAAGGTACATCCCAAAAGGGGCATTGTACTCCATTATGGGCCTGATGAGGGATGAGTAAAGAGGCACGATGACCTTCCCTGATCTAGATGTGAATCCCTTCATGATTAGGTGGACTATATAAAATTTTTTCTAACCACTTTGGCCACGTGGTTTTCAAATGAGAGATTGCTATCAACTTAACTTGGGTCCCCAGGTCCCTAATTACTTCTTCCATACTTAATGGATTACCACCTATGTGGTAATTTGTGGGCACTCTGTTTTTGCCAAAGGGGATGATTATACACTTTTGTCGTTTAGCTTGAGGCCATGGCTCTGGCACCAGTTGTCTGTTTCTATAAGGCCCTTTTGTAGGATGCTTGTGTCGGCTGGAGAGTCGATTATGGCGCCTAGTTTGCAGTCATTTGCGAACTTGGTCAGCCACAGTCCTTCCGTGTTGGCCTGTACCTCCGAGAAATATATACCGAATAAGAGAGGTCCCAGGACTGAGCCTTGTGGGACGCCACTTGTAACTGGTTTGGAGTCTGACATGGCTCCAGCAATTCTAACCATGTAGGTTCTGTCCTTGAGCCAGTTTGCAACCCATCTAGTGACATAGGGTTTTATATTTAAGCTGGTGAGCTTATCTATAATGTCCAAGTGGGGTATTGTATCGAAGGCTTTTGAGAGGTCCATGTAGGCTTCTCCTCATCAATGGCCTTTGGTGACTGTTTCAAAGAAATCGACCAGGATTAAACCAGGTTTAAGAGGCAGAATCTGCCCTTAACAAAGCCGAACTGGGTAGGATCCAGTGTCTGTAGGTCCCCAGTATCTTTATTTATGAGGTCCATGATGATCCTTTCCATAGCTTTGCAGACCAAGCTAGTCAGGCTTATGGGGCTATAGTTTCCAGGATCCGATGAGGCACCACCTTTGTGGAGAGGGACCACTGTTGCTGTACGCCACTCTTTGGGTACATATCCTGTAGTAAGGTTGAGATTGAACAGTAGTTTTATGTTTGGGTTTAGCTCTTCTTGGAGTTCATGTAGGACGCAGCCCAGGACACCGTCTGGTCCCATTGATGCTGTGTTTTTTGCTTTGGAGAGGGCAGCTCTTACCTGAGCATCTGAGATGTCAGGGGGCAGCACTCTGCTGGGATAGATATTTGCCCTTTGGTGGGGAGGGAGAAGTTTGCTGAACCTGTCAGCTAGGATGTTGGCAATGTCTGTGGGTTCGTGTATTTTTGTCATTTTGGACTAATTCTGAGCATATCTGGGAATTCCCACCCAGGTTCCTAACATAACTAAAGAAAGCCTTGTGATTATCCTTAGTGTCCTGTGCAATTTTTCTCTCGAAGCTGGCCTTAGACGATTTTATGAGTGCCCGTAGTTTTTTGCTAATACTGATCAGAGATGCCTTCCCTTTTTGGGATTTTGCTCTATCATGTAGTAGCTTCCTCCTTCTATTGTATAGTTTGTTTATGGCTGGGGTCCACCAGACAGGACATCTGCCTTTGGAGGATTGGGTCTTTGTTTTATTTGGGATTGCATGATCCATGCATTCCTGAAGGTGTTCATAGAATGCGTTTATAAAGGATTCTGCAGTCTGGGCCATGTTTTCTACAGGTCCAGGGGCTTTGAAGAATTCCACCTCAGTTTTGAGGAGTGTGAAATTTGCTTTAGAGAAGTTTTTCACTGTGGTTTCCTGGGCAGGGGATGGGGACGGGATGTGAATATCCAGTGAGATTAGTTTATGGTCTGATCTTACCAGTGAGGGATACACTTCTGGTCTGGAGCATAGAGCCCCCATGTTGGTGATGATCAGGTCCAGTATATTTTCCCCTCTTGTGGGAGTGGTAACAAGTTGTTCCATAGCATTTGAGTTTATAAATTCTAGGAACCTTTGGGCTAGGGTGCTGGAGCTAGAGTAATGCTCCCAGTCTATGTTTGGGTAGTTGAAGTCGCCCAATATAATGATGTTTGGAGAGACCTTCATATTTTCCAGTGTTTTCAGGAAGGCTGAGTGGGGTTCCTGGGTTTGGGAGGGTGGTCTGTAGCAGGC
Organism: Protopterus annectens; assembly: GCF_019279795.1. Classification (NCBI taxonomy): domain Eukaryota; kingdom Metazoa; phylum Chordata; order Ceratodontiformes; family Protopteridae; genus Protopterus; species Protopterus annectens. Next base: position 151,514,807 of record NC_056742.1, read on the forward strand.
TATAAACTGGAAGGCAGTTTTACCCACTGTTAGTTGCACATGGATAGTCTCTGATGCTTTGTGCTGTGCCACCAACCTGGAGGTGTGGGTATCTTTGACGAATATTGATACTCCCCCCTCCTTTTGTGGTACGGTCCAAGTTTTGGGGCCGAAAAGCATGGTATGAGGTATAACCTGGTAGTGCTGGGGTGCTCTCGGGAGCCTTGAACCAGGTTTCTGTTACTGCACAGATATCTATGTTCTCCATGCTAAGGAGAGTTTCGAGTGCGTGCATCTTGAGGTTTAGACTTCTGGCGTTGAGTAGCATTACTCTTAGCTTCTTATCCCTTGTGGTACCTATAGAGGTGGGTTTGTCTTTTGAGCCTTGCCTAAAAAAGGCACTATGGGGGTGGCAGGAGCCTTTGCCAATATCTGAAAGCCCAGGGGTGACAGGTGCAAGCCGTCCCTAGCGAAGCATCGTGGCTTGTCGAGCATGTCATCCCAGGCTGACAGGCATTGGATCACCTTTGAATGACACCAATACTTAAGCCAATTGTTGAAATTGATCATCTTGTCTTCATATTGTGGCATCATTCTTGGTGAGGGTAAGATGCTAGTCAAGGTCAGGGTCATACCGGCCTGGGCTACATGCTCAGAGAGCTCCTCTGTCTCTCCATGTAGTCTAGGGAGGTACATCTCAGGTCATTCACACCAGCATGGACAATGACCGAGTCATATTTGTACTTGCCTTGGAGTGACCTGAGTGCTTGTGTTATGTGGCGGGATCCTAGCGCCCGACAGGCAGCTCACTGTGACCTTCTTGTTCAGCCTGGTGAGCGGGACGTCAGTGTGCCTGACGATAGTTACCTATTACAAGTGTATCAGGTGTGTTGCATAGCCTTAAGGGCTGTGACTGTTCGGCACAGTGGCTTTGTGAGCTATGTGTTGCACGTGTTTTGTTTTGGGGTAGCGGTTGCTTGGGTGTCTGCTTTGGAGGTCTCTGCTGCTTAGGCAGATTTTTATTTCGAGCCTCCGAGTATGTTTTTGTGTGTTTGTGTTTGGTTTGCTGTCGTGGTAGGTCTGTGTGAGACTGGAATTGTGCGAGTCCTTTTGTCCTGGAAAAACTTTGCCTCCCTTTGAACCAGCTGCCTCTGCAGATTTGAAGTTTCTGTCGTGTAAAACTGCTTTCCTTTTAGCTATTACTTCAGCTAGAAGAGTATCTGAGCTGCAAGCCCTAATGGCAATAGAACCTTTCATCATTTTTCACTCTGATCGGGTTTATCTGAGAACTAATCCCTCCTTTATGCCTAAGGTAGTTTCCAGTCTAACCCTTAACCAATCTATTCACCTGCCTACATTTTTCAACAATCCCCAAAATAAAGGGGAAAGGATTCTGCATTCTCTTGATGTGCATAGACAGCTGAGATTTTATTTAGGACTAAATCCTTTCGGAAATCTGAACAGTTGGTTAGTTTTGCTCCTAGTGCTCAGGGTAAAGCTGTTTCAAAACAAACCATCTCCAAATGGATTGCTCATTGTGTTCACTTTTGTTACCTGCAGCATGGGAAGGTTCCCCCTCAGGGTACTAGGATCCATTCTACTAGAGCAGCCTCTACCTCTGCAGCTATTCTAAGAGGTGTGCCTACTAAGGACATTCTAGAAGCAGCTACTTGGTCTTCTGTCCATACTTTCACAAAGCATTATTTATTTATTTATTTATTTATTTGCAGTTGGCTTACCAGGATAGTCCATTGGGCCAAAAGAACCCGTTTTCAATGGAGTCCTGGGGAGAAAAGCTCCAATATAGACAAAAATTAGGTACATACATTAACTACAAGATAATTATACAGAGTAGAGATAAAAGTTAATACATTTAGGCTTGAATTTGAGAAAACATTCAAAGATGGGGAGAAAAACTGTGATAAAGACAGAATTAAGTAGATGCTATAACTACTAGACAATTATACACAGTAGAGGTAAAACATTAATACATTTAGGCATAAATTTGAGAAACATTCAGAAATAAGAACAGTATTGAGATATGCAATCAGGGGAGTTATTGAAGAAGAAGCTCAGAGGGTCTTTGTTAAATAACTATAGTGTGGAAACATAAGCTTTAGTAGGATGAGTGTGAGGGGAGATGGAATGTTACAGATCTATGAGGGGAGGGAGCAAGAACAATCCCATTGGGATATTAGATATGTATGAAGTGATTTTTTGAACATGTATTTGTTAGTAGTAGTACGAATGGGTGGAGGAAGTGAGTTCCATAGTCGGGCAAGGTTAAAAGATAGTAAGTGTTTGCCTGGGGGATGACATGGTTTGTGTACTATTAATAGATTTTGGTTGTTAGACCTTAAGACTCTGTTTGGTAGGTGCATTCTGAAGGCAGAAGACAGGGAGGGACAAAGAGAAGGACTGGAAATGAGCTTATGAGCGAAAGTCAACTGAATATATGTAAGCTGGTTTGGTAATTCAAGCCAGTTTAATTTTTGAAGGGAAGAACAATGGTGGGTTGAGGACCTGTGGCTGTTAGCGAATTTGGCTATTTTGTTATAGCAGGAAGAAAGTTGTTTTTTTAAGGAGGCCTGAAGATTAGTCAGTAATGGAGCACCATAGAGAAGGGAGGGAATGAGAAAAGAGGAAGCGAGTGCGATTTTGGAGGAATTTGTAAGGTATTGGTATTGGTATTAGAATCTACCTTTGTTTTTTTTAAATCCAGGACTGGTTTTGCCTCTGCAATTTTGCAGGGCCTTCTTACCAACCCTTAATCTGTGATCCTTCCTTCCCCTTTGTCTTTTTCCTGGGCTTTTGGAATCAACCCATATGTGAGGACTGCACACTTACCATAAATGTAGATGTTCAAGTGTATTCACTGTTGCAGTCCTGGATTCCCACCCTCGATTCCCCCTTTTTTTCCTAAGGTACAGACTATATATTTTTATTATTTGTATGACATGTATCCAGAGTGCTACCTTCCTGGGTTAGCCTTCTTTTGGGGGCTCCTGACAGTTAAGGCAAGAAAAACTGAGGAAATGACATTGGCTGCCTCCCTTTATAACTGATATTCTGACATCAATTTTACAACCGGCGGCAGCCGACGTCATATACCAAGGACTCTGGTATTCGGGCCTACTGAGGGCTACCGGGATCCGGATAACACATATGTGAGGACTGCAACAGTGAATACACTCGAATATCTACATTTATGGTAAGTGTACACAACTGTACTTTCTAAATTTTACTTGCAAGGCAAAGTGCTGGTTAGTTGTCAGCTTCAGAACAAAATACAAAATGCTATCCTTACTTTCTGAGATGGCCCTTAAATTGATACACATTACTGTGGAGTCATTTCAGATTACATCATTCTTGTTACTTCTTATGTTTCCCAGGCTCACATAACTTAAAATTTAAGATTTCCCTTTTGATCTGCATCTGTCAGGAAGCCACAGCAATAAAAGAGACTTTATAGGTTCATACTAGGCTATCTGCGCAAGGGCATTTACAAGCCTAGCCTAGAGTTTTGTGGCTTTTGCCACCCCTTTATTTTGAAGAAAACTATGCCCATTATTTTGCTGTGCCTCTGTCAAGCAGTGACACTGAGGTAATCCCTGGGGTATATCTGCGATCTCCCATCCAATGGTCAAGATTTCTCTTGAACAAGGCCAGTGAGGTGCTCTGCCTCACATGTACCGGGATTTTGTTCCACAGCATAGGGAGTCTCTGGGTTATGAATCTGTCCCTCCAGCACGTCCTATTAATAACCATGTCAAGGTTTAAGTCTCGCGCCCTTGTAGTTCTGAGGGATCTAGATTTTTTGAGGTGAAGCATGTTCATCAATTCTGGGTTTGACATGGCCTTGTATGTCAGGCACAGGTCACCTCTGAGCAATCGGTAAGCGACTGAATAGAGCTGCAGTTCTTTCAGTCGGGCAGCATAAGACATATTTTTGAGACCCTTTATCCTTTTGGTGAGGAACTTTTGGGGCCTTTCCAGCTGCTGCAGGTGTCGGGTCAGATACAATCCGAATGGGGCATTGTACTCAATCATTGGTCTGATGAGTGATGAGTACAGGGGGACAATGTCCTCCCTTGATCTAGATGTGAATCCCTTCATGATCAGGTGGGCAATGTAGAAGGTCTTCCTAACTACTTTAGCAACGTGAGTGTCAAACGATAGGTTACTGTCAACCTGGGTCCCCAGATCCCTGATCACTTCTTCTGTGCTCAGTGGATTGCCACCTATATGGTAGCTAGGAGTAACCTTGTTTTTCCCGAAGGGTATGACTATGCATTTCTTGGCGTTTAACTTTAGGCCATGGCTCTGGCACCAGTTATCCGTTTCTGTGAGACCCTTCTGAAGGATATCTGTGTCAGATGTGTTTTCGACTATGGCGCCCAGTTTGCAGTCATCTGCAAACTTTGTCAGCCATAACCCTCCTGTATTTGCTTGTACTTCAGAAAAGTAGATGCCGAACAAGAGTGGGCCCAGGACTGAGCCCTGTGGGACACCACTTGTGACAGGCTTTGAGTCTGACATGGCACCAGCAACTCTGACCATGTGGGTTCTGTCACTTAGCCAGTTTGCAACCCATCTTGTGATGTATGGGTTTACATTTAAGCTGATGAGTTTTTCAATGATACCTGAGTGGGGTATTGTGTCGAAAGCCTTTGCCAGGTCGAGGTAGAATGTATGGACTGCCTTTCCCTCATCAATGGCCTTGGTGACTGTTTCGAAAAAGTCAACCAAGTTTAAAAGGCATGATCTGCCTTTGACAAAGCCAAACTGGGTTGGGTCCAAAGTCTGCAAGTTCCCTATGTCTTTATTTATGAGTTCCATTATGATCCTCTCCATGGCCTTGCAGATCAGGCTTGTCAAGCTGATGGGACTGTAATTTCCAGGGTCGGTGGAGGCACCGCCTTTGTGAAGTGGGACCACAGTTGCCGTGCGCCACTCCTTGGGTACGTATCCTGAGGTGAGGCTAAGATTAAACAGCTGTCCTAACTGCGGGTTTAATTCCTCGTTGAGTTCGTGGAGCACACAGCCGGGGACACCATCCGGTCCCATGGATGCTGTGTTTTTCGCCTTGGAGAGAGCAGTTCTCACCTGGGTGTTAGAGATATTTGGGGGGGCTACAATCCTCTGGTATAGATATCTCTCCTTTTGGGGGGGAGAAGTTTGCACTAAACCTGTCAGCCAGTATGTTGGCAATGTCTGTAGGTTCAGTAATTTTCACATCATTTTGAACTAATTCTGAGCATATCTGGGAGTTTCCTCCCAGGTTTCTAACATAGCTAAAGAAGGCCTTATGATTGTCTTTTGAGTCCTTAGCGATTTTTCTCTCAAAATTTGCCTTGGATGATTTTATGAGAGCTCTTAGTTTTTTACTTATAATGATCAGAGGTGTCTTACCTTTTAAGGATTTTGCTCTATCTTGTAGTAGCTTCCTCCTTTTGTTGTAGAGCTTGTTTATGGCTGGGGTCCACCAGGCTGGACGCTTGCCTTTGGTACAAATAGTCTTTGTTTTGTTTGGGATTGCCTGATCCATGCAGTCCTGTAGGTGCTGGTAGAAGGCATTTGTAAGTGATTCAGCGGCTTGAGTAATGTTTGCCGCCGGCTCGGTGGCCTTAAAGGTGACCACACTATTCTTTAGAAGTGTGAAGTCGGCTTTTGAGAAGTTCTTCACTGTGGTCTTTTTTATCTCAGGTGGGGGCGGGATAAGGACCTCCAATGAGATTAGTTTATGATCTGATCTCACCAGTGAGGGGTATACTTCCGGTGTTGAACATTGTGATCCCATGTTCGTGATGATGAGATCAAGTATGTTTTCACCTCTTGTGGGGATGGTGACTAGTTGTTCCATGGCATTTGAGTTTATGAACTCCAGGAACCTTTGGGCTAGAGTGTTTGGGCTTGAGTAGTGATCCCAGTCTATATTAGGGTAGTTGAAGTCGCCTAGTATGATGGTGTTTGGAGATACATTTATCCCCTCCAGTGTTTTCAGGAAAGCTATGTGAGGTTCCTGAGCTTGAGAGGGTGGCCTGTAACATGCTACAAATTGCAGAGCAGTCTTGCCTATGGTTAATTGCACCTGGATGGTCTCCGATGCATCGTGCATTGCCACCAACCTTGAGGTGTGGGTGTCCTTGATGAATATGGACAACCCCCTCCTTTCTTGGTGTTGTCCGGAACGCATGATATGAGGTAAAACCTGATAGTGCTGGGGTGCTCTCAGGAGCCTTGAACCAGGTTTCAGTCATAGCACAGACTTCGATGTTCTCCATACTGAGAAGGGCCTCAAGAGCGTGCATCTTGAGGTTGAGACTTCTGGCATTGAGCAGCATTACTCTTAGTTTTTTTCCTTTTTTGTGTTCTAGGGTGGTAGGTTTAGAATTTGAGCCTTGCCTAAAAAAGGCACTATGGGGGTGGCAAGAGCCTTTGCCAATATCCGGAAGCCCAGTGGTGACAGGTGCAAGCCGTCCCTTGCGAAGCAGTGTGGCTTGTCCAGCATGTCATCCCAGGCAGACATTGGATCCCCTTTGAATGACACCAGAGTTTAAGCCAATTATTAAAGCTGATCATCTTATCTCTGTATTGTGGCATCATTCTTGGTGAAGGTAGGATACTGCTCAAGGTCAGGGTCATACCTGCCTGGGCTACATAATCAGAGAGCTCCTCAATGTCTCTTTTCACCCGCCCCTAGCATCTCTACATTTATTCCCACTTAACCACACCCACCACATTCTGTAGCCAATCAGAACATTCTTTTCTCCACCTATCCATAGTCATCCCCTCCCCACTCATACCCTCCCTACCACACCCACCACATTCTGCAGCCAATCAGAACATACCTTTTCTCCACCTACTCCATAGTCATCCCCTCCCATTCTCACCCTCTCTACTTGTTAACTTGCCCACTTTATATTGTCTATTACCCTTCTCAACATGCACAACACTCACCTTCTTCTCCTACTACTTACTCTTCTAACTTTTCTGTCCTCCATCTACTTAATAACCAACTATGAACATCCATTAAATCCAAATGTTAACATTCCACATAGACACACCAAAAATACCCCCCATATACACTCACAACACATCTAAATCTAACATATTGCAACACATATCTTGACTCTAAATATCATCGTCTCTCACATATCAAATACCTTATTCTTAGACACACAAAAAACTTGTACTTCTTTAAGCCTTCACAATTAACTCACCTTATTCATAGTCTACAATTACTTAATGGGGACATACACCCTAACCCAGGCCCAACCACCTTAACAACATCCCCTAACTCCCAACAAATGAAAACTACTCCTACACCAGATTCTAAACCTACTAAATCTCTTACAATAGCACATCTTAACATCCGTAGCATTTCCAACAAACTACCAGCTCTTCATGCCCTTCTTGAAGTCCAACAGTTTGACATTCTCTGTCTTACCGAAACCTGACTTAAACCCTCTATAAAAGATAATGAAATCATCCCCCCGGCTACAACATCCTAAGACAGGACCGTCTCAAGAAAAAAGGTGGCGGTGTAGCCATTCTCTTTAAATCTGGACTGGATGTTAACAAATCAGCTCAAAGCCCTCCACATGACTCTAACGCTGAACTTATTATTTCAAAACTCTCCCTTAACCCACACAAAACTATTAATATTATCTGTACCTATCTTCCCCCAGGAAACAACCCCCCCCATATTAGAAAACCTACTTAACTGGTTCTCTACCAATCTTCTTCAAGAAACCATATTGCTAGGTGACTTCAATATTGATTGGAATGTGTGTAACCAAACTAATCCATCCACCCTTATCAACCTGCATGGATTTCACCAAACCATCAACTCCACAACTAGAACAAACAAGAGCCATAACAAGGATACCATACTTGACTGGATCCTGACAAATAGTCCCCAGCAAAAGTATTCAACAGGTACCCTCCCAGATGACCTTAGTGACCTCTCTCTCACATACATCATTAGGCACAAAACTCAACTAAAATCACCTCCCTTAATTCGATTATCTCGCAGCAAAAAAACACTTTGACCCTCACAAGTTTCAAAATGACCTCAGCATGGTTAACTGGTCTCCTCTCAAAACTCTCCCAATTGACGACGCTGTTAACCACTTTAATAAAACCTTTCTTACTATTTTAGACCAACATGCACCCATGCGATCTATCCGCATGAAATATAAAACAGCCCAATGGCTTACAACCAATACAAAAAAACTTATCCTTAATAGGAATAAGGCCTGGTCGCAATGGCGTACCTCCAAAGACCCCATTGATCACCTAAGCTTCAAACAAAAAAGGAACACGACAAAGTTAGCTATCATAAATGATAAAAAGAACTTTTATACCCAGCTACAGCAATCCTCCCACCATCATCCACAAAAATTTGGGAGATCTATTAACACACTTCTTTCCCCCGGAAAAGTTGAAACTCCCAATCCACTTGGTTCCTGCCCTGACTCTCCCTTACAGACAGCTAATGCTTTTAATAACTTCTTTACATCTACAATACTTAACCTAGCCAACCAACAAACCCCTGACCCCTCTCTATTAGGTAACCCAAGTCTCACTCCTCCACGTATGCAACTTAAACACATACCTACCTCCTATATTCTCTTTTTACTTAAAAAACTTAAAGCTTCTACCCCCTCAGCTGACAAACTCCCAGCTGAATATCTCCAGCTAGGTGCCAAAGCAATTGCCTACCCAATCTCTATACTAATAAACAGAACCATAACAGAAAGTTCTATACCTTCCCTCTGGAAAATCTCACACATCATCCCCCTCTTCAAAGGAGGCGATTCATTTGAATACTCTAACTACCGCCCTATAGCACTGCTCTCTCCTATTGCTAAAATAATGGAGAAATGTATCCACAAACAGTTACTAAATCACCTCCTTTCTAACAATCTCCTCGCTAACTGTCAACATGGCTTCCGTCCTTACCATAGCACCACCACAGCCTTATTATCCTTCACTGACTCCATTAATATTAACCGTAATAGCAATCTTCTCTCATCAGCATTTTTTGTAGACCTGTCTAAAGCCTTTGATATGGTGAATCACCAACTCCTTCTTCATCGCTTAAAATCACTCTCTCTTGACACCCCTGCCTTAACTTGGTTCACTTCCTACCTTCAAAACCGTAAACAAGCTGTTTTATGGAACAACAATCTCTCTGAACTTCTCCCCACCACCTTAGGAGTCCCTCAAGGCTCCATCTTAGGTCCTCTTTTATTTTCTTTATTAATGACTTGCATCTTGCCACCCCCCTAACTACTTGTATTCAGTATGCTGACGACACCACCATCATTTGCTCTGCCACAAACCAAGCTGACCTTCACTACCTTACCCAAAAGTCATTCACTATTATTGAGCAATGGTTCTCTAACCACTGTCTTCTCTTAAACCCTAAGAAAACCAAACTTCTCCTCTTCTTACCTACACACCTATCTCCCCCTATTAATTTCACAATTACTTCTAACAATGGCACCATTATCTCTCCTGACCAAACAACCAAACTATTGGTATTACAATTGACAACCTACTTAAATTTGATTTTCACATCAACTCAAGTATAAAAGCAACTAATAGAAAACTAGGTTCACTCTATAGAATCAGAACTTTCCTAACCCCTGAAGCAAGAACTACCATCGCAAGAACACACCTTATCTCAACTTTACTATATGCTTCCCCCATCTTTTCTAACCTATCTAAGCGCAACATTAATAAGCTCACTACAGCCTACAACAACATAGCGAGATTTGACACTGCCTCCCCATATAAAACACATCACTGTCTGAACCTCTCTAAACTAGGATGGCTGGAATTACCCCACCTAATTCAGTACTATCAGCTTACAATTGCACACAAAGTCCTTTACCAGCCTGAAAACATACCTATGCTCTCCACCCTTATAAAACCATACAACAACTTAAAAGCCTTACGCTCTTCAAATAAAATACTAATTCAAACCTCTCTTTCTAAGAACACAGCAGGTGACTCCATATTTTCCAACTCTGTTGGTAAAATCTGGAACCAACTTCCTCCTGACCTTATAGCCCAGACTTCCATTATGCTATTTAAGACAAAATTGAAACTCTTTCTTACTAAACACTGGCTTTGCTCTTGTATCAATCCCAGTTGATCTAGCTCCTCTCTGACCTCCTATTTCTCCTCCTTTATCCCTCATACTGTCTTCCAAATATATTTCTTCAATTTATTCTTTTTCCTTTGACTTGAATTATGACTATCTAAGCTTAATAACTTTACTTCTCTATTAACACTCTTGTTAACTTTTTTAAAAAAAACTTAATCCTTCTCTCCCTTTTTTTACCATATCCTCACTTATATAATTTCCTTCTCTCTCTATCCTCTTCTTTTTTATCTCCGTGAAACTGTTCCTACTGCCTTTCTTATTTGTGTTTTACTACCACACTTGACTTATAACCATTGTGAATATTTTGTATGAACTGTTTTGTTACCATGTAGTAGATAGCGGAGCTTTTCTCCTCGGGCCTCCACTGAAAATGGACTTGTATCCAGTTGGACTAGCCCGGTTAACAAATGTAAAATAAAATAAATAAATGTAGTCCAAGGAGGTACGTCTCAGGTCGTTTACACCAGCGTGGACAATGACCGAGTCGTACTTGTACCTGCTGTTGAGAGACCTGAGTGCTTGCATTATGTGGCGGATTCTAGCGCCCGACAGGCAGCTTACTGTGACCTTCTCCTTACTCAATCTGGTGAGCGGGACGTCAGTGTGTCTGACTATGGAGTCACCAATGACGAGTGTGTCTGGCATTGTGTTTGGCCTTAAGGGCTGTGACTGTTTGGCACACCGACTGTGTGGTCTATGTGTTGCATGTGTTGTGTCCTGAGGTGGTAGTTGTTTGGGTGTCTGCTTTGGTGGCCTCTGCTGTTCTGGTAGATTTTTGATCAGAGCCTCCGAGTATGTCTTTGTGTGTTTATGTGTATGATTTGAAGTTGTGATAGTACTATGTGAGACTGGGTATGTGGTGTGTGTGGTTACCTTCTCCTCCTGACTGGTCTTGCCAGTCCTATTTTGAGAGAGCTCAGCCTCCAGTTTGGCTGTATAGTTGCATCTCTCACATGTATTTGTGTTTTGTGGGAGGAGGAGAGGGTTGTCTGTGTACATGAGGCAATTGTAACATTGCCTCAATATTCCCAGGTTCACCAGATGAGCAGGAGAGGGCACTAGCAACTGATCCCTTGACATGCTAGAAGGAATAGACAAAAAAAACTTAAAAAAGACTCCGGGGGATGTGGGTGATCGAGAAAGGGGTTTTAGGCTGGTGGGGTACTATCTATAATAAAAGTGCTATATCAGGGTGAAAAGTACTGTAGGAGCAAGTGCTAGGCTTTACAGATAGAGAATACTCTACTTGGGAATCAAGTAGAGATGAACTTTTTAGTTATAGGATACGCAGGTTAGATCAATAGTACAGTTCAAGGAAGGCTGTTTTAAGGGAAAATTTGAAGAGTGGACTTTAGGAAGCCCGAATAGTTTAACCCTGATTAACCGCCGCTGCTCTTGTGTGCTACAGTGGCAACTCCGCGCTAACGCACGTTTAGCGTGTTTTAAATCAGGGGGCTGAAAAAAGCTAGGAACTGGCCCAAAACGACCAATGGACTACAAGTTACTGGCTGAAACCTCACCAAATTGGACTAACAGGTTGCTCAGTGCTTCCCACTCCCACTGGTAAGCAAAGAAACTTCCCTCCTTCCAAATAAGGCAATGAATCAGTAACAGGAACTACAACAAAAGCCCAGGGATCAGCAACTCTGAAACTGGACTACTCTAGTTCAGTAAGGCGGGAAAACAAGAGATATATATTTTTTTTTTTTTTCAGAAACAAGGAGAAAACAGACAGTAGAAGCTATAAATTGGCTAGCGCACTTGAGTGTGTAGCCTACAGATACAATTTGTAACAATTACAAACTTAAAGTAACAATTAGAAACTTAAAGTGCAATAAACAGTATAAATGCAGAAATCACTTTCAATACAGCAGCAAAATGTGAAACCTAGTAATTATCTGTGTCTTAAAACAATAGAAAGAATTTCTAGCTGCAGACATCCTGTTTCAGAGCTTGAGATCAAACACAGGTGTAAAATCCTTTGCTTATCAGCTTTCTTCCAGAAGGGTGCACTGTGGTTATATTTTTGAAGCTCAGAACATACAGAGGTTTCTTATATTTGTCAAGCCTGTGGGTCATATTAATATTTACAAGGACACAGAATTATTTACAAAATTCTATCTAGTATATGGCAACCTTCACAATTCTTCCCCACACCCCCCCGGAGAACTCAAGCTAGTTTTTCAAGTGACCCTTGAGAAACGATTGAGAGGGTTAGGTCTATCTGAATATACCTTACTCCATTCCCTGTCTTGAGAGCCCATCTGCATGGCATTGCTAATCCCACTGTGGTGCTGCACTGACATATATGCTTATAACCATCCACCTTAGCTACTTGGCATTTTGCTGGCTAGCTCGATGTAACCATGGTAGAGGATTGTGATCTGTAACTACAGTGAATTTACTTCCATATGGATAAGGCTTAAGTTTCTGCAGTGCCTGCACTATGGCTAGACATTCCTTTTCTACAGCTGCATAGCATGCCTTCCTGGCTTAGAGCCTGCAACTGAGATAAACCACTGGGTGCTCTTCTCCCTATGAAGAAATCTCGCTTAGCACAGCCCCACCCCATGGTTCAAAGCATCCATCTGCACAACAAATTATTTGCTGTAATCTGGACTGGCTAACACACGGGGTCCTTCCAAAGCTTCTTTAAGCTTCTGGAATGCCTGCTCACATGCTGTGGTCCACACTACCTTATCTGGCCTGTTTTTCTTTGTCAGGTCTGTGAGGAGGAGCAGCTATGGTACTATAACTGGGGACAAACTTTCTGTAGTACCCTGCTGTTCCTAAGAATGCCCTCACCTGCATTTTGGTAACAGGTGCAGGTTATGCCTGAATGGCTTCCACTTTGGCAGGTTCTGGCCTGATCTTACCACTCCTCATTCTAAGTCCCAGGTAGGAGACCTCTGCCATACCCACCTGACATTTGCTGGGCTTAATGGTCAACCCTACCCTCTGTAGTCTGCCCAGCACCTTTCTGACATGCTGAGGGTGCTCCTGCCAGGGAATGGTTGTAGATGGCAATATCTAGGTAAGCACGGGCAAATCCTCCTGCTAGTATATGATCTACAAGCCTCTGGAAAGTCGCTAGGGCATTTTTCATCCCAAAGGGCATCTTTGTGAGCTCATACAGGCCAAAAGGACTGTCACAGGCCGACCTCTCTCTAGCACTGGGTGTCAAGGGTACCTGCCAGTAAGCTTTGGTAAGATCAATGGTAGTAAGTTACTCAGCCCCTCCCAGCTGCTCTAAGGCTTCATCTGTCCTAGGCATAGTGTAAGCATCTGACTCTGTGTGACTATTTAATTTCATGTAGTCCACACATAACCTGGTGCTGCCATTCTTCTTTGGTACCAGCACTACTGGGAAGGCCCAAGGACTGTTGGACCCCTGAATTACCCCTAGTTCCAACATTTCCTGTATCTCCTCCCTCAGAGTCTGTTTGACTCTCTCAGGCACCCTATAAGGGGCCTGCCTAATAGGCCTTTGGGGTCCTTTATCCACCTAGTAGGTGTACCCTGGTTTCCCAGTGAGCATGTCCCCAAACTCCTGTAACACTGCTAGGATTTCTCAAACCTGGGTAGGAGGTAGCTGCTGGGACATTGCAACCCCTTCCACTGAGGTGCCAGTTAGAGCCTTACAGGACATCAGTCACCAGATGTACCTTGGACTCCTCCTGCAGTCCACTGCAAATGCTCAGCACAAGGGCCTGCCTATCATGGTAAGGTTTCATCATGTTAACATGGTACAATTTGTGCCCCTGCCTCCTGCCTAGCAGTTCTACCATGTAGTTTACATCACTGACCTTCCTTACTACCTTGTTGGGTCCCTGCCAGGCTGCTTGCAACCATTACCTGCTGCCCTACACCATACTTTCTAGCTCGAGCATTACTATCATGCCAGACCTTTTTCTGCTGTTGGACTTCTGCCAGGTTCTCCTAGGCCAATCCCATGAGATCCCTGAGCCTTGTCCTTAGGTTTAGGATGTATGCCACAACAGACACATTGTGGGATTCACATTCACCCTCCCACTCATCTCAAATTAAATGTAGATGTCCCCTCACCCTATGGCCATACAGCAACTCAAAGGGTAAAAACCTGTGGATTCCTGGGGAACCTCTCTGTAAGCAAACAGTTGGAGCAAATGTTTGTCCCATTTCCTCTTAAACTGGTCTGCAAATGCCCACAGCATAGAATTCAGTGCAGAGTTTAACTTCTCAAAAAGACCATTTGTCTAGGGATGGTATGAGGTGGTCTTTAGGTGCTTCACCCCACAGTACTTCCACAGGCAAGCCAGCATGTCTGGTATGAAATTGAAACCTCTGTCAGTCGGTATTTCTTTTGGGAAACCTACCCTGATGAAAATCTCTAAAAATGCATTTGCCACCTTTTCTGCCTCAATGGAGGACAAAGCCACTACATCAGGGTATCTTGTAGCATAATCTACTACCACTAGGATATACTTTTTCCCTGTGGAACTTGGGGTACTCAGAGGCCCCACAATATCCATAGCTACCTTCTGAAATGGCTCCTAAATCACTGGCAAAGGAGCTTTCATCTTGTCTCCTGCCTTGCTTAACTTTTGGCACTGCTCACAGATCCTGCAGTACTCTGTACATTTCTGGAAATCCCATGCCAATAGAAGTTCTGCATAATACATCTCTCTCTCTATGTTTTATGCCCATATGACCTGCAAAGGGAATATCATGGGGTATGGCTAGAAGTGCCAGATGGTAGGCTCTAGGTGCTGCCAACTGCTGTATTCTCTCACCTTCTAGCCCTCCCTCAGGGGTCCACTCTCTGTACAGTAATCCTTTGTCCCAGTGTGCAGATTCCCCCTTCCCTTTTTTCAATCAGGTGCCTCGGGCCTTGTAATGTAGGGTCTGAGAGCTGAGCCTGTCTCATCTCCCTCTTTGTAACCCTTCCCAGCTGCCCTTCCACAGAAAGTCTAGTATCGTCTGACAGCAGTACCTCACTGTCAGCCTGGGTACTACTACTCATCTCTGTCCTTACAGTCACTCTGTCTAAGGGATCATCAGTACCAACAAGCAATTGTGGCTCACCTTTAGTCTCACTGCTACAGTGTAGCTCCCTCCCTGAAGTAGCCACCTCACCAGTCCTGGCTGCAAGTGTGTGGTCGGTCAGGTCTCTCCCAGGCTACCAAACCCACGTGCTTGTCTCCAAGCCTAACTATTTGTAACTGCATGAGTACATAATACTGCATTATCAAAATCAGTCCCTATCAGAACATCTGCAGGGATATCCTCAAACACACCTACTTGCTGGCTTCCTTTTCCACCCTCTCAGTCAAGACCATCAGTGAATTATTTTAGGTAGAATACTTCGAAACACACAAGTGCACCATTTAAACAAAGCTAGCCAGAGGTATTTGGAATAGGGTCTCTCCTAAAGCTCTGACTAGAGTAGACTGCCCAGGCAAGTAGTGCTCCTCTGTAACCATTGCAGGCTTCACAATGGGTATGTCAGAGGCTCTCTCTCTTAGCAATGACCTATTTGCCATTCACTATGATAGGATATAACCACTTGTGGACGTTTGGTAGCCTTGTCTCAAGACAACCTATTGTTGGCATTTTGTACTTGCCACTTACTGGCTCCCCTCACCTATTGTTCCCCACCTTGCCTTCATGGACATCTATATGCTACATGGCCCTACTGGTTGCATTCAAAACATTTAACCCTAGGTCCTGGACATGTACCTGGACTAGTGGCTTCCCCTGCTACTGGCGGACTCTGTTGGGGGTAGTCTGGGCTGTCCACCATGGGTTCATGTAGACCCATGAGCAGCACTAGGTGTCCATTTCTTGTGCAGGGATGCCGTGCTTGCTAAGTATAGGTCTCCCTTCTTCCCCAACTCATCTACAGCAGAGCATTGTCTATCAGCTAACAAGATCCTCATGCCCTCAGGCAAAGTCCTAAGGGCTTGTTCTCTCACCAAAAGGTCTGCCAGCCCTTCAAAAGTAGTGACCCTGACATACACTCGCCACCTATGAAAATCCTATGAAAATAAGTGCTTAGTTCAGCAACATATTCACACACTCGTGCCTTGCATCTATGCTCACAAAACTTCTTCCTATAAGCTTCAGGTGTTAGCTTACAAAATTCTAGCAAACAATTCTTTACAGCATTATAATTTAAAAAGTCAGGATCCAGATATCTTGGACAACTCCGTTACACTTTACCATGGAGTAAGGGGGTCAGGAACCGTACCCAGA
The DNA here is from genome assembly GCF_019279795.1 of Protopterus annectens. Classification (NCBI taxonomy): domain Eukaryota; kingdom Metazoa; phylum Chordata; order Ceratodontiformes; family Protopteridae; genus Protopterus; species Protopterus annectens. Next base: position 151,531,200 of record NC_056742.1, read on the forward strand.
GCCTTTGGTCAACAATATACTGTTTGCATACCCCCTCAAACATATGAATGAAACTATCAAAATTATCCCAGTCTGTGGAAGAAATTTACTGACCTTTTGTGCTTCTGGGGTCCAGTTACTCCCTTCCCCATTACCTCCATGACTCTGGTGAAGAGCCAGCATCTCCTTCTCATGTTGTCTCTGCCTCTCCTTCTCCTCAGCTTCCAGGTGTAGCAGTTTCTCATTCTCCTCAGCCTGCAGATGTGACAGTTTCTCATTTTCCTCACTCTGTAGATGCCTAAGTCTCTCTGGTGTTTCTATTTCCAAATGCTTGGCCTCCACCTCAAGTGTCTTTAGCTCCAGATGGATTTTTAAGTCCTCTGTAGAAAGGTTGAGCTGTCAATTCTCTGAGGGTTGTACATGACAGCCCTTCTAATCATTCTCCTGGTTGCTATTTTCTGATGCAGCTGTGACCAATCCTGCAATCATGTCTGCTTTAGTCAGGTTTCCATGCACCAATCCTTTCGCCTGGCACATCTCAGCCAACTGGCTCCTTGTCAGCTTGCCATATTCCTCTGCTGACATGCTTGCCTGCTCTCCCTAACTAACTAAGCTAGCAAAAGAAATAAAACAATTGTGATCTGAACTCTGAATTTTCACTGCGTGGCTGATTTAGAGTACAAAAACACTTACAGTGATCACTGTACACAAGCTGCAGGAATTTGCTATCCACACCACTACAAGCCAATTAGTATGCGATGTGGTTAACTCACCGCTATCATGCAATTAGTATTTGATGTGGATATCCCACCACTGCTAAACAATTAATATGTGATGCCCGTGCACTGGCCCAGTAATCAAGGAGCCTCCATCCTCACCACTACCACCAGTGATGGGTGTCCACATTGGGATGGATAACAAGTACACACACAGTAAAGTACAATTTCCCTTAAGGGCACACAGAGATCACAGTCAGTCTGGGACTGGTTTCTCCCTTTCTCTCCAGATCCCCAATAAGACTCCCCACTGGCACAGCTAAAGGATACAGATCTCAGGTGAGTGGTCAAGCCAAAACCTCCAGCACCCTTTCTGTCCAACCAGTGCTTTGTGTCCCTGCCCAAGTAGCTGACACACACACACTTTGAGATATAAATTATATACAGACACTCTTGGGGAAGGCTGGCACAGGTTCTCCAGCTATGCCCCCTCCTGCCCAGACTATAAGGTAGAAATCACTTCCACCAACCGCTACTTATCAGCTACTATAAGGCCCTTCCCAAAGGGTGACCAATTCCACTGTGTGCTGTTACTGTTATCCAAATTGTAAGTGTAACCCCAGGGCTAAGGCTATTGGAGTGACTTGTACAGAATCACCAAATACATGCAAGTACTCTGAGAGCTTAAATTATCTATACACAAAACAGTTAAAAAATATTTAATAATAAATAACACAAGACAATACTCATTAGTTCAGTAAAGTACTAATAGAGAGTTCAGAAATCACAGGAAAATACTTTAAAACAATAGTGTAGGATAGTCTGACATAAATATAGAAAACAGGTAGACTAATCTGGCTATACTCCTATATGTCTCTAAGAGAAACTGTGTTCTAAATTCTACTTACAAGGTCAAGTGCTGGTGAGTTGTCAACTTGAGAACAAAGTACAAAATGCTATCCTTACTTTCTGAGATAGCCCTTAAATTGATAATGCACATTACTGCTGAGTCATTTCAGATTACATCATTTTTGTTACTTCTTAAGTTTCCCAGGCTCACAGAAATGAAAATGTAAGATTTCTCTTTTGATTTGCACCTGCCAGGAGGCCAAAGCAATAAAAGACAACTTTACTTGTGAAACTCAGTAATTATCTATGCCTTAAAACAATAGAAATAATTTCTAGCTGCAGACATCTTGTCTCCAGGCTTGAGATCAAACACAGTCATACAATCCTTTGCTTAGCTTTCTTCCAGCAAGGTGCACTGTTACATTTTTGAATCTCAGAACATACACCGTTTTCTTACATTTGTCAAACAAGCCTGTGGATCATATTAATATTTGCAAGGAATAGAATTATTTACAAAATTCTATCTAGCTAGGCTGGCAGCCTTCACAGGGAGGATGATGGATGAATCAAAGGTTCCACTGGCAAATTTTAACTTCACACTTGAAGCCTAGAGCCCTGCTAAGCTAGTCACAGGTACTTTGCAAGTCCAGTTCTGTTGTGTGGACTGTCTGACCTACACAACTACCTCAAAACTTTTCCAGAAGCAATAGAGGAGAGAGGTAGGAGCAGGTGACTGTCTGCTGCACACGTGTTATAAATGGTATTTAAAAATATTGCTTCTGATTGACTTACATGTGGTTAAGAGCAGCATATTAATCTGACTGAGATGGATAGATGACCTTAAACCAGAATCTGATTGCAGCTACTGGAAAGCCATATATTGTGTGCATCTAAGGAAGTTTCCTTAAGTTGGAACTCTGATCTGATGTGAAGGACAGGAGAAGTTAATAAGACAGGCGAGTGATACATGTAAAAAGTAGTTTGATTAGGCAACAAGTGTGAAAACAATAACAAAATGTATTCAAATAATCCTTATCTTTTTGGAGTGGCATTCTGGCCAATTGATTCAGTTTAGTTGAGTATGATGGCTGTGGTGTACGAAGTAGACAGGCAGTGAATACTATAGTGTGAAAAAGTTTTTGAATAGCTCGTCAAATGAGTTACAGAGCCTACATATCAAGTAAATGAAACAGTTCAGTGTCATACACTAAGAAAAAATGAACAGATCTGGACACAGCTACAGTTTTTAATGCAATTCATTTTACTATTATAAAAGAAAGAAAATCAGAATAATCATGGACAGTGTTTAATCATGGACAGTGTTTGTCAGTGGGTCTACTTCTCCTTACTGAATTTTCACTTGTTCAAATCCAAGATTTTCTACTCCACTTTAGTGAAACTCCAGTTAAGCAAAACCACATACTACCGAACAGCTTTCCCTGGGAAACAAACCACTTGGCTGCCAGGGTGAACTTTGCACTTTTCCCCAGCGTAGTGCAATCTCTAAGTTGGTATATTTAGTTACATCTCGTATTGGTTTAATTTATTTCCATTGCTGTATTTTCCCTGGTGGCCAAGTGGTTCATTTCCCAGGGAAAGCCATTTGCTTAACTGGAATTTAGCTGAAGTGGAGTCAGCAATCTTGAATTTGAATAAGTGAAAATTCGATAGGTAGAAGTAGATGTCCTTCAAGAATACAGCTGCAGTCATAACATATGGGTTGTCCTGCCTCAGGCAGCCCTCGGTCGGCCGAATTCCAAAGTCTGGGTCCGGCGTCGGCTGGTGTCGCCTCCTCTCCGATGTCACAACGGCTGGAGTATAAAGGCATCGGCCGACGCCATCTTCTTCAGTCTTTCTTGCCGCGCGGTACCCGAAGCAGAAGCAGTTCGCAAGTGCCGGTCGGTCACATCTGTGTTTTCAGTACCGAAGTCATCTAAAAGCTAAGTACCCCGTTGGGGAACATTTTTTCTTGCCTCAGCCGATGTCAGAACAAATTGAGAAAGTTAATAATTGTTTGTCTTGTGGTAAACAAATGCCTCATAAGGACTTCCATTCTTACTGTCTTCCTTGCCTGGGCCCAGACCACGACGTCTCGGCCTGTGCTTGCTTTAATAAGCGCACTCTCAGGCGCCGAGCAGAATTTGCTGAAGACTTTTTTGGCGAATCCTTCGCATATACCATGCCGTCGGATCAACCGACAGCTCAATCTTCCAAAAAACGGAAGGACCGGGACCGGCATCCTCGGCCCGCGTCCTCTACCGATACTACTCCTAGACCCTCCGCTAGTGCTTCGGTCCCTGCGGAAGCGGTAATTCAGCCGCTCCAGGCCGACGATACAGCATTAACTAGTCCTTCGGTCCCGGAGACCTCTCTGGTGCCGGTTGTTGATTTTCCTCCGGATACCAAAGTTCTTGATTTACCCCACACCATTCCGGTGGACAAGGTCACTCCTGCACGTGGGGCTGCTAGGCCTCCTGTATCTATGTCCATCAAGGCCTTTGCACGTGCTAAGGCCGCCAGCCAGGCCAAGGCCCATCCTAAACCTGCTGTCCAGGCCCCCTCTTCTGATAAACAGATTATGTCTCTTGCTGCAGACCTTATTTCCCTTATCAGGGGGTCTCAGCCTCACCCAGACAGAGGTTCTCAGCCTCCTGCAGAGAAAAGGCCTAGAACTGAGCAGACTGAAAACCTCTCTTCAGATGAGGCCTCTGGGGATTCTGAGCATTCAGATATTCAAGAAGAATCCTTCCAGGCCTATGAGAATTCTGATGCTGAGGAATCAATACCCTCTGCCTCTCCTCCAGAGGATTTCTCTTTTGGTGAAGTCCTGCACTCAATGAGGGAACATTTCCAATGGCAGGGTCAGGAATTCTCTGATTCCAGGAAAAGGCTCCGTACCTTCCTAAAGCTTCCCCAGCACAGACCTTTAGCTATTCCTCCTGTGATGGATGTTTTGGATGATGTTTTCTCAGATTCCAGTGCTAACCCTGACTCTCTCCCCCCCTGCTCCTGTCAAGCCAGACAGATATTACAGAGTCCCTGACACTCTCCCCCCCTGCTCCTGTCAAGCCAGACAGATATTACAGAGTCCCTGATACTCTCCCCCCCTGCTCCTGTCAAGCCAGACAGAGATATTACAGAGTCCCTGACACTCACAAACATTTCTTTAAGACCCACACCGTGGATTTAGAAACTATTTCACAGGGTCCCAGGGGAGTGGCTACCTCCACTGCCAAGAATCCTTTGCCAGCGGATAGGGAAGCCAGGTCTATGGAGAGATGGGGTAAAAAAGTTTATACCTCTACCACCCTAGCCATGAGGTCTCTTAACTGCCTTTTTCATATGTTTCAGTACCAGGATTTTTTACTGGATGATTTACAGAAAAAGTTAGCCTCTCCTGAGCCTATTGACAGAAAGGCATTGCAGGATCACATACATAACACTCAGCAGGTTAACAATCATTTTCTTCAGTGTGGTTATGATGCATTGGAAGCTTCATGTAGGGCAGCTATGACTTGGGCTGTGATACGTAGACATGCTTGGTTAAAAGATCAGCCACTGCCAGACCATGTCAAAGTAAAGTTATTTGATGCACCTCTGGAAAAACAGAAGCTTTTTGGCGCTATTGCACAAGATGTGTTAAAGTCCATTGAGGAAAAAGCTAAGTCAGTACAGACAGTCAAGGATTTCCTCCAGGTTCAGCCACCTAGATTCAGTAGAAACTGGCCTTCAAAGAATTGGTCCTTCCCAGACTCGGACAAGTTTCAAAGGGGAAAGAACAGGCGTGGCCGAGGACAATACCGGGGCTCCTACAGGGGACGCCAATGGCAACCTACAAATCAAAGAAGTTATGCAGCCAGTCCAGCTGCACCACAAGGACAATCACAATGACTTGACTTTCATACCGCCTACAAGGGCTCAGAGAGAAGCACCCTTGGGCGGAAAATTATCCTTATTCTCAAAGAACTGGCATATCTTAACCAAGGACAGTTGGATTCTGGATTTAATAGGCAAGGGTTACAGATTCCACTTCTATACTTTACCTACAAGACAAGGCATGCCAAACCTGCCACACTATCAAAGGGCAGAGGCACTCATTCAAGTTTCAAAGCTATTAAGTATAAAAGCAATAGAAAAGGTACCTCCCCAGGAACAAGGCCAGGGATTCTATTCAAGACTGTTCCTTGTTCCAAGAAAGGAAAACAAATGGAGGCCTATACTGGACTTGTCTACTCTAAATACTTTTCTCATTGTGCCAAAGTTCAAAATGCTGACATTACAGCAACTCCTTCCCATGCTGGGCAAGGGGTCTTGGCTGGTCACTCTGGACCTCAAGGAGGCATACCTGCATGTCCCAATCAGACAAAGCTGCAGAAGATACCTCAGATTTCTTGCAGGGACAGAGCACTATCAATTCTCAGCATTGCCGTTTGGCTTATCTACTGCGCCCAGAGTGTTTACGAAATGCCTGGCATCAGTAGTGGCACACTGCAGACTCCAGGGAATTCAAATATACCCCTACCTGGACGACTGCCTCATACAAGCAGACAACAGACCAACCTTAATAAAAAACCTGGACTATGTCATGCAATTACTACAGGCCTTGGGATACACAGTCAACGTTCAGAAATCAAGGCTACTGCCATCCCAACAGATTATTTTCCTAGGAGCCAAACTGGACACACAAACACAAATGGCCTACCTCACAGAGGAAAAACAGCAGCAGTTACCAGAGTACTTCAAAGGCCTAGCACAGCTCTCCCAGCTGACTGCAAGGAAACTCCTGCAGGCCCTGGGGTTCATGGCATCATGCATTCTTCTGATACCTTTGGCAAGACTTCATATGAGAAAGCTGCAATGGTATTTGAAAAGCTTATGGTCCCAACACAGCCAAAGCCTAGAGGACGTAATCCCACTTATTCCATGCCTGCAAAAGGAATTCTTGTGGTGGGCTCAAGCAAGTCAGTTAAACAAAGGCATGTCTTTCAACAGACCTCAAGCAGGTCAAATAATTACAACAGACGCCTCAGATCATGGATGGGGGGCGCACATGGAGGGCAGATGCGTTCAAGGTCAATGGACACCAAAGGAAAGACATCTGCACATAAACCAAAAACAGATGCTGGCAGTGACTACATGCAATCGAGAGTTTCGAAAAATCACTGCAGCAAGGACATTTACTAATAAGGACAGACAACACCACTGTCATGTGGTATATAAACAAGCAGGGAGGGACTCATTCATACCCCCTCTGCAGACTAACAATGATTCTCTGGGAAAAAGCACTGAGTCTGAAGATACACCTGCAATCCCAGTTTGTGCCAGGCAAGGACAATGTACTGGCGGACAAGCTGAGCAGAAATTTCTTGGATCCACACGAATGGATGCTGCATCCCCACATTTTCTCACAAATAACAAAGACATGGGGAACACCGGACATAGATCTATTTGCGTCTCACACAAATCATCACCTGGAAAAGTTCTGTACCAGGACCCACCATGCACTGGCCTGGACAACGGATGCTCTCTCCTTCAGCTGGAATTCCCTAAAAATGTATGCATTTCCTCCTCTGCCACTGTTGACCAAGGTGATCCTGAAGATCAAAGCAGAACAACCAACAGGCATTTTGATAGCTCCAGACTGGCCAAAGCAACACTGGGTACCCATTGCTGTTGAGCTTAACTCGGACCAAATCGTGGCCTGTGCCCCTATGGCCCCTGCTCCTAACACAACACAACTACAGGACTGTTCACCAAAACCTGAAAACATTACATCTGACAGCCTGGAGGTTTCTTTAACTCCTTCCGCTTCCAATCTTTCCAAGGCAGTTCAGGACATCTTATTGGAAGCACGCAGACCATCCACCAGAAAAGCCTATTCAGCCAAGTGGAAGAGATTCAGCATCTGGGCTGCCAACAGGGGTCAGGATACAACAGTACTGAGTATACCTCCGATATTGGAATACTTGGCAGAAATGTTTCATTCTGGACTCTCATATTCTTCCATAAAGATTCATGCCTCAGCAATCTCAGCAAGATACAATTGTGATCCACCAGTGTTCTCACACCCTTTGCTAAGACAGTTCCTGAGGGGGATAAAGAATATCAAGCCTCCCAGAAAACAACCGGTACCTGCATGGGACCTCAATTTTGTACTGGAAAAATTATCTCTGCCTCCCTTTGAGCCAGCAGCAACCTCGGAGATGCAATTTCTGTCATGGAAAACGTTTTTTCTATTGGCAGTCACATCAGCAAGAAGAGTCTCAGAGATACAGGCACTCATGGCAGTACCTCCATTCCTCATTTTCCATCAGGACAGAGTCTCTCTAAGAACAAATCCTTCTTTCATGCCAAAGGATATTTCCAGGGTGTCTCTAAATCAAGCTATTCACCTTCCTACTTTCTTCCCCAATCCTCAAAATAGAGGGGAAAGACTGCTGCATACCTTGGACATACACAGGCAACTACGCTACTACTTGGACAGAACTAAGGCCACCAGAAAGTCTGACCAGCTGTTTGTAGCCTATGCTGCTGGAATACAAGGAAAAGCAATCTCCAAGCAAACAATTTCAAAATGGATTGGACACTGCATCAGATTCTGCTATTCTTACCATGGAAAAAGTGTGCCAGCCAATATTAGGCCACATTCCACCAGAGCTATAGCCACATCCACAGCTTTCCTAAGAGGAGTGGCTACAAAGGGCATTCTAGAGGCTGCTACATGGAGCTCTGTGCATACATTTACCAAACACTACAACCTGCCTTTATACTCCAGATCCCGAGCAGGCTTTGCTTTGGCAGTCCTGCAGGGCATTTTAGCCACACCATCCTTTTCTTAGCTCCATCCACCCCCAGCTTGGCTATGGTATTCAACCCATATGTTATGACTGCAGTTGCATTCTTGAAGGACATAGTACAGTTTTGTACCTACCATAAATGTAGATGTCCGATAGATATGCAACTGCAGTCGGATTTTCCCTCCCGCCTTCCCCTCTTTTCCTTCATTTGGGTCCATTCCCCCTGTTCCTTTAGCTGGGGGTATCTCCTATGGTGTATCTGTTTATTACTGTTGTGCATGTCTGGAATTGTTTATCCATTCACCAAATTTAGCCTTCCTAGGAGGGCACCTGGCATCTGGGGCAAGAAACACTGAAGAAGATGGCGTCGGCCGATGCCTTTATACTCCAGCTGTTGTGACGTCGGAGAGGAGGCGACACCAGCCGACGCTGGACCCAGACTTTGGAATTCGGCCGACCAAGGGCTGCCTGAGGCAGGACAACCCATATGTTATGACTGCAGTTGCATATCTATTGGACATCTACATTTATGGTAGGTACAAAACTGTACTATCCCCTGTCAGCACCTCTCTGAAGTGCATCAATCAAGTAAATTATGACTAAAGTTCTTAGTTTATTCTACATATTTTTCTAAGCATTCTTGGTTGGTTTACACCAAAAGTAGTACATCTCAAAGTCCCAGAGTTATGCAAATCTGCAGGACTCCTGATTTCATTAAATAGGTTTCTTTTAATATATGTTGATAATCATTTTGGAACTAAATACAACTATGACATTGTAGAGAATGTTATATGACAATCTCATAAATTATCCTATCCCATGAATACCTTTAACTGCATGTGCACTTTACTTGATGGTCTTTGCAGGTAAGGGATTAAAAACACCCCTGTGGACTGAATTGGGCTGCTCCCTTTACCCAGCAATGGCATGCAGGGGCTGCTACTGCTTTATCTTTTAGATATGTTCATCAGTGGTTCCACAGATAACGCACTTTCCTTTTATCTCAAGTAGATTAGAAGAATGTTGGTTCTATCCTCACATTATGTGCTTTTATTCATGCTCCAGTACTGACATGTTCAGGCAACATAATCAAAATCCTGTGGTGCTGAGATGTCCTATTTATGAGATGTTAAACCATGGTCTCCTGTGCCTCATTGTTGGTAACTTTGGATATAAAACTTCCTAAGGCACTTACCAAAAAAAAAAAAAAAAAAAAAGAGAAGGGAAATTTCTATTTTATCCCTGCTAAATTACACCTAGTCAGTACAAAAAACACCTCTGGTCTTCCCTGAAAATATGCCATGCCATGCTTAATGAAAGTAACACAGGCAAAATCAATGTAAAATGTTTTGCTTCTGCATTGTAAACTATAGTTTAAATTGCTTAACCTACAGGTACAATTGATTAAGGGTCTCAGAGTCGTAAGAATCTATAAGACCCTTCAGTAAGTCAGCTTTGTTTAAATGGTACACTTGTGTGTTTTGAAGTACTCTACCAAAAATAATTTACTGATGGGCTAAATAGGACAGTTATGATATAAATTCATGCTGTAAAAATATAAAGAATAGCCTTTTGAGCTATTCGAGCTAAGCTAAAACACCAAGCAGTAGTAGTAACAATTATTTGTAAATTAAACGCCAACCAGTAGTAAAAACCCTTATTGCGATCAAAATGTCTTCACGTTCTTTGTACCAAAACAACAAATCTTATTGCAATTAAAAACATTGTCACTTCTTAGAAGAAAAACAACAAATCTTTATTGGGTGACATTTATATAAACTGGCAGCTAAGTGCTGTCCTTACATAAAGAAACTAGAAATAAATCTTGTATTTATACACATTTCAAAACAAAGGGAAAAAAAAACATTCTATAGACCACATATAATAGTGACTGGGTAATACTTGAATATCTCTCAGAATATATATTAGAATATAGGTGGTTTTAATATTCAAATAGTTATCTTGCTTCCAGCTTCTGTGTGATTGAATGGAGTGTTTGCAGCCAGGAAATTCAGTAGTAAAACCTGAATGAGAGAACTTTAAAAAACTGGTGTTCTATAAGAATTATAAATGCACCTATGTGGATACAGTAATTGGGGTCCATGTGTTTGGTGTTTTTTAACCATCTAATCAACTATGTAGGCTAACTTGTTAAGAGCATGTACTTACACTATCCATTGTGTGATTGGTTAGAGAAAATGTATGCGGGAAATCACAAAGTAAAATCCGAGTGGGTGAAAAACTGAAATGCTGGTCAGCTATGGGTCTTACAACAAACACCAGTGAGGAACTCATAATTTGAGTTGTGTGTGATTGGTATTATTAATATAGAAACTAAATGATGTTCATCGTGTTTCACTGTTGCAGTCATTACACTTGGGTTATCCTGCTGGCAGGCTACCTGCAGTCGGCCTGAATTCCAAAGTCCTGGTCTGGCGTCGGTTGCTGTCACCTCTTCCCTGACGTCAGTGCGCCAGGGGTATAAAAGATGCAGCCGACGCCATTTTCTTCAGTCTTTCTTGCCGCGTGGTGCCCGAAGCAAAAGCAGTTCACAAGTGCCGGTCGGCTGACTACTGAGATTTTCAAAATCGAATTTCAGATCCGAAGTCTTCATTAAAGCTAAGTACCCCGTTGGGGAAACTTTTTTCTTGCTCCAGACCGATGTCAGAAAAAGTTAACAATTGTATTTCTTGTGGGAAGCAAATACCTCATAAGGATTTCATTCTTACGGTATTCCTTGTCTAGGCCCTGACCACCATGTTGCTAGTTGTCGGTTTTGTGCTAGATTTAACCAACGCACAATAAAGCGTCGGTACGATTTTGCTTTTCATTACTTTAGCCGAAGGTTTAACTATATAATGCCATTGGAACAACAGACGACCGGAATTCATACAAAGCCAAGGATAAAGAAAAGGACAGGCATCCGAAGTCCAAAACCAATGATGAAGCCTCTTCTAGGCCAGTCACCGGTTGGCTGGTGCTCAGTGAGGCGCTTTCGCAGCCCCTGACTCCCGCTACCTCAGAGCCACAGGCCACTTCCGACTCCCACGTGGAGACAACTAGGCCTCTGGATACTCAAGGTATTGGCCCTTTGGAAACAAATCCCTCAAATGGGTCCGGAGCCGCTGAGTAGGCATCGGCTTCTGAGGGTGTCTTCAGACCTACACAACTTTATATCAAGCCTACTTCAGCATCCAAGACAAAGTCTAAAACAGTTTTAAAGACAAGGAAACAAGTACAGCATTCTCCAGAACAGACTTCTATGCCTAAGAAACAGATGCTCAAAATGGCTGAAGACCTAATTACTTTGGTCAGGGGTTCCCATCCCCCCTCCTGATAAGAGGCCTAGGCAAGATACTGAATATGATTCCTCTGATCAGCTTTCCATTTCCTCTGATTCCTCTTCAGAACAGGGATATTCTATTCCTCCTTATGAGGATTCTGATGCTGAAGATTCTATTCCTTCAGCCTCTCCTCCTGAGGATTACTCATTTGGGGAAACCCTGCATACCATGAGGGAGCATTTCCACTGGGAGAGCCAAGATTATTCAGATTCTAAGAAAAGGCTTAGAGACTTTCTTTTACTACCTCAGCACAGACCTCTTGCAATTCCTCCTGTTCTAGACATAGTAGATGATGTATTTCCAGAGTCCGGCCTGTCTCCAGATTCATTACCTCCTGGACTTGTTAAGCCGGACAGATACTACAGGGTCCCAGATTCCCATAAATTTCTATATAAAAACCCTGCTGCGGACCAAGAAACTATCTCACAGGGTCCCAAAGGGGTGAAGGCTGCTACTGCTAAAATCCCTGTCCCCTCAGATAGAGATTCTAGGGCTCTGGACAGATGGGGGGGGGGGAGTCTACACTTCTGCTACTTTGGCTGTAAGGGCTTTAAATTGTCAGTTTCATATGCTCAAATATCAGCAATACTTAATGTCTTTGTTAAAACAAAAAATGTTGACAAATTCTCAGTGTTCGGAGAACAAAGATTTGCAGGATTTATTGCATGCAGCTGAACAAGTGGGAAAACATACTTTGCAATGTGGTTATGATTCACTGGAGGCCTCGTGCAAGGCCGTTGTTACAGGTTCTGTTATTAGACGGCATGCTTGGTTAAAGGAACAGAGTCTGCCTGATCATGTTAAGGCAAAATTATTGGATGCTCCATTACAGCATGATACTTTGTTTGGTGTTAAGGCAGAAGAAGTGTTGAAGAAAATGGAGGATAAAGCTAAATCTATGCAGACAGTAAAGGATTTCTTACAGGTACAACCACCCAGATTTAGCAGGAGCTGGCCTTCTAAGAATTGGTCCTTTCCAGCGTCAGGCCACAAAGAGGCAGATTCAGATGCCCTAGAGGCAGGCAACAGCCCCAGGGCTCATACAGGCCCAAACAATGGGGTGATTCTACCTCCAAAAGTGGAGAAGACAAATCACAGCCTTATAGGAAGCTGTCCCAATGACTTCCCTCTGCCCATGCTAAGCACTTACCTTTTGGCAGCACCCTTAGGGGGAAAGCTAGCACTTTTTTCACAAAACTGGCACAGGATCACCCAGGACAAATGGGTCTTAAATATAGTCTCTCAGGGCTACAGGTTCCACTTTCACACCCTTCCAAAGGCAAAAGGTAGGCCCGACCTGCCCCACAATCAATGGGCAGAGGCACAAAAACAAATTTCGTCTCTCATGGACATTAGGGCTATTCAGCCAGTGCCACAACAAGAGCAGGGACAAGGATTGTGCTCAAGACTTTTCTTAGTGCCAAGAAAGGACAAAGCCTGGAGACCAATTCTGGACCTGTCTATTCTAAATACTTTTCTGGACGTTCCATAATTCAAAATGTTGACTCTGCAGCAACTTCTGCCCATGTTGGGCACGAAGGCTTGGCTTGTAAATTTGGACCTCAGAGGCATACCTGCATGTACCAATCAGACAATCTTGCAGAAGATACATCAGATTCTTAGCTGGCACAATGCACTACCAGTTCTCTGCATTGCCCTTTGGCTTATCTACTGCACCCAGGGTCTTCACAAAATGCCTGGCACCAGTAATTGCTTTTTGCAGACAGAGGAATTCAACTATATCCCTACTTGGATGACTGCCTTATTCAAGCAGAGACCAAAGACATTCTACTAAAGCATCTGGCGTTCGTAAAAAGATTATTAATTTGCCTAGGCTACACAGTAAACGAAAAGAAATCAAAACTAGTACCCTCTCAAGAGATAATATTCCTGGGTTCAACCTTAAATACAACTGCCCAGATGGCTTATCTCACACCAGACAAAGGCAACTGACTTCTTACTTCAAAAACATGGCAACAAAGACCCAGTTATCTGCAAGAAAAATTCTGCAGGTTCTGGGCTACATGGCATCCTGCATACTACTAATTCCATATGCAAGACTGCATATGAGGAAACTACAATGGTATCTAAAAAGTGTTTGGACTCAACATTGCCACAGCCTGGAAACATTAATTATTCTCATTCCCTGCCTGCAGCAGGAGTTTCGATGGTTGGCACAAGCCTGTCACCACAACAAGGGACAGCTATTCACTTTACCCACAGCCAGGCAGGCACTAACACAGATGCATCAGATTATGCCTGGGGGGCACACATGGCAGGAAAATATATTCAGGGCACATGGCCCACAAGCCAAATGCATCTTCATATCAATCAAAAAGAGATGCTAGCTGTACAGAATGCCCTGACAGCCTTCAAGGACCTACTTCATCCAGGACAACTGCTGATAAAGATGAACAATACTACAGTCATGTGGTACATAAACAAGCAAGGAGGCACACATTCCTACCCCCCCTGCAGACAAACCATGACTTTGTGGAACACAGCATTGACTTATCAAGTACACCTGCAAGCACAATTCCTGCCAGGAAAGAAAAATACTTTGGCAGACGAACTAAGCAGAAACCTCATGGATCCTCACGAGTGGAAACTAGATCCGCAAATCTTCAGCATGATAACAGGGAAATGGGAATGCCCATACATAGATCTATTTGCTTCCCCTCACAACTGCCAGCTACAGAAATTCTGCACTCGGACGTATCACAAACAAGCATGGAAAATGAACGCCCTTTCATTCAGCTGGAAAGCCCTTACAGTATATGCCTTCCCTCCTCTGCCTCTCCTCCCCAAGGTACTCCTAAAGGTCAGACAAGAGAAGCCAAAAATGATCCTGATTTCCCCAGACAGGCCACACCAGCACTGGTACCCAGTCCTAAAGAGCTTGTCTCAAGGCCCAGCCTGGACATTGCCTCAAATTCCTCATTTGCTGACGCAACAAAACAATCGGATCCTACACAGCCAACTCAGAACCCTAAATCTGGCTGCATGGCGGATAATGTAAACTTTCAGAACACACCTCTCTCTAAAGCAGATGTCCTTCAAGGATGCATCTGCAGTCTTTACAAATGGGTTGTCCTGTCGTCAGGCAGCCCTTCGGTCGGCCGGATTCCAAAGTCTGGGTCTGGCTTCTGCTGGTGTCGCACTTCACCCGACGTCATTGCGGCAGTTATTCGGGTATAAAGGCATCAGCCAACGCCATTTTCCTCAGTCTTTCTTGCCGCGTGGCGCCCGAAGCAGAAGCTGTTCGCAAGTGCCGGTCGGTCAGATCCAGAGATTACTACTACCGAATACTACTTCGAAGACTTCTATAAAGCTAAGTACCCCGTTGGGGACTCTTTCTTGCCTCAGCCGATGTAAGAAAGTTAATAACTGTTTATCTTGTGGGAAACAAATACCTCATAAAGATTTCCACTCCTATTGCATACATTGTCTAGGCCCAGACCACGACGTAGCAGCTTGTCTAGCCTGTGCTTCTTTTAACCGACGGACGCTTAGACGTCGGTCGGACTTTGCTGAACAGATTTTCGGCTCCGATTTTGCCTACATTATGCCGTCGGATCCTCCGACTACGCAAATAACCAAAAAACGCCAAGAAAAGGACCGACACTCGCGGTCCGCGGTTTCGGCCGAAACCGCGGTTAAGCAAGCCACGAGTGTCTCGGTTTCGGCCGAAACCGAGCAAGCGATTCTTTCTTCAGCCGATAAAATGCCTTCTACCGAGGGCTCTTCTAACCTGGTAGAAACGGCTTCTGAAATCCAACCTTCTGTTGCGGTTTCACAGGATTTATCAGACACCATTCCCCTGGATATTTCTACCCCTGCACGTGGCGCTGCTAGGCCTCCTCCAGCTATGTCTATTAAGGCCGTTGCCAGGGCTAAAGCAGCCAAAGCATCAAAACCTGTGCCTGCCAAGCCCCCCTCTCACAGGCCCCGCACCAGCTCCCATATGCTTTCTTTGGCTGAGGATCTCATCTCTTTAATTTGTGGAGCCCAGCCTCATCCAGACAGGGCCTCTCTCCCTCCTCCAGAAAAGAGGCCTAGAGCAGAGCCCCCTGAGCCAGTATCCACAGATGATTCCTCTGATGACTCAGAACATACAGACCCTCCTGAGGCTACTTATTCTCCTTATGAAGACTCTGATGCTGAGGAGTCCATCCCTTCAGCCTCTCCTCCTGAGGAATTTTCCTTTGGGGAAACCTTGCATGCTATGAGGGAACAATTTCAGTGGCAGGGCCAAGATTTCTCAGACTCTAGAAAAAGGCTTAGGACCTTTCTACATTTGCCACAGCATAGGCCTTTAGCTATACCTCCAGTTCTTTATGTTGTTGATGATGCATTTAATGATGCTTGCACTGCTCCTGATTCTTTACCTCCGGCTCCTGCTAAGCCCGATAGGTACTACAGGGTCCCGGACACTCATCACCACTTATATAAGGCTCCTTTTGCAGACCCAGAGACTATCTCCCAGGGTCCTAAAGCTGTAGCAGCTACCTCTTCTAAAAACCCCCTCCCCTCTGAAAGGGAATCCAGGTCCTTAGAGAGATGGGGTAAAAAAGTTTACACCTCTGCTACTTTGTCAGCTAGAGCTTTGAACTGCCAATTTCATATGATTCAATATCAAGAGTTTATGCTTGACCAGTTGACTAAAAAGCTGTCCTCTGAAGAATCTTTAGATAAAAGTATGTTCAGGAAATGGTACATAACATACAGCAGGTTAGTAACCATTCTTTAAAATGTGGCTATGATGCACTGGAGGCTTCCTTTAGATCAGCCATGACTGGCACAGTAATCAGGAGGCATGCATGGTTGAAAGAACAGGCATTACCAGACCATGTCAAATCTAAGCTTTTGGATGCACCTATGGACAAGGTCAATTTATTTGGTTCCCCTGCACAGCAGGTACTAAAAAAGATGGAAGAGAAAGCGAAATCTGTGCAAACAGTGAAAGATTTCTTACAAGTTCAACCTCCAAGGTTTAGCAGGAACTGGCCCTCCAAGAATTGTTCCTTTCCGGACTCCTCTAAGGCACAAAGAGGCAGGAATAGTCACTCTAGAGGCAGAAACCAATCCAGGGGTGCCTACAGGGGTCATCAGTGGCAGGGTAACAACCAACGAGGCACGGATACTGCCACCACCACTACAACAACTCAATCACAGTGACTTGGCGGTGGCACCGCCTACCAGGGAACAACTACAAGCACCCTTAGGCGGAAAACTAACCTTATTTTCAAGAAACTGGCACTGCATTACAAGAGACAAATGGATTTTGCAAACTATAGACCAAGGCTACAGGTTCCATTTCCATACTCTACCAGGAAAGAGAGGAATGCCAAACCTACCACCTACTCAAAGGACAGAAGCTCTAAAACAAATATCTCAATTATTAAGAATGAGAGCTGTGGAAAAGGTACCATCTATGGAGCAAGGAAAGGGATTTTACTCCAGACTCTTCCTGGTACCAAGAAAAGAAAACAAATGGAGGCCTATTCAAGACCTGTCCGCTTTAAACACATTCCTCATTGTTCCAAAATTCAAAATGCTGACCCTACAGCAGCTTCTTCCCATGCTGGGCAAGGAGTCTTGGCTGGTAATTCTAGATCTCAAGGAGGCATACCTGCACGTCCCCATAAGACCAATTTGCAGAAGATACCTCAGATTTCTTGCAGGATCAGAGCATTATCAATTCTCAGCATTGCCCTTTGGCTTATCTACTGCGCCCAGAGTGTTCACTAAATGCCTGGCATCAGTAATCGCTCATTGCAGACTTCAGGGGATTCAAATCTATCCCTACCTGGACGACTGCCTGATACAAGCGGACAACAAAACAAACTAACAGAAGACTTACAAAGAGTCATCTACCTGCTGCAAGCCCTGGGATATACAGTCAATACAAAAAGTCAAGGCTGATTCCATCCCAAAGAATAACCTTTCTGGGTGCAGAACTGGACACATCAAAACAAATGGCATTTCTAACTGCAGAAAAGAAAGAGCAACTTCCTCTCTACTTCTTGGCATTAACAAAGCAGAACCATCTAACTGCAAGAAAAGTGGTACAAGCTCTAGGCTTCATGGCATCCTGCATAATACTGGTCCCTCATGCCAGGCTGCATATGAGAAAGCTACAGTGGTACCTAAAGAATTTGTGGTCCCAGCACAAGCACAGCCTAGAAACCAAAATTCCAATGATTCCATGCCTGAAGCAAGAGTTCCTATGGTGGGCTCAGGCCTGCCAATCAAACACAGGATTGCCCTTCTGCAAAAGTCAACCAAGACAAACCATCACGACAGATGCCTCAGACCTCGGTTGGGGGCACACATGCTGGACAAGTGCATTCAAGGCCTATGGACTCAAGACCAGCTGCATCTGCACATAAATCTAAAAGAAATGATGGCAGTAAAATTGGCAATCCAGGCATTCAGACCTTTTCTCCAAGAAGGCCAGTTGATGATAAGGACAGACAACACCACAGTTATGTGGTACATCAACAAACAGGGAGGCACACACTCATACCCTCTATGCCGGCTGGCACTGGACCTATGGGATGTGGCTCTGAGCTACAACATTCAGTTACAGGCAATTTATGTACCAGGGAAGGAAAACATTCTAGCAGACATATTAAGCAGAACTACAACAGATGCCCACGAATGGATGCTGCATCCGGACATCTTCAAAGCCATCACAAGAGAATGGGGATTACCACAAATAGACTTGTTTGCATCCCTATTCAATCACCAGTTGAAGAAATTCTGCACAAGGACTTACCATCCACTTGCTTGGAAGGTGGACTCCCTATCTTTCAGTTGGAAAGGCCTGACAGCATACGCATTCCCACCACTTCCTTTGATGCACAAGGTGCTTCTGAAGATCAAAGAGGAACATCCAAGGATCATTCTGATAGCCCCAGACTGGCCAAGACAACATTGGTATCCACTGCTGAGGAGCATGTCCCAGGGACAAATATGGGCACTGCCCCTGATCCCATTACTGCTAACACAGAACAACTACAACATCCTGCATCCAAACCTAAAAACTCTGCAGCTAACTGCCTGGAACATTACATAACCGCAATTAACCAAAATTTATCCCAAAGGGTTAAAGACATAATCCTGGAGGCTCGTAGACCTTCAACAAGAAAGAATTATGCAGCAAAATGGAAAAGATATCTCATCTGGAGTACTGCAAAGGGGCAAGATGTGACAATGGTGAACATAGCCAACATCCTGGAGTACTTGGCGGAGCTCTTCCATACAGGCCTGTCCTATTCCTCCATCAAGATACATGCATCAACTATTTCAGCAGAATACAGCTTGGATCCTCCTGTCTTCTCGCATCCTCTGCTCAGACAGTTTCTGAGAGGAATTAAAAATGTAAAACCTCCCAGGAAACCTCCATTGCCAGCATGGGACTTGAACTTTGTGCTAGAAACACTGACTCTTCCTCCTTTCGAACCAGCAGCAACAGCAGAACTACAATACTTATCCTGGAAGACTGCTTTCCTGCTGGCAATAACTTCAGCAAGAAGGGTCTCTGAACTACAGGCATTAATGGCAGTGCAACCCTTCCTGATCTTCCATCAAGATAGAGTGTCCATGAGAACAAATCCTACATTTATGCCTAAGGTGGTATCCTACCATGGAAAGAAAACTCCAGAGAGCATCAGACCTCACTCCACAAGGGCTACAGCCACTACCACAGCTTTCTTACGAGGAGTGGCTACCAAGGACATTATAGAGGCTGCTACTTGGACCTCCGTGCATACATTTGCCAAGCATTATAACTTACCTCTATACTCTAGATCCTGTGCTGATTTTGCCACTGCTGTTTTGCAAGGGATCCTAACTACACCGTAATCTCTTCTCATTTCCTCCTCCCCTAGTTTAGCTATGGTATTCTACCCATTTGTAAAGACTGCAGATGCATCCTTGAAGGACATAGTACAGTTTTGTACCTACCATAAATGTAGATGTCCGAGAGGAATGCATCTGCAGTCAGGATTACCCACCCTCCTTCCCCTCTGAGGTACTCCTAGGGTATTTGCCAATCTTCAGCTAGCTTGGGGGGGATCTATTATGGTGTATTTGTTTGTATATGTACATACATGCTTATTTTGTGTGTTTGCTCTCTACTATTTGGAAACTTTGGCATTTATCCAAATTTAGCCATCCAAGAGGGCACCTGGCATCTGGGGCAAGAAACACTGAGGAAAATGGCGTCGGCTGATGCCTTTATACCCGAATAACTGCCGCAATGACGTCGGGTGAAGTGCGACACCAGCCGAAGCCAGACCCAGACTTTGGAATCCGGCCGACCGAAGGGCTGCCTGACGACAGGACAACCCATTTGTAAAGACTGCAGATGCATTCCTCTCGGACATCTACATTTATGGTAGGTACAAAACTGTACTTTATGGATGTTATTTTGGAGGTCAGGAGGCCCAGCACCAGAAAATCTTATGCAGAAAAATGGAAGAGATTCTGTGCTTGGAACCAGGCACAGGGATTTGACATGCTTGTACCAAATATTCCTCAGATTTTGCAATACCTAACTGAGATGCTGGACAAAGGCCTATCCTTCTCATCAATTAAGATCCATGCCTCTGCCATTTCAGCTCACTACAATACGGACCCACCTATTTTTTCTCATCCACTGCTAAGGCAGTATCTCGGAGGGGCCAAAAACATAAGACCTCCAAGGAGAGCACCAATACCTGCATGGGACCTCAATTTTGTCTTGGAAAAACTCACAGCCTCCTTTTGAGCCAGCCAATACAGCTGAGATAAAATACTTATCATGGAAAACAGTTCTTCTAGCAATTACTTCAGCATGAAGAGTTTCAGAGTTACAGGCACTAATGGCTGTGGAACCTTTTATTATTTTCCATCTGGACAGGGTTTCTCTAAGGACAAACCCAACATTTATGCCTAAGGTCATGTCCAGTGTGGCTCTTAACCAAACCATACATTTGCCTACCTTTTATCCAAACCCACAGAATAAGGGGGAGAGAC
Source organism: Protopterus annectens (assembly GCF_019279795.1). Classification (NCBI taxonomy): domain Eukaryota; kingdom Metazoa; phylum Chordata; order Ceratodontiformes; family Protopteridae; genus Protopterus; species Protopterus annectens. The sequence goes on from NC_056742.1 coordinate 151,551,909, forward strand.
TTCTGCATTCTTTGGGCATACACAGACAGCTACGCTTTTACTTGGACAAAACCAAAGCTTTCAGAAAGACTGAGCAACTCTTAGTGGCATATGCTGCAGGATCACAAGGAAAAGCTATTTCAAAGCAGACTATTTCAAAATGGATAGGCCACTGCATTCGTTTCTGCTATTCACAACATGGCAAATCAGTGCCTAAGGGCATTAGGCCACATTCTACCAGAGCAGCAGCCACTTTAGCAGCCTTCCTCAGAGGAGTACCAACCAAGGACATTTTGGAGGCTGCAACCTGGACTTCAGTGTACACTTTTACAAAGCACTACCACTTACCTCTCTACTCTAAATCCAGAGCAAGCTTTGCCACTGCAGTTCTGCAGGGCCTCATAGCCTCTCCTAATCCTATTAAGCCCCAGCCACCCATCCTCAGCTTTGGGATTCAACCCAAGAGTAATGACTGCAACAGTGAAACACAGTGAACATAGTACAGTTGTGTATCTACCATAAATGTAGATGTTCGAGTGTATTCACTGTTGCAGTCCAGGTTACCCTCCCACCATCCCCTTTTAATTGCTGGGACTTATATGTACTTCTGTTTTCTATACAACCTATGTGGTGTATTTGCTTGTAGATGAAGGTTATGTGCATGCTTTTTTATGATCAGAATTTTTTAGCCTACCCTTTTGGGGGCACCTGACATCTGGGGCAAGAAAAACTGAAGAAAATGGTGTCAGCTGCATCTTTTATACCCCTGGTGCACTGACGTCAGGGAAGAGGTGACGGCACCCAACGCCGGACCAGGACTTTGGAATTCAGGCCGACTGCGGGTAGCCTGCCAGCAGGATAACCCAGGGGTAATGACTGCAACAGTGAATACACTCGAACATCTACATTTATGGTAGGTACACAACTGTACTTTCTTGTTGTTGTACAGCAGATTATCAGTTAAATTAAGTGTAATTTTTTTTTTTAATTTTTTAAATTGAACAGGATAATTTAAATAATAAGGAAATGAACCCCACTTAAAAACATCTCTGTTAAAAATTAAGGAATATAGTTTGTATGCAGTGCTTTCGCTCACACTTCTTCAGATCTGCCTTTCGGGTGGAACCTTTTAATTTGAAAGAAAACTTTTTATTTACAGTAGTACGATAGCTAATAACCAATTAATAATTAAAAATTCATTATAAAAAATAAATAATTGTATAAATCTCTGCCAAAGTCAAATTAAAACAGGAGAGTTCAGCTGTCAGTAATAAACATGGTGATGGAGTCTCCTAAGATTGAGAACGCTGGTGATGGAAATCTGAGTGTGAAGTCTTGGTGGTTTACATGATTCTAATCATTTACATGCTTCTAGTCTTATCTGCCATTCATGCTAAATTCATGCTGTGGTTGTTGTTTGTCTTTCGGCTTTTCCCAGTTAGGAGTCGCCACAGCGGAACTCCTGTCTGCTAATGATTGGCAGTAGATTTTCATGAACGCCGAGGTGCCAGCTCGACGTCCAACCTTCAACAAAGGCACGCCCACTTATGCATGTCTTTCGAATGCCCACCCAACCGCAGGGAGGACATGCAGACTCCACACAGAAGGCACTCCCCACACTCCAGCTGAGAATCGAACGGGAGAACCTCTTGCTGTGAGGCAACAACGCTACCACTGCACCACTGTGGATTATGGGTTAGCATTTCTCATAGGAAACAAGGCATGTTAGTTCATTCATAGTGCAGTCAGAGGTTGGGTGAATATTCATAGAGTAGATTGTTGTAAACCAAGGCACGCTGTCAAGGAACATGTTTTTTTTAAAAAGTAATTTGCTTTGAGCATTATAGAGACCTGAGCTGTATCACAACCAACATGCCATATGTTTGTCATAGTTCCAGCAGCTGGAACATGTGTACAAACTACATTTTCTTTTGCTCACATGGAGATGTGAGCTCCTTGGAAATATGGCTGCAGTGTTATTTAACAATGAATTGAATGCACCCTCTGTGAAAAAAAAAAAAAAGACCAAAACTGTACCTTTTTTTTCTCATAGTGCAAAGCCCCTTACTCCAATAACCCCAAGTGCCTGTACTCCTTGTGCTGATAAAATCAACTCTGAGATCACTGGACTACAAGGGAAGAAGACATCACCAGGCACCGAACCTTTTTGATGAATTGATGACCTAACTGAAAATGCTAAATCATTGCATTTTTTTTCAGGAAGTCTTTTTCTGCAGGAATCTATTTTAGAGGCAGAATAAAAAAGTAAAATAAACCAGATCAACACTGGCATAAGAGGTAATAGCCTAAAATATAGAAATAAGTTGTGTACATTCAAGTACTCTTAATATGTGAGATTACTGTTACAGTATTCCAAACAGATGGGTTTTCACCACTGATGTCAAGCTGGGGTACTAAAGCTTAACCTTCCCTGGCTCATACGTCCAACATATAATCTCAGCTCACAAGCATGAGGAATACAGATGGATTTATAAGCATAGATCCTTGGACTATCTTGCTCTCCAGCACAAACACAGGTCTCACTCCTGTTGGACTGATCTTCATGTAGTTGTTGGTAGTGAATGTACTAACGAAAATCAGATAAGTGCCCCTTTGGAGCATCTTCCTTTACTTATATAAATTGTTTTGCCACGTTTGTTAGATGTCTGCTAGGAAGGGTAAGTGTGAGTGCAGTAGGCAAATTCCCTACAAAGACCTCCATAACCAGTCTATTCTGCCTTGGCACTGAACACGACTACCAGGCATGTTCCATTTGCCAATCCTTTATGCTAAACACTTTACAATCCTATTTGTCTTTGGTCAACACCTTCTTGGAGATCTAACAGTTTAACTGTTTGGTCCACTGAAACATGGCGGATTTCACCTACCAGGACTTGCCTCCATCCCACAATAATAAACTCTGGAGACCTAGGCCTTATATTCAGTCCAGTCTTATTCCGATTCATCTGCATAGGTTTGCAGAAATCATGGTACATCTTGCTCCACATCTTATACCTTCTACTGCGATCCTACTGGAGGTTAGTATGGCGTTGGAGTGTCATACCATTGAGGAAACCACTTTGATTAAGAAGAGGGAACTGCATCTCATCATTTCAGAGGGACCAGAAGGCATCCCACAGGTTTTAGTCAGAAGAGAGTCCTGGGACATTAATTTAGATACTTCAAGGGTCTGACATGCCCCAGTTGGTTCAAGTGGATGTCACAGCAAAGAAAAAGTTACAAAGAACATGTCTCTAGACAAAAGTAGTGGATGGACTTCTCTCAAGGTCTGCACAAGGCCGTTAAGACCCTGAAGCCACCTTCTTGTCTGTTTCCCCCATCACCTCTACCCCTCAGAATATTACTGCTGATTCATCTTCGTCTGAAGAAGAATATGCCTCTGAACCTGGCAATTCTCTGGCTTAGTCCTATCATATCCATTGTCCTTATTGAGTCCCTTCAGATGCTGAAGCCGCCATCTCTCCTGACTCCCCTGTGAAAAGGCTTATTTTGGGAAGACTATATTAAATATGATGAAACATTTTAGTGGGAGTCTAGACAAATTTCAGAGATACAGAAAAGGTTCTACAGTCTATTGGAAATGGGCACTGTTGCACCTTCACCTGCCCCTCCAGTCCTGGAGGCCTTTTTGATGCCTCCCAGTCTATCTCTACAGCTCCTGATTCATAGCCTCCAGCTTCCTAAAGACCTGACTAGTTATACAAAGTTCTGGATGACCATAAATTCTTTATAAGTACCCTGTGACAACAGACCCATCTGCAGTGCATCTCTCCTTTGACAGACCTTCTAAATTGCTCCCCAACACCAATGGCCCTCCCTTCAGACAATGACAGTAGGGTCATGGATAGGTGGGGAAAGAAGGTCTACACTTTCTCTTTGGCTTTGAGGCCTTTTAACTTCCAGACCCAGATGATCAAATATTTGTTGTCCATCCTCAACATTTTGAACAAGGTAGTTGTGGATTCTCAGGGCTCAGAGTCCAAGCAACAAATTCTGTGTCTGGATAATCAGGGCACTTAGAAGGCCAGACATAGTATTATAAAATGTAGTTATGCTGTTGTGGAGGCGTCTTCTAGAGGAGCTGCTTCTGGTACTGTCATCCACAGGTATGCATGGTTGCGCAGACAACATATTCCAGAAGATTTTGAAGCCAAGCTCATTGATTTACCCTTAGACAAGAATCCTTTGACCTGCAGGCAGCTAACAACTTATTTAAAGGCTTCAGAAACACAGGAAGGTGCCCAGGAAGAAATTTACAGAGAAACCTCACAGAGACCTCAGATATGGGAGGCCTCTCTTATCAGAGAAGTCACTGTGACGATCTTCCAAGTCTCCTCTTCTCCCTCAGTCCTGTCTTGTACCTCTCCAAAAGACTCAAGTACATTTCAAATTTCAAAAAGTTTTCCATGGATCAGTTAGGTACTTTCTATGATAAAAAGAGAGTCATGCCATATCATGGAAGGAACTCCCTTCCTTGAACGGTATCCCACCTCCTCCCCAGAACCAACTGCAGCTTCTTCCACCTATCCTCCATGAACTACAGGTCCAAGGCAGAGTATAACCAATGCTTGCCAAATTTGTAGGAAGGTTTTTTTTTTTTTTTTGTTTGTTTTTTAACTCCAAATCTTTCTAAGTTCCAAGAAAAGTACAATGGAGATCCATGTTGGATCGCACCTTACTATATACCTTCCTAAACATGCCAGCTTTCAGAATACTCTGTCTACAAACCCTGTTGCCTCTTATTCTTCCATAGGCACAGCTATTCTCTCTGGATCTAAAGGATGCCTATATACACAATCCCATTCACCCCTCCTGCAGAAAATTTCCTCAGGTTTTGTACTGGCTCATCTAACTTTCAGTTTATTGCTTTGCTTTCTGGGCTTTCCACAGCTCCAAGAGTATTCACAAATTGTCTAGCACCAGTGATGGTCTTCTGCCAAGCTCAGGGAATTCAGATTTTGCCCTGCTTAGGGTATCTGTTGATTCAGACTACCTTGCCACAAACCTTACTGCAGTACCTCCAGTTCACCTTCAACCTACTTGTACTGTTTGGGGTCTCTGTCAAATAGTCTTCTTTTCAGCCCACCCAGGACCTAGTGTTCCTGGCTGCAAATTGGACATCAAGAAGATGCAGTCCTACCTACTTCAAGAGTAGGTGCAAAGCCTTTCAGCTTACTTCCACTCCATCTCCTTCCTCACCACGTATGTGCTGATCCAGTGATGAGTTTGATGGCATATGAGGAAAATTCAGTGTACCTGAAAACAGCATGGCCCCAACACTCATCCACTAGACACAATCATTCCACTCATACCTTGTCTCAAAAAGGAGATCTAATGATGGGTGGTCCAGGAGAATCTTAATCCAGGGCTTCTGTTTAAACCACAGACATCAGTTCAAGAGCTGTACACAGGAGCCTCAGATGGTGGCAGCCCAAACTCAAGAAGGAACACGTCAACCTGAAAGAGATGATGGCCCTCATCCAAGCACTTCAGGTTTTCTCCCACATGTGGAAATCAGGCCCTCTTTGAGTATTCACAGACAACACCACTGTTATGTTGTACTTAAACAAGCAAGGAGAAACCAGATAATACCAGTTATGCAGACTAGCTCAGACTGCTTGGGACCTAGCTGCCCAGAGTAACATGTCACTTCTCACTGTGTAGGTATCATCACAGGACAACATTCTAGCAGACTCACTAAACAGGTCCATTGAGGGCCATCATGAATCAACCCTGAACAGAAAGGTCTTCCTGGACATTCTGCACAAGTAGGGAACACCTTATTTGCCTCGGAGAGCAATAGGGTACTTCCCCTACTTTGATCCAGGACTGCTTACCCTCAGCCTGGAAACAGATGCATTCTCCTTTCAGTGGACAGGGAAGTTTCTTTGCACTTTCCATCCAGGTCCAGAAAGAAAAAAACAAGAATCTTACTGGTGACTTCCTTTTGGCCAAGACTCTCATTACACAGCAGAAGGGATCACTGCTTCATCTGATTCCTTTCAGGTACCAGGTTTTCCATAGACATACTGTGCATTCTACAGGAAGCATGAAGACCCTCTACTCAAAAATTAGTCATAGCCAAGTGGAAGAGATTTTCTTTCTGGTGACATAAAAACAATCAGGACCCCACAAAATCAGAGGTTCATCTTACCCTAAAGGGGGGTCTATATTATATGTTTGAAGTCTGATAACTTCAAATCTCATATGATCGACTCCATATGAGTGAAGTTTTCAAACATTGAACATAAAATATAAACAAACTAAAAATAAAAAACACTACCTGAATGCCCAACACCCCCCATTACTTAAATATACCATCTCCGAGATTGCACTACATTGAAGCGAAGGGAAATATTCCATATGAAGATCTCCGTTGTAACGTTCCATGTTTGAAAACTTCGCTCATATGATGTTGATCATATGAGAATCAAAGTTTCAAACTTTGAACTTACAATATAGATCCTCCTAAAGTATTTGTGTGAACCCATGAGTACAGATCTGTCATACTCCTCCATCAAAACCCACCTGTCAAGCCATCTCTGCCTGTCTATTCCTCAATTCAGCTATGTCCAGGCTTGAGCTCAAATAATTCCTAAAAGGGCTACTACACCTAAGACCCTCAAGGGAGCCTGTGCCCCTCCTTAGGATCTCAACTTCATACTGGAAAAGCTCACTCTGCCACCATTTCAACCAGGAGCTCTAGCAAATCTGAAACTCTGCACCTGGAAAACTATCTTGCTATTCACCTCACTTCTGCTAGGAGAGTCTCAGAATGTCAGGCACTCATGGCTGATCCACCCTTTTTTATTTTTCAAAAGGACATGGTGTCCCTGAGGGTTAATCCCTCCTTCATGCCTAAGGTGGGGAATAAGAAGTCCCTCAACTAGGCCATTAAACTGCTTACTTTTTTCCCATCCCACAGAACAGGAAGGAAAGATTCCTGCACTCGCTAGATGTACAGTCACCTGAGATTTTATTTGGATGAAACTAAATCTATTTGCAAGTCAGACCAACTGTTTGTCTCATCATGGACTCCAATCTGGGCCAAACAAACCATTGCAAGCTGGATCTTTGTCTATCTCCTTTTGTTACTCGCACCATGGCAGCTTTTTGCCCACCTGCCCTCAAGCTCACTCTACTAGGGTAGTGGCATTCTTTGGGAGTCTTCTCAAAGGATTTGATGCAGGACAATCCTGGAAGTAACCACATGGTCTTCTATACACATTTTTCACTAAACATGGCAGAATGTATGTTTTTTCAAGACCCAGAGCTGTCTTTGCTAGGTCAGTTCTGTCTGAACTTTTGGAAAGTTCTCTCCATTTAACCATCCTCCCTTCTGTTCCTTTGAGCTGTGGAAATCACCCATCTGTTTGGAATACTGCAACAGTGATCTTAGTAAGGGCATAGTACAGTTATGTAAGAACTTACCATAACAGTAGATGTCCTACTGATCACTATTGCAGTATTCCTTCCAACCCTAGTTCCCCGTTTTGATGTCACCTCTTCTCTCTTACTGCCCTGTCTGTAGGGCTCTACAATTGAGGGTGCTCCTCTCACTCCCTGCTTGGACCCACCTAGCTGACCAGTCTCTCTCTGGGGTCTTCAGTCCACTGTCTTGGAGAGTCTGAGTATCTACACTCATACATCCACCTATATACCCCTAAACTTACAAGCTGAGGTCATATGTTGGACATACAATCCAGAGAAGTGTAAGCTTTAGTACCTCGGCTGGACATCAGTGATGAAAACTCATCTGTTTGAAATACTGCAACAGTGATCAGCAGAACATCTGCTGTTATGGTAAGTTCTTTTACAACTGTACTTTCCCGTAGTTTCTTTATCTGTAGGGAGCAGCAGTACTTTCCTCATTCAGAAGTGTAATGAAAATATCAGAATGCAGTTTTGAATAGAGTGTCATGAACCTAGACATACTGTTAAGAAGCTGTTTCTTTTCACTGCTTTGTTATCAATAGTGATATGTGGCAGTGAGCATTGTACCATCTTGAGATTTTTTTACAGCCAGTTAATCAAGCATCTCTCAGTCTCTCAATACCAGTTACACCTCACAGTACAGCTTAGGGTTGCCATCTTTTCAAATGCCCAAAGTGGGACATTTTTGGTACAAACGTCAGATTTTGCAGGCCGAAACATACCCACAGCCAGTACAAAGGACAAAACTTCACTTTTTTGTCTAAATAAAAGCTTATTCTTCTAGCATTTTAGTTGCTTATTCTGTTTTGTATAACATTTAGGTGTTTCAGATGCAGAATAACTGTTTTATGCACCTATTACATAAAATATGGGAAATAATTTTGTCCTAAATTCTATGGACATTTGCCATTTTTACAATTTTTTGCAGGACACAACTGCCCAAAGAGGGACTGTCCCTCGCAAAGTGGGACAGGTGGTAACCCTAGTACAGCTTATGGAAACAAGGTAGAATCATTTGGACCTAAACTGAAGTCCTCATAGCAGGGATTGCAGAAGTGTGACTATTTAATGCTATACTAAGTTTTTCAAGATTGCTGTGTCTTGGAGAAGTCCACTTACTTTGAGATGCAGCAGTCTTGGTTTTAATGTATATAAGTAGCTTGGAGTAGGAAGCAGAACTCCCTGCAGAAACGCTTAATAGATATACAGCACCTTTCAATACTCATTTTCAGAGGCAGTCTACTTTATTTCTGTTACAAGGATTATGGACAGAGATGTTTTTTTACTAGACTGCTGCTAAGTCGCCTTAGTGCAAGCCATTTACTGAAAGTTTTCAGTACAAACTGATGGACTTACTGAAGACAGCATAAAACTTAGTGTATTATCAGTAGATATTAGCTTGAAGTCTGTCTGTCTCCTTTTCAGTTAATGACATTGATAACTAGTCTGTATTCATTCTGTACACCAGTTGTAGTCTTTAAAGACCAAACTAACCATTAACTGGTGAAATTAAAGAGTAAATAGCAGTGCTTTAAAGACCTTGCTCTTCAGTACTGTTGTGTATGAAGTCCTACCTGCTAATAAAGCAGTGTGTTGTTAATGTATGCACAAATCAGCTCAAGAATGTAAACTATTTCTTCACAACTTAAGTCTCTTGATTTGTGTTGTCTTTTGATATGCTTTGTTAAAACAGTAAGAGACCACATTTATTGTACAAGGTTGTAATAAATAATATCAACATCATAGTTACTGAAAACAGCCTTGTTAAACACATCTTAATAAAGCATAGAATCATTAAATTAACAGAAATGAATAGTATTTCTGTGGATGTCTGCACCCCTTGCCTCTCACCCCGTGTTTCCAAGTATACTAAATCCAAGGTCACATTAACTCGAGAGGAAAAAGTATGCGACTTAATGTGTTTTTCTCCGTGCAGGTATCTCCTCAGAGGTAGTATATTTAGAGACAAATCCAAATGCTTCAGCAGTGATTTTAATAGAAAATAACATGCAGCCCTGAATTACATTTTACTACCTTGGATTGGCTTATTTTTTAATAAGTGTAATTATAATACCAGTATTTCTGTGTTTGATGACTAACCTACACAGTGATGTGTGATATTATTGTACTCTGTACTACTCAGAAAATCAATCAACTCTTAAATTTACATGACTGTTCCAGAGGTCCCAGTTTATTTGTCCATAAAAATATCAAATAAAAAACGTATGCTAGCATAAAGTTAAATGCAATAAATCACTAGCACAACTTATCTTGTAATGGTAAGGTGAATTTTCCTAGAAGAACTGTTTCCTGAATTGGCTGAGCATTAGAGGGATGTGTACATTTATGCTTGAATGTGAGTTGTTGTCTTTTGGCTTTTCCCGGTTAGGGATCGCCACACCGGAACTCCGGTCTGCTAATGATTGGCATTAGATTTTCACGAACGCCGAGGTGCCAGCTCGATGTTCAACCTTCAATGAAGGCACACCCATTTACGCATGTCTTTCGAACGCCCACCCAACCGCAAGGAGGACATGCAGACTCCACACAGAAGGCACTCCAGCCGAGAATCGAATGGGAGAACCTCTTGCTGTTAGTCAACAATGCTACCGCTGCACCACCGCGGTGTATGAGTAAGAATTCTAGAATGCAAAGCAATCAGGCTAAACTGTAAATGAGTAATGATGTAATGCAAATGATGTAAATGAATCTGCATTTTAACTATACGGTTATTTATAAATAACACCATTGTATGCAACCCTAGAATGTGAAGATTTATTCTAACTAGGGCTGTGGTTGGAATATTTGAGAAACTTGTAAAAAAAAGAAAGTCTGATGTTTGCTGGTTTATGAAGCATTTAACTTAGCTGAATATTTCATGAACATAAACGTACCATACTGCAAATGATCATTACCCTTGCGATATGCATGAGCAGGTTCCTATCACGTAGTCAAACTTTTACAAGTTCGAACCACATATGGTCGAGACCATAAGTTCGAATTTGTAAAAGTTCAAGCGTTTTTATGGAAATGTCCCAAATAACCTTTAAAACAGAAATGCGAGTTGCATTCTCTAACACATCAATGAACAGTGCGGTGCATAGGTTTGCTAACCCCAATACTTACAATCCTAAGTTTGATCCTGATTTCAATTATTGTTTGTTTTGCAAATTTTCAGTGTTCCTGATTATTTTCTGCAGGTACTTTAGTTTCCCCTCTGTCTTCCAACCACATACTGATATGACTGGCTACATTAAATTGTACAAGAACATTCACTGGATCTACTGCAGAGCTCATGTGCTAGTAACCAGTGACACACCTGCTCACTGCCACTTGCTTGAACTCCCACTTGTCCAAGCTCCCATTCCTGCATAGCCTTACCAACACTCAGTCCTAAACACTCCATAGCTCTACCAGAATCTAAACTGAAAACCTAAAAGTCCTACCCAGTTATCAACCCATTTCTTCAGTCCCTAACCCTAATACTACCTAAACCTAAAACTCCAACCTCCTAAACTTAAATTCCCTAATCCCTCCCGAAACCTAAATTCTCTCATCAGTTGCTAACCATAAAACTCCCTTTCTGCTCCTTAAACCTAAACTCCCAGAGTTTACTTCCTAACATAAAGACTCCTTTTCTGCTCTCTAATCCTAAACCCCTCCCTTGAGCCCTCCCCACAGCTGCTTGCCCAAAGTCGTATTACAGTTTGACTGTGATCAGCAGTCCCTCCCCATGGCTATGAGGAGCAGCCTACCCAAGCTACAAGATGCTGGTCCCTAGCTTTCAAACAGTGGGTTTTGAGTGGTTGGCCCTCAAGCCTTTGTAGTTGGACTATATTCATTTTGCACTGTCCTTGTAGCCTGGGTTGTAGCTGAAGAACATCTATAATGATCATTTCATTTGCACAGCTAACAGAATGAAATAGTGAAGCATCACTAGTCTGATTGTAGGTGCAGTCACACTACTGGGGTTGAACTTACCTTCTGCAGTGTTTGGATCTCTGCTTTATTTTCCAACTGGAATGCTTTCTAAGTAAACTGCATGTCCTCCCTGTGCCCATGTGGGATTTTTGCTGGGAGAGCTGATTTCTGTTTATATCCCAAAAACAGTTCTCTGGTTCATATCTGGTGAAACTTTTTGTTATTTCTAGATAATGACATCATCTTTTTTTACTTCCACTGTTCAGTTGAGCTTCTCATAGCAAAAGTTTAGTAAACAGCAAAATTTTGTGTTTTATTTCTATTACTGGAAAACTTTTCGCTATTTTGCCACAACTAATGCCATCTGAAAGATTCGCTTTGTAAAACTCTATTCTTTGATATATTATTAATAACTTGAAAGACATGATTTATTACAGTGCATAGCATCCTAGAATGTAAAAACTCTAAATATGTTTTTTTTTTCCAGTACTACCTGGATCATGGCAACTGGTGAAATGTAAAAAAGAAATTCTGCACAGCTTTCTTATATAATTTAATAAACAGTTTGCTGCCATCTAGTGGAAATGTAAAAATTAAGATAACCAGGTAAGAAATTTGCTGACCTTAAAGGGAAAACTGTAGGCAACCCTATTCCCAATTTAAAAAAGCCACAGGATAATTGTCTTACTGTGCTATGCCAAATAAAATTTCATCAGCTTTTGAAATTTTATTTGGTAATGTTTTGAGTATAGCAACAAACAATATATTCCTCTACAGACAGTTATGTTTTGTAGGCATTCTGCAAAACATAGTAACGGTTCTAGAATGTAAATTGTGGATCCTTAAAATCTATTTTATTTCTTTTTAGCCTAAAAAGAATGCATTCCAGCAAATATATACATACATACTCACAGACACTTGATATATATATAGATATATATATATATATATATATATATATATAAAATCTGTCACAGAAAAATAAGGCCTTATTTTTCTTTGGAAGACTATGGGTGTTTTTTCACTGGTTATTTTCTTTTAGGAGTTGTGTGTGTGTGTGTGTGTGTGTGTGTGTGTATACAACAGAGTGATTAATTTGCTTTGTCCCATTAAAAGGATAAAGTCAGGAGTTTATGCAATCTTGGGGCACCATATGTCAGACGATCAGTTGCAAAGTCCAAAGTTCTTATAGCCTCACTTAAAAGATGCTGTTTCGGTTTCTAACCCAACAGCTTGAAGGTACTGCTGGACTGAGGATTTTGGCTTCTGTGCAGTCTTTGTGGATTTTATTTAGTTATAACGTACAACTAAATTGTGTCATTCTCATCTTTGATTTTTTTTTACTAAAAAAGATTGTTTACTGCATGAAGCATCATTTTCAAATATTTAATATTCTGCATAATAGAATCTTATTTAGGTGTGTGTTCATGCAGGTTCTCAATTCATTGAAGCTGGGCTGCTATTTTTTATGTATATAACGATCTTTGACTTCTTTTTCTAAGTCACAGCACACTTTTTGACCACCCCCCCCCCCTTTGTGAACCCTCCAGCTGACCATCGATTACTCTCTAGGGCTGCTTCTATAGTTGATTTTACCTTACTGTCCAAGTACTATCCCTCAGGAGCTGGGACCACACCAGTGTTGGGTTGAATCAGAAGCCGACTATATCACACTGTTATGCACTTCAGGGGATTTTTTTTGTAAGCTTTCCTAGATAGAGCTACTGATGTCAAGTGTGTGTCATTGCACATCCCTGTACCTCCTTTAATGCTGAAGTGGTAACAACAGTCTGCTTCATGATTTCACTAGTGTTCTTATCACTGGAGACATGTCTGTTTGTGGGCAGATACCCTTCCATCCCTCCCAGAGTGGGACAGCCAGCAAAAAAACAATCCTTTTAGCCCCTTTGGCCACTAGGCTGCTTGCCAAACTGGAGTTGGCTAGGTCATTGTCAGAGCACCAGCTCTCTAATCCACAGAGCCTGGTCATTACAGCACATTCTCTCTAACAATGCTTAGTAGCTCTGATTGATGAAGCTGTTTTAGTTGGGTCAGTGACTTTTTTCCTCTTTAGACCTTCATCTTCTGATTTTCTCCAAGCATCCCTTCTCTTCTTGTTTTTACATTGTTGGTATATTCTGTAAATTAAATTTTCTGAAGTGCTGTTGCATTTTCTTATTCACCAGAAATAAGGTCAACAAAATTTAGGACATCAGCTGAAATTCATAGTGTTTCATTTAATAATTCTGAGGTTAATATATAGCAAATATAAGTTTTCAAGTTGATTCTGAGGTAATAATTTGACTAGTTGCACATGGAGTACAGTACCTGTATGAAAACAGGGTAAATAGATAATACAGAATTGATTACTTTTCCTCTCAAGATCTATGGAAAGCTATTAAGGATATTAATATGTGTTTGATCATGTTCTATCACTGCTTTTTGTATGTATAGGCCTAGGAATGCAGGTTATGCCATGGTACTTAGGTAAACAGCACAAACTAGTTGAAAATAAAAAGGCATCAATTATTTATTAAACATCTGCCAGTGCTGTGGACTAGAGGGGTAAAGCCCTGACTAGGGCCCAGCTGACCCAAGTTTGACTAGTGGCTTGAGTGTTTGAGGCACTAACAAGCGAAGGATGGGCATGGTCATTCCTTGGAGGAGAGTGTTCACCTGCGGACAATCCACATGTTCATAGAGTGTTCACCTGCAGACAATCCACATGTTTGGAGAGTGTTCACCTGGGGATAATCATCATGTTCGGAGAGTGTTCACCTGGGGACAATCCTTATGTTCAGAGATTGTTCACCTGGAAACAATCCTCCTGTTTGGAGATTGCTCATCTGGGGACTATCCTTATGTTTGGAGAGTGTTCACCTGGGGATAATCTTCATGTTCAGAGTGTGTTCACGTGGAGACAGTCCTCATGTTTGGAGAGTGTTCACCTGGGGGCAATCCTCATGTTCAGAGAGTGTTCACATGGTGACAATTCTCATGTTTGGAGTGTGTTCACCTGGGGACAATCCTCGTGTTTGGAGAATGTTAACCTGGGGACAATCTTTGTTCGGAGAGTGTTCACCTGGGGACAGTCCTCATGTTCAAACTTTGATATAGTCAAAGTTTGGGTCTGAACTGTCTGCAAACAGCTACAGTTAACTTTGAGTATGTGTCTAACTGTTTGAGCCAATCTTCATTTTCCCCTGGAGAGCACTGTGCTTTGGCTGTAAGCAGCCCCCCCACCACCACCACACACATCTTCCACTTTCTCTTATTCCCTTCTGTTAGCAAATAGTATCCATAACTGATCAATACTGTGTGTTTATTTAAACTATACCACAGTAGCCTACTGATACAAGGTTATCCTGGTTTTCCACCTGAGAAATTAACACAAGACTTACAGTTTCAGAGCAGTCCTTGGTCAGTTGTGATTGTTCTTGACACATACTTGTCTTGCTTTGTGATTGTTTCCAGCCCCTCGTACAAGAACCTACCAGGGTCTCTATCCGCTTCGCTCCCTGCCCTGCCCCCTATTCCCTCCCGCCCCCAGTGGTCCCACCTTTATTGCACTCAAACCCCTCCCATCTTTCCAATAGCCAACCACAGCGCTAACCCAACACTACCTCCTCCATATTCCCTCTACTATCACACCTCCTCAACGGACATGTACAACCATACCTTTCCTTTGCTCACTGCATGCACTCTCCTTGCATATCTTACATCCTACCAAAGCTCAATCATTCCCCCACTCAACCACTACTACTCACACCACCACCCATGTCTCACCCATACTCAGCTCTCCTCCCACCAGGTCAAGAACCATCCCTATGCACCCCACACATATTCTACCAACTATATTACTCAAACGTAAAGCATCCCTACAACTTAACATAGTAACCCTCCCACCATACGTATTACCCACAGAGAACAATCATAAAATTTTCCTTCTAAACTAACACATTCAAAAACTGAGAAAACTAACAATCTCATGCAAATCTAAACTAGCCCTAAGTGGAGACATCCACCCCAACCCTGGCCCTACCATCTCCAACTCCAATCCTCATAATCAGACTAGAAATCACAAGCCTAGGGAGACCGGCAGTCCCGGAGCTCTTAACTCAGGGAGCCAGAGGTTTTGCCAGGATTTCTGACTCAGGCAGATCTTACTGTTCAGGATGTGCCTCAGGATAGGCCCTGAGGGGTTCTCAGGTAATGTTCTTCCCTTCTTCCCAAGGTAGTTAGCCTCTCCTTCTTCCAAACTTCTTTTAGAGGTAGGCCAAGTTCAGCTCGTGGGCTTCTCTAGATGGGCGCCAGAAACAATGCTTAAAAGGGCAAAGTGTTAACTTGGGTTAATCCACCTGATAAAGAGGCAAGGGCTTTGGATAGGTGGGGTAAGAAAGTATACTTCTTCCACTTTGGCCATGAGGCGTTGAATTGTCAGTTTCATATGCTGAAATATCAGAATTATCTCCTTTCACAATTGAAATCTAAGGTGGATGCTTTGGCGGAAGGTATTGGAGTGTAAAGAATTGCTGGATTTGGTTCATGTGTCTGAACAAGTGGGTAAGCATTCTTTGCAGTGTGGTTTTGATGCTGTTCAGGCCTCCTCGAGGGTGGCTGCTACTAGTTCTGTTCTTCGCAGACATGCATGGTTGAAGGATCAGAATTTAGCTGAGCATGTTAAGACCAGGATTTTGGATGCTCCTTTACAGTCTGATGTGTTGTTTGGACAGCCTGTGGAAGCAGTTTTAAAGAAAATGGAGGACAAAGCTAAGTCTATGCAGACTGTTAAAGATTTTTTTGCAGGTGCAGCCTCCGAAGTTTAGTAGAAATTGGCCTGCTAAGGGGTGGACATATCCTGCTTATGGTGCCCAGTCTAGGGGTAGGTCTAGACGTGGTAGGGGCAGGGCTCAAGGTTTGTTTAGGCCTAGATCGGACAGTTCACCTGCTCAGACTTCTGGTGAGGGCAGGGGTCAGTCCTTTCGTAAGCAGAACCAATGACCTGCCTTTTCAGCTGCCAGTGGACTCTCGTCTGGCAGCTCCTTTAGGAGGAAGATTGTCTCTTTTCAAAGAAAATTGGGATTTAATCACTCAAGACAGATGGGTGCTGGATATCATTCATCACGGGTACAGATTTTATTTCCACACAATGCCCCTTTCAAAGGCATGCCAGATGTTCCTCCTCCACAAAGAAAAGAGGCTCACAAGCAAGTTTCTCAGTTACTCCAGATAGGGGCTATTCAGCCAGTACCTGTGTCAGAAAGGGGCTTCGGATTTTATTCTCGCCTGTTCCTAGTGCCAAAGAAGGGGAACACGTGGAGACCAATTTTGGATTTATCTATCCTCAACACTTATCTGGACATTCCCAAGTTCAAGATGTTGGCGTTACAGCAACTGTTACCTCTGCTGGGCAAGGATCACTGGATGGTAACTTTGGATCTCAAGGAAGCTTACCTTCATGTGCCCATAAGGCTAAGTTGCAGAAAGTATCTGCGGTTTCGAACTGGAGATTTTCATTATCAGTTCTCTGCATTGCCCTTTGGCTTATCTACTGCCCAGAGTATTCACAAAGGTTCTGGCTCCAGTGATAGCTTACTTCAGGCTTCAAGGCATTCAAATTTATCCTTACTTGGACGACTGCCTGATTCTGGCTCAAGAAAGGAACACCTTCTACAGCATCTGGAATATGTCATAGCAGTGCTAAGATGCCTAGGGTATTCTGTGAACGAAATAAAGTCCAGTCTAGTACCCTCTCAAGACATGTGCTTTCTGGGTGTGAGACTGAATACAGCAGCCCAGATGGCCTTTTTAACCCCGGACAAACAAAAGAGTCTGTCACTTTACTTCCATCAACTATCTCATCAGTCCGTGCTGACTGCAAGGACAGTCCTTCAAGCATTAGGGTTCATGGCATCTTGTATTCTGGTGCTTCCCAATGCCAAACTGCATATGAGGAAGCTGCAATGGTATCTCAAAAATGTATGGACACAGCACTGCCAAGATTTGGACACTGTCATTCAAATAATACCTTGCCTTCAAAAGGAATTCTTGTGGTGGGCTCAGGAATGTCACCTAAACAAGGGACTCTCTGTGACCCGGCCACAGGCGAGTCAGATTTTAACGACAGATGCCTCGGACACTGCTTGGGGAGCTCATCTAAATGGAAAGTGGATACAAGACAAGTGGCCTGCCAGACTACAGCATCTACATATCAACATGAAGGAGATGTTAGCAGTCCAGTTTGCATTGCTGGCGTTCAAGGAGTTACTTCTTCCAGGGCAGGTGTTGATTCTGACAGACAACACAACTGTCATGTGGTACATCAACAAGCAAGGGGGAACACATTCTTATCCTCTATGCAGGCAAGCAATGATTTTATGGGAGACTGCGTTAAGCCTGCAACTGACTCTTCAGGCAAGGTTTCTGCCAGGAGCACAGAACTCCTAGCAGATGTATTAAGCAGACATATCATGGATCCCCACGAGTGGAAACTGGATCTTCATGTATTTCAGGAATTGACAGTGTCATGGGGAACTCCAGACATAGATCTGTTAAACTTCTCCACTAAACCACCAGCTGCCAAAGTATTGCACAAAGGGGTTTCATCACACAGCTTGGAAAGTGGATGCTCTGTCTTTCAGTTGGAAAAACCTTCATGTCTATGCCTTTCCACCTCTACCTCTTCTTCCAAAGGTATTACTAAAGGTCAGACAGGACAGGCCAAGGATGATTTTGATAGCTCCAGATTGGCCTCGGCAACACTGGTACCCACTTCTAAGGAGTCTTGTAAAGAAGCCTCCATGGCCTTTACCTCTGATTCCTCATCTGTTATCTCAGAAGGACGGTCATCTGCTCAATGTCAAGCTTCAATCTCTTCATCTCACAGCTTGGCATATTCTGTGTTGAAGCATGGTAGGTCTCAGCTTCCTCAACAAGTTTTAAATGTGATTATGGAAGCTAGAAGGCCTAGTACTTTCGGAGGAGAGTGCATGAGAAAAATGGAAGAGATTTTTATTTTGGAGTACAGCAAAGAATTTGGAGATTTCAGAGCCTAATTTGAGTGTGGCTCTTCAATATCTTACTGAATTATTGGACAAGGTTTGTCTTTCTCTTCCATAAAGATTCATGCTGCAGCAATTTCAGCTCACTATGATTGTGACCCACCTTTGTTTTCGCATCCTTTGTTCAAGCAGTTTCTTAGAGGGCAAAGAATATAAGACCCCCACGTGAGCTCCTACTCCTGCTTGGGATCTCAATTTTGTGTTGGAAAACTTACTCTACAACCTTTTGAGCCTGCAGCTACTGCTGAATTGAAATATTTGTCATGGAAGACTGCTTTTCTGTTGGCTATTACTTCTGCAAGAAGGGTGTCTGAGTTGCAGGCCCTTATGGCAGTAGAGCCCTTTTGATTTTCCATAAGGACAGGGTATCATTACGTACTAATCCTTCCTTTATGCCTAAGGTGGTTTCTAGTGTGGCTTTAAACCAAACTATTCATTTGCCTACTTTTTGCAGATCCTCAAAATAAAGGGAAAAGATTTTGCACACTTTAGATGTACACAGGCAATTGCGTTATTATTTGAGCAGGACTAAAGATTTTAGGCAGTCTCAGCAGTTACTTGTTTCTTTTGCTTTGAGTTCACAGGGCAAGCCTGTGTCAAAACAAACTATTTCTAGGTGGATTGGCTTTTGCATTGCATTTTGTTATTCCCATCATGGCAAACAGGTTCCAGCTGGGATTAGGCCTCATTCCACTAGGGCTACTGCCACTTCAACAGCATTTCTAAGGGGGGTGGCAACTAAGGATATTCTGGAAGCAGCTACTTGGAGTTCAGTGCATACTTTCTCTAGGCATTATCACCTACCTATATACTCTAAGTCTAGAGCTGGTTTTGCCACAGCTGTTTTACAAGGCATGTTGTCAGCTCCTGCTACTTTATAATTTGCCAGCCTCCCTTACCTCTGCTTTGGGATTCTACCCAATTGTCAGGACTGCAGCAAGGGAAGACGAAGAACATAGTACAGTTTTGTACCTACCATAAATGTAGATGTTCGAGGATTCCCTTGCTGCAGTCCAATTTACCCTCCCTCCTTCCCCTCTGTGTTTCAGGGTGGTTGTGTAGGTGAGTTTACATGCTTATATTTTTTGTATATATTACTGTATATATTGTGCATGTTTTTTGGTGCAGGTTGTTTTTGGGACTTGTCTTTTTGGGTCTTCTGACATCTGGGGCAAGAAAAGACTGAGGAAATGACGTCGGTCATGCGCATTAGTACCCTGGCGTACTGGCGTCAGTCTAAGGCGCCATGACCGACGTCAGCCTTATACTCTGGTATTCGGGCCGACTGGGACGCGGACTATACCCAATTGTCAGGACTGCAGCAAGGGAATCCTCGAACATCTACATTTATGGTAGGTACAAAACTGTACTTTTTCCACCTGAGAAATTAACACAAGACTTACAGTTTCAGAGCAGTCCTTGGTCAGTTGTGATTGTTCTTGACACATACTTGTCTTGCTTTGTGATTGTTTCCAGCCCCTCGTACAAGAACCTACCAGGGTCTCTATCCGCTTCGCTCCCTGCCCTGCCCCCTATTCCCTCCCGCCCCCAGTGGTCCCACCTTTATTGCACTCAAACCCCTCCCATCTTTCCAATAGCCAACCACAGCGCTAACCCAACACTACCTCCTCCATATTCCCTCTACTATCACACCTCCTCAACGGACATGTACAACCATACCTTTCCTTTGCTCACTGCATGCACTCTCCTTGCATATCTTACATCCTACCAAAGCTCCATCATTCCCCCACTCAGCCACTACTACTCACACCACCACCCATGTCTCACCCATACTCAGCTCCCCTCCCACCAGCTCAAGAACCATCCCTATGCACCCCCCACATATTCTACCAACTATATTACTCAAACGTAAAGCATCCCTACAACTTAACATAGTAACCCTCCCACCATACCTATTACCCACAGAGAACAATCATAAAATTTCCCTTCTAAACAAACACATTCAAAAACTGAGAAAACTAATAATCTCATGCATATCAAAACTAGCCCTAAGTGGAGACATCCACCCCAACCCTGGCCCTACCATCTCCAACCCCAATCCTCATAATCAGACTAGAAATCACAACTTCTCCCATATTACAGCCAATAGAAAGCCAAGTGACTTCCTTCTACTAAGCCTAAATATTAGAAGTATATCCAACAAAGTCCATGAACTCCATGCCACCATAGACTTATACTCCCCAGATATAGTCGTCCTGACAGAAACCTGGCTAAAACCTCACATTACCAGTGAGCAAATACTCCCTACAGGTTACGGCATACTAAGAGTAGACCGGCTAAACAAAAAAGGAGGTGGTGTAGCTATAATATTTAAACAACATCTAAACATCCAGATCTTAAAATCATCAGCTCCACAAATAGGCAATGAAGAAATGATATATACCAACCTCAAAATTAACCAAAACAAAACCATCAACATAATTGGATGCTACTTCCCACCTGGCCAAAACATCCCTCCACTAGAAAACCTCCTCAGCTGGTCTACCCACCATCTCCCCCAAGAAACTATCATCTTAGGTGATTTCAATATTGACTGGCAATCCTGTTCTGGCAACAATCCAACCCATCATGTACACCTTCATGGCTTCACCCAACTAGTCCAGTCACCAACAAGGATAAATAAAAACTCCAGCAAGCACTCTACCCTGGATTGGATACTAGTCAGTAAGAACCCCCAGTCATATATAATAGTTTGCTTATTAGATAGACTCAGTGATCACTCCCCAACATTCCTACTCAAAAAATACCTGTACCAAGCTAAACCTGTCATCTATAGTCAAATATGTAAAAAAATAAACTTTAACCCACTCACATTCATCTCATCCCTCAAAGAATGTAACTGGCATGCTCTAAAGTACCTCAGTCTAGATGACGCAGTTGAATATTTTAATACTACCTTCCTGAACATCCTTAATTACCATGCCCCCATAAGATTTTCCAGAACCAAAGCACAACCCTCCCCATGGCTACAGAAAACCACTAAATCAGAAATGAAAAACAGGGATAAAGCCTGGGAGCACTGGCGCAAAACCAAAACCCCCACAGCTAGACAGAAATTCCTAGAACTACGCAATAGAGTCAAAAAGCTAATAAAACAGGACAAATTCCAATACTACCAGTCTGCCCTAGACTCCTCACAACACAGCCCCAAACAATTCTGGTCCTCCATAAACTCCATCCTCCACCCAGGTAAAGTCAGTACCCCTCCTCCTAACATCCCTCACTCCTCAGAAAATATTGCTACCTCATTCAACACACACCTCACCCAAACCATACTATCACTAGCTAAACAACACAACCCCCCTCCCCTCCAACACACACCTTCAACTAGTAATCTCCCCACTGCCTTCTATTTTTCTCCTGTACCTACCTCCAACAGAAAAAAAACTCTTAACTAAACTTAAACCCACCAAATTAGCAGCAGACAACCTCCCAAGTGAATACCTACAAATCGCAGCTGATGCTCTGGCCTACCCAGTATCCATCTTGATTAACCGATCTCTGTCAGAAAGTTACGTTCCCACATTGTGGAAAGTCTCACATATAATTCCCCTCCACAAAGGCGGACCCTCTGCAGAACTAACCAATTACCGCCCCATAGCTATTCTCTCTCCACTCTCCAAAATACTAGAGAGATGCATACACTCTCAGGTCTCACACTACCTCCTTACTAACAACCTCCTTTCCAGTACTCAGCATGGTTTCCGACCAAACCATAGCACCACCACTGCCTTACTCTCCTTTACAAACACTATCCTTCAGCATAAAAACAATGGCTATCTCTCCTCTGCTACTTTCCTAGACCTATCTAAAGCATTTGACATGGTCCCACACAAACAACTTATCTCTGTCCTCAATAACCTATCCTTCTCACAGTCAGTCACCAACTGGTTTCAGAGTTACCTGTCTGACCGCCAACAATCCGTTGTATGGCAGGATGACATATCTCCCCAACTACCTGTCTCCATAGGGGTTCCCCAAGGATCCATCCTTGGACCCCTACTTTTCTCTGTTTACACCAATAATCTAGCCTCTGCCACCAAACATGGCACACTCATCCAATACGCAGATGACTCTACCATCATCTGTTCAGCCCAGTCCCTACCCAAACTGCAGAAAGTCACACAGGAAGCCTTTTCCTCTGTTGAAACATGGTTATCCGATGCCCAATTAATACTCAACCCAAACAAAACTAAACTACTCATCTTCCAACCCACCAAACATACTCAAAACAACTCTCACTTTAACATCACAGCAAAAGACAACACCACTATATACCCAACTGAACACACCAAATTGCTAGGAGTGGAAATAGACAATAAACTAAAATTTGACATTCACATATCCATGACCATAAAAAAGTCCACAAAAAACTAGGAGCATTATACAGAAATAATCAATTTCTCACCAAAGCAGCAAAGATTTCAATAGCAAATTCCCACCTTATCTCCACCCTACTTTATGCCTCTAAAGTATATACCAACCTAAGGCAATGTGATCTAAACAAGCTAGAGACCTGCTACAACAAAATCACAAAATTCGCCACAGGGGCATCCTACCATAGTCACCACTGTCTCTCACTTGCTGAACTGGGCTGGCTTGAACTCCCTCACCTCCTTCAGTGGTATCAACTCTCACTCACCCACAAACTAGTAAACCATCCACTAAATGTCCCATCCCTCCAGAATCTACTCCAACCCTATCGCACCACCAGACCACTAAGATCCATCAACAAAAATCACTTGCAGATCACTAAAGCCAATAACTCTGCTGGTGAAGCACTATTCTCTTGCGCCATAGCCAAATTATGGAACTCACTCCCACCCACAATTACCTCCGTACCATCATGCGCCAACTTCAAAACTTTATTAAAAGCACACCTAAAAAACATGCTGGCTATGCCCTTGCAACTCCCACTCTAATATCATCCACCCCATCCAACTACTACCTTTCTTTCACTTCCACTAACTACCTTGATGATAGCAAGCTCAGATGCTCATAAGCCTAGTACTTATTATACAGCAGGAACTTCTCATTGTTACATTTGTTAATGCCTGTTATGTACTTCACAGATAAAGATTCTAGTTGTCTACTGAAGTACTATGTTCTTCATCTGTAAATATGTTGTAAGTAATTTCTATGTTAAATTGTTAATCACTATGTAATCCAATGTAACTACTGTCTATTTTACTGCGGAGCTTTTCTCCCCGGTCCTCCACTGAAAATGGACCCACGTCCAGTCGGACACTCCCGGTCAACAAATTTAAATAAATAAATTAAATAAATAAATAAAAATATAGGCCAAGGATGCAATGGGGAGGTCTTGCTCTTTGTGGGAAGAGAGTGGAGAATATTGGCTGAGTTGCGACAATATGCTGAAACATCTCCATTGCATGCCCACATATTGAACTGCAACAGATAAATGTGCAAGGGAAGGGGGAAGTTAGGGTATATAAGAATGGAAAAAAATAAAAGAATTTGCAGTATGACACTGCTCCAAGACACCTCAGTCTCCTCATTGGCTGTGAGAATGGGTTAGAGTAAGTTAGGAGAGCCCAATAGACTCCATGAGTAAGGAAAGGCTCTGGTGGCAGCTTAAGGCCAGCTATAGAGGTGCAAAAGAAAAAAAAAAGCTATTTATTAAAATTATTTAAATGCAAGTTTAGTGAAGGATCAACACTTCAGTCATGAAACCTTTCTCCTCATTTGAGAAATGTCAGTAAAAGAAAATCATTTTCCAGCAATAAGATGGGATATGATACAAATGTTTGTTAGGAGTAAAATAGTTTATTTTACAGCAATAATTGCAAAAGAAAAGAACCTATGGATGATCTAAACTTTTGAGGGATGTCTTTTATGACTGTGATTTGTTAGTTCTTCGTACATCAGGATTTCCATACTGGTAACCCTGGAAACATGAGCTACAAAGCATCTTAGAAAATTATGAAGTCTATATCACATGGGATCACCCATTACCCACAGTTCAAAAAATAGATGCTAGAAAACTGATTATAGTGGTCCATAAAAAGAAGATAAAAGTAGTAGCATTGATCATTGAAATCACCACACCCAGTGACTACAGTGTCCAGCATACAGAGAGAGACAAATTCATAAAATATCAGGATTTGCAAGCAGAAACGAGAACAATGTGGAAGAAAGATACCCAGATAGTTCCAATAATAGTAGAAGCAATGGGTCTTATAAAAAAGAGTCTACAATCCTATTTAAATATGCTATCAATACATGTAACTCTGTATGAATTGCAGAAGTAGTCATTACTGGGAACATTGCGGGTGCTGGGAAGAGCACTTTTGGCTGACATCAAAGATTGAAACAATACGAATTTCATGAACTTTAATCATACTTTGACTTAAGAATGGGGTCCATTCCCGTCAAGTTATTAGAAACCCAAAAGATTTGGAGAAATTAAAAAAAAAAAGGTCCAACTGGATTGATTATAAGTGGGGTCCAAATGGAGAGATAATGAGAGGTCTGAATGGAGAGATGATAAGTGGGGTCCACGTGGAGAGATAAGTGGAGTCTGAGTAGAGATGATAAGAGGAGTCAGAATTGAGAGATAAGTCACCAAGCAAAAGAGCGTAGTATTGCTGAAACTGAATTCATCCTCAGGTCTTGGTGAGTATCTTCATGAGGTGGACCCTGTTTTTCACAAAGTCTCTCCAAGACAACACTGATATATAGACTGTATTTTATATAGCATATATCATGGACAGAAGTAGGTCAAAAGTTAAAAAAGATAGCTGAGTGCACAAGACCCAGGATAAAAAAGTGCCCAATCCTGGTAGGAGCACTGGTGTCAGGACTAGAAAAAATGACTGTGTAGAATCCTCAAAATACGGAAACATTCCTACAATGGGGCCAAGCCAGGCCCAGGTGGAGGATGGCCACCCTGTTGTAGGAGGAGGTAGCAATTCACAAAAATCACAAAAACTGATAGGCCAAGGAAGAGCCATTGAGACAATAGAGTGGACTACTGAGGAGAAGAAAGACATTATGTATTGCAAAAAGCCCAGAATTTCCAGACAAAAGATATACAAAAAGATTAAGACAGAAATTAGAGGAAAAAAATACTTCCACAAGAAAAACTGTCAGAAGCTTCAAATAAAAGTTTGTGTTCATTAATACAACAGATTTGTGAAAACCATTATATGGACCAAGAAACTTTGATCTGTTTGGAAAAAGAAGCATCTGAGGAAGTGCAAGAATATAAACAAAACCTATATATTTTTGAATGGTATAAAAAAGAAATATGGACATGGAAAAGAAACCGAGATTTGATTTGGTGCAGTATATGCAAAGTTGAAAGCCAAATTAATCAATACAAAAAAGACAGCCCAAAGATATTCAAAGAGAAATACAGGCAAAGGCATCCAGATATGGAAACTTTCACAGTAAAAGAAATAATATCACAGAGGGAATGTAGAAAAGAAGATTAGTAAAGTAGAAGTTATAAAAATAGAAGTTGAAGTTATGGAATGCCTGTGAAGTGAAGGCTTTGGTATAGAAGGCCTAACACAGATTATATCACAGCATGATGAAACAAGTCCCTAAAGTAAGGAGAAAGAAGAAGATCAGGAGACATCTGAAGAAGAAATATGGACATGGGAAAGAAAAAGAGATTTAATATGGTGTAATATTTATGCAAAGAGAAAGCAAAACTAATCAATACAAAAAGATCAGCAGCAGAGATATTTGAAGAGAAATATAGGCAAAGGAATCTGGACATGGAAAACATTACAATACAAAAAATAAAAAGACAGAGGAAAAGTAGAAAAGAAGATTAGTGTTGGAGAAGTTAAAGAAATAGAAACTGAGGTTATGGAGTACCTGTGAGGTGAAGGATTCAGTGTAGAAAATCTAAAAGAAAACATCACAGCAGGATAGAGCAATGGACATCCAAATTAAGGAAGAAAGTGGAATGGGCAGCAACTGGTCAGTTGCCATATGAAGATATTTTGGAGCCTTCCACAGTAAATCCGTATGAACATTCACTTGAAGCTGGACAGCAAGGGAAGGAACAGGAAACTGTGGCAGTTCTGA
Source organism: Protopterus annectens (assembly GCF_019279795.1). Lineage (NCBI taxonomy): Eukaryota > Metazoa > Chordata > Ceratodontiformes > Protopteridae > Protopterus > Protopterus annectens. Next base: position 151,578,407 of record NC_056742.1, read on the forward strand.
TGCAGTCAATGTTAAGGAGTGATAGGTCAGTGAGTCCCCATATAACAGAGCAACGAATGACACAGGATGAAATTGAAGAGAATATGCTACAAGATGCTATAGAACTTTCTATAGAATGTCCGCAGGAAATGGAGAACAAAAATGTGCCCTCCATTTAGAAGAAAACGAGCTAAGAGAAGAGTTGCTTGATTCAATACAGATAGACATATTAAGATCAATGAAAGAAATAGACTGCAGAAGGTCACTGTCACACTTCCAGCCCAGCTATCTGGCATTTTGTAAATAATCATATGTCATTTGTGAATATCAACATGATTCATATGCTTGTCTTACAAATGTTAGCGAACTATATGTTATGTGTATATTAAACTACTGGTGTTGAAGTGTGTATTGAACAGGGTTCAAGGATATGTCTACAGTGTACCCTACTGGAAAAGTACAGAAATGTATATAAACTATATACCTGTGCAAATGTGTGTTTTAACAGTAGCAACTGGAATGTACAGAATTAACTTGCAAAACTTAAAAAAAATAAGTTGAAATTAAATCGTTTTACGATTGAGTTATAAAAGTTAGTTTCAATGCAGCAAGGAGACCAGATGTTTAGAACTAGGGTGCCTTCTACATTGTTTTGAAAGTGTTTGTTTTATGTCTTCCAGCAACTGCAAACATTGGAAGGCTATGTATTTTTCACAGAGATGTTAAATGTTGGACACTGGGGATTTAGCCTGGGAACTGAATACAGGTGACAAAAGTGATGTCATCCAAGCTAACTCAGCAGTAATATTTGATATTAATTTAAGAATTCTCAGAGAGAGACTGTGCATTTTGTATTTTGTCTTGTACCTAGCAAGAATATCCACTCATCATCACCATCTGCACTTGCCTTGCTGTAAGTAAGATTTAGGGCATAGTATCACTTTTAGATATAGACAGGAATATAGTAAAGATTAGTTTATATGCTTCAGTATTTATTTGATCCTGTCCTGCAATGTTGTTTTAAAATATTTCCTGTGAACTCTGAAGTAACTGTATTTGTTTTCTGAGTATTGTTTTATTCTTTTATTATTTATTATTAAATATATATGAAAGGATACACACTAAGGAGGGAGAAAAGGACCTGTACCGATTGGCTAGACAGAGGGACCGAGCTAGGAACGATGTGCAGCAGGTAAGGGTGATAAAGGATAATGAGGGAAACATACTCACAAGTGAGGAGAGTGTGTTGAACAGATGAAAAGAGTATTTTGAGGGGCTGACGAATGAAGAGAATAAGAGAAAGAGAAGGTTGGATGATGTGGGGATAGTGAATCAGGAAGTGATTAACAGATTAGCAAGAAGGAAGTAAGGATAGCTATGAAGAGAATGAAGAATGGAAAGGCTGTTGGTCCAAATGACATACCTGTGGAAGCTTGGAGGTGTTTAGGAGAAATGGCAGTGGAATTTTTAATCAGATTGTTTAATGAAATCTTGGAAAGTGAGAGGATGCCTGAGGAGCAGAGAAAAAGTGTTGTGCTACCAATTTTTAAGAAAAAGGGTGATGTGCAGAGCTGTAGTAACTACAGAGGGATAAAACTGATCAGTCACAGCATGAAATTATGGGAAAGAGTAGTAGAAGCTAGGTTAAGAAGGGGAGGTGATGATTAGTGATCAGCAGTATGGCTTCATGCCAGGAAAGAGCACTACAGATGCGATGTTTGCTCTGAGAGTGTTGATGAAGAAGTGCAGAGAAGGTCAGAAGGAGTTGCATTGTGTCTTTGTGGACTTAGAGAAAGCATATGACAGGGTGCCTAGAGAGTAGTTGTGGTATTGTATGAGGAAGTCGGGAGTAGCAGAGAAGTATGTAAGAGTGGTACAGGATATGTACAAGGGTAGTGTGACAGTGGTGAGATCTACATTAGGAGTGACAGATGCATTTAAGGTGGAGGTGGGATTACATCAAGGATCAGCTCTGAGCCCCTTCTTATTTGCAGTGGTGATGGACAGGTTGACAGACGAGATTAGACAGGAGTCCCCATGGACTATGATGTTTGCAGATGACATTGTGATATGTAGTGAGAGTAAGGAACAGGTTGAGGAGACCCTGGAGAGGTGGAGATATGCTCTAGACAGGAGAGGAATGAAGGTCAGCAGGACTAAGACAGAATATATGTGTGTGAATGAGAGGGAAGGATAGAGGAATAGTGAGGATACAGGGAGTAGGAGTTGGCGAAGGTGGATGAGTTTAAATACTTGGAATCAACAGTTCAGAGTAATGGCGAGTGTGGAAGAGAGGTGAAAAAGAAAGTACAAGCAGGGTGGACTGGGTGGAGAAGAGTGTCAGGAGCGATTTGTAACAGACGAGTACCAGTAAGAGTGAAAGGGAATGTCTACAAAGAGGGTAGTGAGGCCAGCTATGTTATATGGGGTGGAGACAGTGCCATTGACAAAAAGACAGGAGTCAGAGCTGGATGTGGCAGACTTAAAGATGTTAAGATTTGCACTGGGTGTGACAAGGGTAGACAGGATTAGGAATAAGTATATTAGAGGGTCAGCCCAGGTTGGGTGGTTTGGAGACAGCCAGAGAGGCGAGATTGTGTTGGTTTGGACATGTGCTGAGGAGGGATGCTGGGTATATTGGGAAAAGGATGTTAAGGATGAAGCTGCCAGGTAAGAGGAAAAGAGGAAGGCCTAAGATAACGTTTATGGATGTGATGTGAGAGGACATACAGGTGGTTGGTGTGACAGAGCAATATGCAGAGGACAGGAAAAAATGGAAACAGATGATCCGCTGTGGCGACCCCTAATGGGAACAGCCGAAGGAAAAAGAAAAAAGATTACATATATTTAAACCTATCTTTGTGGCTGATATTTGTGAGACATATTTAAGCTCTTAGAGTACTTGCATATCTATTTGGTGACACTGTACAGGCCACTCCTAAATAGCCTTGCTAGGTCAGACTACTATTTGGATTATTAGTAATATTACACAGTATGATTGGTCACTCTTTGTTAAGGTGCTCAAGTAGCTGATAGAGTTGGCTGGTGGCAGCTGGAACTACCTTATAGTTTGTACAAAAGGGGGCATAGCTAGTAAGACTGTGCCAGCCTTCCCCAGGTGTGTGTGTGTGTGTGTATAAATCAAATCTCAAAGTGTGTGTATGTGTGTCAGCTACTTGGGTAGGGACAAGAAGCACTGGCTGGACACAGAAGGTACTGGAGGACTTAGCTTAGCCACTTGGCTGAGATCTCAATCCTATAGCTGTGCTAGTGGGGAGTCTTATTGGGGATCTGAAAAAAGAGAGATAAACCAGCCCCAGACTGTCATCTCTGTGTGCTCTTAAGGGAACTTGCATTTTACTGTGTGTACACTTCCCCCACTGTTACCAGTGGTGAGAATTGAGGCTCCTTGATTACTGAGCCAGTGTTGGGGCATCACATATTAATTTGTTGGCAGTGGTTGGATAGCCACATCACATATTAATTGGCTTGTAGTGGTGTGGATATTGAATTCCTGTAGTCTGTGTACAGTGGTCACTGAAGGTGTTAGTACTGTCAATCAGCCATGCAGTGAACATTCAGAGTTTCACATCACAATTGTTTTATTTTTTTATTAGCTAAGTTAGTCAGGGAGAGCAGGCAAGCATGTCCGCAGAGGAGTATGGCAAACTGACAAAGAGCCAGTTGGCTTAGATGTGCCAGGCTAAAGGAATGGTGTATGCCAACCTGACTAAGGCAGAAATTATTGTAGCTTTGGGCAAAGCTACATCACAGACTAGTGATCAGGAGGACAGACCACCGCTTGCTTTACCATAAAGGGTAAATCCTCACAGTATAACCACAATATATGCCAACATAATAATGCTCTATTGGGAGCTTGAATATTTATTCAAATCCAGTTATTGGGATTATATCATAAAATATTTTCGTTTCCTGGACGATATTTTTATTGTCTGGAGTGGTACCCAAGACAAGATATAGGAATTTCTTGAATATTTACATACAACCACTAACTTTCTAAGGTTTACATCTCAACACGATACCATAAAAGTTAATTATTTGGATGTTACAATCACAAAAAATGAGATTAGGAACTGTTATGAGTCAAGAGTTTTTAGGAAAGGGTGCTTCTCTAACTCATATGTGCACTTTGAGAGTGATCACCCCTTTTTCTTGAGAAGAAATATTATTAAGGGTCAGATGATCAGGGCATCACGCATGACAAGTGAAAATGACAAGTGTGTTGAGGAAATGAAAACTATTGAAAAATTATTTTTGGAAAGAGGATATCCATCTAAACTTGTAAAAAATGTTAAAAAAGAAATTTTGAGGAGGAGGGAGAGTGACTTCCCACCACTTCTGATCAATTCAATAAATAATAATGGAAGAGGTGTAAGAGATTTTAGGAAAGGCAATACTGAATTAAATAAAGGGAATGAGCTACCTAGGTTAACACTTACTTACTACAAGGGAATAAACTGGATACAGAAAGGTATTAATGAGATTTGGATTATGTTTTCGAAGTTAAATACAAGTACAGAATATTTTAAGCAGACTTTAAAATTTAGTTACAGGAAAAATACTAATTTTAAAAAGCTTTTTGAATATAAAAAGGTACTTAATCCAAGTGGAGCACAGCAAAAAATGGGGACACATAAATGTGGGAGATGTGGGCAGTGTTCATTTATATCTGGGGAAAAAGAACTTGTATTAAGTGGACTAGGTAGAAAATTAAGAAGTAAAGGGTATTACACCTGTCAAACCAAAGGGGTAGTTTATTTGGCATATTGTTCAACATGTGAAAAATATTATGTTGGTAAGACTGAACGTAGGTTAAAACAACGAATTTATGAACATATGAGGGATATTAATAGAGGGAATGATAATAATGCACTATATAGGCATACCCAGATTTGTAGAAATGCTAATGTAAAATTTTGGGTTTTAGAAGAAGTTAAGGTGGGAGTTAGGGGAGGTGACTGGCAGTCCCTACTTGAATACAGGGAATTGATGTGGCAGCTTAGGCTGGACACCTGTGGTTCTAGTGGGATGAATGACTACCTTTCTATTAAGCCAGCACTAAAACTCTTAGCCAATAACCCTAAATTTTGAAAAAATATTATCCCTTTCAGCTTTTACTTTGTTTTCAACATACAATATATAGTTGTATATTTTTAATATATGTAACATATATGTATATTTTTTAATATATTAATTTAATTAGAGTAGTAATAATATAGTTTTATAGTTTGGATATTAAGTTTTGTTGTTGCTGTAAGTAAAAGAAATACATATATATATATATGTTTTTAATACAAATGCAACTTAAGTGGCAATTAATTAATTAATTATTCAATGCTTAGAGAGTATTTAAGGGTGTGAGAAGCAGTTTGTATTGGATTCTGATGAAGTCTTGGTGACAAGAAGAAAGCGCGCTCAATCCTGTTTTGTGTTCTTTGTGTTGTCGTATTAAATACTATCGTTTGATTCCAGTGGACGGTGTTGCTGTTTTTTTCAACCCATTGTGGTTATACTGTGAGGATTTACCCTTTATGGTAAAGCAAGCGGTGGTCTGTGCAACAAGTGTTTTACGTTGATGAGAGGTGGAAGAGTGATCAGGAGGACAACCAGGCTGGCCTTTGAGAATTACAACTCTCAGTAAATGGACAGATCAACCATTCCACAGAGGACTTAAAAATCCATCTGGAGTTAAAGAAACTTGAGCTGGAGTCCAAGTGTTTGGAAATAGAAGCAGCAGAGAGACTGAGATGTCTACAGGCTGAGGAAAATGAGAAACTGAGATGTCTTGAGGCTGAGGAAAATGAGCAACTTATATGTCTAGAGGCTGAGGAAAATGAGGAACTGCAAATGTCTGGAGGCTGAGGAGAAGGAGAGGTAGAGACCACATGAAAAGGAGATGCTAACTCTTCGCCAGAGTTATGGAGGTAATGGGGAAGGGAGTAACTGAACCCCAGAAGCAATAAATATCAGTAAATTTCTTCCACAATTTACAGAGGGGTATAATTTTGACAGTTTCATTCATATGTTTGAAAGGGTATTTAAACAGTATAATGCTGACCAACGGTTCTGGGTATGGTTCCTGACCCCCTTACTCCATGTAAAGCTGTAACTGCTATTTCTAAATTGTCTGATACTGATTGCTTAAATTATAATGTAAAAACTGTCTTTTAGAATGCTTTAAGTTAACACCTGAAGCATATAGGAAAAAGTTTTGTGAGGATAGATGCAAGGCAGATGAAAATGTATGTGAATATATTGCTAAACCAAGCATTTATTTTCATAGATGGGTGAGTAGATGTCAGGTCACCACTTTTGAAGGGCTGGCAGACCTTTTGGTGAGGGAACAAGCCCTTAGCACTTTACACGAGGGCATGAGAATCTGGTTAGCTGACAATGCAGTACTGCAGATGAGTTGGGGAAGAAGGGAGACCTAAACCTAGAAGCAGGGCATCACTGCACAGGAAAGAGATGCCCAGTGCTGCTCATGGGTCTAAGGGAACCCATGGTGGGCAGCCCAGACTGCCCCAACAGAGTCTGCCAGTAGTAGGGGAAGCCACTAGTCCAGGTACATGTCCAGGACTAAGGGTAAATGTTTTAAATGCAACCAGTGGGGCCATGTAACATATAGATGCCCAAGGAGGCAAGATGGGGAACAAAAGGTGGGAGAGCCAGTAAGTGGGAATGACAAAATGTCAGCAGTAAGTTATCTCAAGACAATAAGGGTACCAAACTTCCGCAAGAGATTATATCCTATCTTAGTGGATGGGAAGAGGCCACTACTAAGAGAGAGACAGCCTCTGACCTAACCATTGTGAAGCCTGGAATGGTTACAGAGAAGCACTGCTTGCTTGGGCAGTCTACTCCAGTCAGAGCTTTAGGATGGACTCCATTTCAAATACCTTTGGCTAGGGTTCACCTTGACTGGGAGGGTGGAAAGGGTAGCCAGCAAGTAGGTGTGTTATAGGATATCCCTGCAGATGTTCTGATAGGGAATGATTTTGATAATGCAGTACCCTGTGTGCATGCTGTTAAATGCAGTCAGGGTTGGAGACAAGCATGTGGGTCAGGTAGCCTGGGGGAGACCCAGCCAAGACCACACAGTTGCATCCAGGACTGGTGAGGTGGTTACTTCAGGGAGGGAGCTACCCTGTAGCAGTGAGACTGAAGGTGAGCCACAGCTCCGTGTGCATATTGATGTTCCCTTGGACAGAGTCACTGCAAGGGAAGATGTGAGTAGTAGAAGCCGGGCTGAAAGTGAGGCAGCACTGTCAGAGAATACCAGACTTCCTGTGGAAGGGGAGCTGGGAAGAGTTACAAAGAGAGAGTTGAGACAGGCTCTGCTCTCGGACCCTACATTACAAGGACTGAGGGAGGTAACTAGTGAGACACCTAATTCTCAAGGGAAGGGGGAATCCATATACTGGGACAAAGGGTTACTGTATAGAGAGTGGACCCCTGAGGAAGGGCTACAGGTGAGAGAATACACCAGTTGGTAGTGCCCAGAGCTTACCATCTGGCACTTCTAGCCATAGCCCATGATATTCCCTTTGCAGGTCATATGGGCATAAAACATACAAAGAAATGTATTATGCAGAAGTTTTAATGGTGTGAGATTTCCAAAGATGTAACAGGGTACTGCAGGTCCTGTGAGCAGTGCCAAAAGGTAGGCAAGACAGGAGACGAGGTGAAAGCTCCTTTGATGCCTTTGCTTGTGGTTGAGGAGCCTTTTCAAAGGGTAGCTATGGATACTGTGGTGCCTCTGAGTACCCCAGGTTCCACAGGGAAAAAAGTATATCCTAGTGGTAGTAGATTATGCTACCAGATAACCTGAAGCAGTGGCTCTATCCTCGAAAAGAGGGCAAATACTTTGTTAGATATTTTCAGCAGCATAGGTTTCCCAAAAGAAATACTAACAGAAGTGTCAATTTCATGTCAGACCTGCTGGCTTGTTTGTGGAAGCACTGTGGGGTGAAACACATAAAGACCACTCCCTACCATTCCCAGACTAATGGTCTTGTTGAGAAGTTAAACTATACACTCAAGTCCATGCTATGGGCATTTTCAGACCAGTTTAAGAGGGAGTGGGAGAAATATTTGCCCCATCTGTTTGCTTACAGCGAAGTGCCCCAGGAATCCACAGGGTTTTTTATCATTTGGGTTGGTGTATGGGCATAGGGTGAGGAGACCTCTAGATTTGATTCGAGATGACTGGGAGGGTGAGTGTGAATCCCACAAGGAGTCTGTTATGGCATATATCTTAAATTGCAGCAGATAGTAAAGACACATCTCAGTACTAAGGGTTTTGCATCCAGGAAGAAAGAGGTCATTGTCTCCCTCTACTCTTCCCTCATTAGGCCAATCATCGAGTACAATGCCCCATTTGCATGTACCTCACTAGACACCTGCAACAACTGGAGAGGCCGCAAAAGTACTTCACAAAGAGGATCCTAGCATACCTCTCAACTGTACAGATTTTCGCAGAATGTCCAGATTTTTGCCTCATACTTTTGGTCCGTTTTTCATAAAATTGTGGTTTTCTGACAAATTAGTGGCAAATCATTAAAGTTTGAAGTTAGAAAATAATGGCAAATATTTGAGTTTCAGACATCATACCCTTCAGAAAATTCAATAATAGTTCTGAACACTGACATTACTGGGTTGATTTACTGAGTATTGTTTTGTACTTTTATTATTAAATATATTTAAACCTATCTTTGCAGTTAATATTTGTGAGACATTTGTGCTCTTAGCGTACTCGCATATATATTTGGTGACACTGTAACAGGCCACTCCTAAATAGCCTTGCAAGTCTTGGTCAGACTACCATTTGGATAATAGTAACATTACACAGTAGGATTAGACACCCTTTGTTAGTGGCCTAGAGTACCTGATAAGAGTTGGCTGGTGACAGTCGGAACTACCTTATAGTTTGGGAGGAAGGGGCATAGCTAGTAAACCTGTGCCAACCTTCCCCAGGTGTGTGCATGTGCACGTGTGTGCGCATGTGTGTGTGTGTGTGTGTATAAATCAAACCTCAAAGTGTGTGTGTGTGTGTCAGCTTCTTGGGTAGGGACACAAAGCACTGGTTGGACAGATAGGGTGCTGGAGGTTTTGACCTGGCTGCTCAGCTGAGGTCTCAACCATGTAGCTGTGCCAGTTGGGGGTCTTATTGGGGATCTGGATAAACAGGGAGAAACCAGCCCCCAGAGTGACTGTGATCTCTGTGTGCTCTTAAGGGAAATTGCACTTTGCTGTTTGTGTACTTGTCATACTCTGTGTGTATGTCCCCCACTGTTGCCAATGGTGAGGATTGAGGCTCCTTGATTACTGGGCCGGTGCAGGTGCGTCACATATCAATTGGTAGGCAGTGGTGGGATAGCCACATCACATATTAATTAGCTTTTAGTGGTATGGATATTGAATTCCTGTAGCCTGTGTGCAGTGATCACTGAAGCTGTTTGTACTCTGTCAGCCATGCAGTGAACATTCAGAGTTTCATATCGCAATTGTTTTATTTATTTATTTATTTTTGTTAGCTTAGTTAGTCAGGGAGAGCGGGCAAGCATGTCAGCAGAGGAGTATGGCAAGCTGACAAAGAGCCAGTTGGCTGAGATGTACCAGGCTAAAGGGCTGGTGCATGCCAACCTGACTAAGGGTGAAATGATTGTAGCTTTGGGCACAGCTGCATTGCAGACCAGTAATTAGGAGGACAACCAGGCTGGCCTTGGAGATGTACAACTTTCAGAAAATGGACAGCTCAACCTTTCCACAGAGGACTTAAAAATCCATCTGGAGTTAGAGACTTGAGCTGGAGGCTAAGCATTTGGAAACAGAAACAGCAGAGATACTGAGACATCTAGAGGCTGAGGAAAATGAGAAACTGAGATGTCCTGAGGCTGAGGAAAATGAGAAACTGAGATGTCTAGAGACTGATGAGAAGGAGAGGCAGAGGCAACATGAAAAGGAGATGCTGACTCATCGCCAATCATGGAGGTAATGGTGAAGAGAGTAACTGAACCCCAGAAGCAACAAAGGTCAGTAATTTCTACCACAATTACAGAGGGGGATAATTTTGATAGTTTCATTCATATGTTTGAAAGGGTATGTAAACAGTATAATGTTGACCAAGGGCTCTGGGTACAGTTCTTGACTGAAGCTTATGGAAAAAATCTCGTGAGCATATATGCAAGGCAGGTGAAAGTGTGTGTGAATATAGTGCTGAACTAAGCACTTATTTTCATAGGTTGGTGAGTGGATGTCAGGTCACCACTTTTGAAAGACTGGCAGACCTTCTAGTGAGGGAACAAGCCTTTAGCACTTTGCCTGAGGACATAAGAATCTGGTTAGCTGATAGACAATGCACTAATGCAGATGAGCTGGGGAAGAAGGCGGACTTATACCTAGCAAGAGGGCATCACTGCACAGGAAAGGGACACCCAGTGTTGCTCATGAGTCTAAGGGAACTCGTGGTGGGCAGCCCAGACTGCCCCAACAGAGTATGGCAGTAGTAGGGAAAGCCACTAGTCCAGGTACACATCCACAACCAAGGGTTAAATGTTTTAAATGCAACCAGTAGGGTCACATAGCATATAAATGTCCACAGAGCCAAGATGGAGAGCAAAAGATGGGAGAGTAGGTAAGTAGGAATGACAGAACACCAGCATTAAGTTGTCTCAAGACAACAAGGGTATCAAACTTCCACAAGAGGTTGTATCCTACCTTAGTGGATGGGAAAGAGACCAGTACTAAGAAGCCTCTGACCTAACCATTGTGAAGCCTGCAATGGTTGCAGAGGAGTACTAATTGCTTGGGCAATCTACTCAAGTCAGAGCTTTAGGAGGGACCCCATTCCAAATACCTTTGGCTAGGCTTCATCTTGACTAGGAGGATGAAAAAGGAAGCCAGCAAGTAGGTGTGTTTGAGGATATCCGTGCAGATGTCCTGATAGGGAATGATTTTGATAATGCAGTACCCTGTGTGCATGCAGTCAGGCTTGGAGACAAGCATGTGGGTCTGGTAGCCTGGGGGAGACCCAGAGAGGTCCACACGCTTGCAGCCAGGACTGGTGAGGTGATTACTTCAGGGATGGAGCTACCCTGTAGCAGTGAGAATGAAGGTGAGGCACAACTGCTTGTGGGTACTGATGTTCCCTCGGACAGAGTGACTGCAAAGGCAGGGATGAGTAGTAGTACCCAGGCTGACAGTGAGCCACCTCTGTCAGAGAATACCAGACATCCCGTGGATGGGAGTTGGAAAGGGTTACCAAGAGAGAGTTGAGACAGGCTCAGCTCTCAGACCATGCATTACAAGGCCTGAGGGAGGTAGTTAGTGAGGCACCTGATTCTTGAGGGAAGGGGGAATCTGTCTACTGGGACAAAGGGTTATGTATAGATAGTGGATCCCTGAGGGAGGGCGAGAGGGTGAGAGAATACAGCAGTTGGTAGTACCCAGAGTCTACCATCTGGCACTTCTAGCCATAACTCATGATATTGCCTTTGCAGGTCATATGGGTATAAAACGTACAAAGAGGCATATTATGCAGAACTTTTATTGGCCTGGGATTTCTAGAGATGTAACAGGGTACTGCAGGACCTGTGAAGAGTGCCAAAAGGTAGGCAAATCAGGGACAAGTTGAGAGCTCCTTTGATGCCTTTGCCTGTGATTGAGGAGCCATTTCAGAAGATAGCTATGGATATCGTGGGGCTTCTGAGTACTCCATGTTCCACAGGGAAAAAGTATATCCTAGTGGTAAGTAGATTATGCTATCAGATACCCTGAGGTAGTGGCTCTGTCCTCCATTAAGGCAGAGAAGGTGGCAAATGCTTCGTTAGAGATTTTCAGCAGGGTAAATTTCCCAAAAGAAATACTGACTGACAGAGGTGGCAATTTCAAGTCAGACCTGCTGGCTTGTCTGTGGATGTTCTATGGGGTGAAGAAACTAAAGATCACCTCCTACCATTCCCAGACTAATGGTCTTGTTGAGAGGTTAAACTCTACACTCAAGTCCATGCTACAGGCATTTACAGACCAGTTCAAGAGGGAGTGGGACAAATATTTGTTCCATCTGTTGTTTGCTTACAGAGGTTCCCCAGGAATCCACCGTTTTTTCACCCTTTGAGTTGCTGTAACGGCAATGGGTGAGGGGACCTCTAGATTTGATTCAAGATGAGTGGGAGGGTGAGTGTGAATCCCACAAGGAGGCTGTTGTGGCATATGTCCAAAACCTCAGGACAAGGCTCAAAGAGCTCATAGGCTTAGCCCAGTAGAACCTGGCAGAAGCCCAACAGCAGAAAAAAGTCTAGTATGACAGGAATGCTTGAGCTAGAGAGTATACTGTAGGGCAGCAGGTAATGGTTCTCATTCCTGTCAGACACAACAAGCTGCAGGAAGCTTGGGAGGGACCCTACGAGGTGGTGAGGAAGGTCAGTGATGTTAAATAGGTGGTAGAACCTTAGCATGATAGGGAGGCCCTTATTCCGAGTATTTGCAGTGGATGGCAGTAGTAGTCTAAGGGGGATCTGGTGATTGATCTCCTCATTGAGGCTTGGACTGACACTTCAGTGGAAGGGGTAGCAATGTCACAACAGCTATCCCCTACCCAGATTCAAAAAATCTGATCAGTGTTACAGCAGTTTTGGGGCATGATCACTGGGAAACCAGGGTGCACCTGCTGGTGCAGCACCATGTGGATACAGGACCCCAAAGGCCTATTAAGCAGCCTCCCTTATAGGGTACCTGAGAGAGAGTCAGACAGACTCTGAGGGAGGAGATACAGGAAATGTTGCAACTATGGGGTAATTCTGGAGTCCACCAGTCCCTGTGCCCCCCAGTGATGCTGGTACCAAAGACAGATGGCAGTACCAGCTTCTGTGTGGACTACAGGAAATTAAATAGTCAGAGTCAGATGCTTACCCCATGCTTAGGACAAATGAAGCCCTAGAGCAGCTGGGTGGGGCTAAGTATCTTACCACTATTGATCTTGCAAAGGGTTACTGGCAGGTGACCTTGACTCCCAGTGCTAGAGAGAGGTCAGCCTTTATGATCCTTTTGGCTTGTATGATTTCACAAAGTTGCCCCTTGGAATGAAAAATGCCCCAGTAACTTTCCAGAGGCTGGTAGATTGTATCCTAGCAGGAACAGGATATTTTGCCCTTGCTTACCTAGATGATATTGCCATCTACAGCCATTCCTGGCCAGAGCACCTTCAGGATGTCAGGGAGGTGCTGGGCAGACTACAGAGGACAGGGCTGACCATTAAGCCCAGCAAATGTCAGGTGGGTATGGCAGAGGACTTCTACCTGGGACATAGAGTGGAGAGTGGTAAGATTAGGCCAGAACCTGCCAAAGTATAAGCCATTCAGGCATGGCCTGCCCCTGTTACCAATAAGCAGGTGATTGCATTCTTAGGGACAGCAGGGTACTGCAGAAAGTTTCTCCCCAGTTTTAGTACAATAGCTGCACCCCTCGCAGACCTGACATGGAAAAACAAACAAGATAAGGTAGTGTGGACACCAGCATGTGAGCAGGTATTCCAGAAGCTTAAAGGATCTTTGGGAGGACCCCCTATGTTAGCCAGTTCAGATTACAGCAAGGAATTTGTTGTGCAGGTGGAAGCTTGAAACCATGGGGTGGAGGCTGTACTAAGCCAGGTTTTCTGAGAGGGAGAAGAGCACCCAGTGGTATATTTCAATCATAGGCTCCAACCCAGGGAGGAATGCTATGCAGCTGTAGAAAAGGAATGCCTAGCCATGGTGTGGGCACTGCAGAAACTTCAGTCTCATATGTATTAAAGGAAATTCTCTGTAGTTACAGACCACAATCCCTTAACATGGCTACATCAAGCTATCTAGCAAAATGCCAAGTTACTAAGGTGGAACCTAGGGTTGCAAGCATACAATATCATAGTGCAGCACTGCAGTGGGGTTAGAAATGCCAATGCAAATAGGCTAAGATAGGGGAATGGGGTAAGGTAAACTCAGATGGACCTAACCCTCTCAGGCAATGTTTCTCAAGGGTCACTTGAAAAACTAGCTTATGTTTTTGGGGAGGGGATGCGATATAAGGAAATATTGCCAGTCCAGCTATCTGGAATTTTATAAATAATTCTATGTCATTTGTGAATATTGATATGATTTATACAGAACTGTATGTCATGCAGTGAGCTAAAATGTAACCACAGCATGCGCTGCTGACTTAGAACCGAAATGCATATAAATTATATACTCGTGCAAATGTATGTTTTAACAGTAGAAACTAGAACATAAAAGGTTTAACTTGCAAAACTTCAAGAAATAAGTTGAAATTAAACTGCTTTACGATTGTGCTATAAAAGTTATTTCTCAGTTTCAGTATAGCAGACACACCCCGGGATTCATGAAGCTTGCGCCAGGCGCCGGAGTAGCATCGGCGATCTAGTGCCAAATATGGCTGCCGAGTGATTCAGGTACAAGCTGTTTCCACATGCACTACCAGTGTATGCCAGAGCTGCACAGCTCCCGGTGTATGTATGCTAATTACTCCATGCACAGCAGTGTAGCATGCAAATGAAGGTATATAGTGATTCATGAAGTGGTGCAGGCGTAGCATAAGCATGAAGACATGTAAACCAAAAAAAAACGGTTTACATTTTGTCAAACATAAAGTCGGAGCCATGACAGTGGTCCAAACTTACGTATTATAATGTTAATATATGCCAATGGCTAAATATATAGCCAGTGGCATAAAAAAACATGCGCAACACATAAAAAATAGCATTTAATGTCATGGCCACACTAACGCAAAGTAAAACCACAGTGCATCTGTGCACAAAAGGGATCACAAGGGAAATATATTTAGATGTCATAAAACTGCAATGTAACACAATTCATGAATTCCCCATAATAGTCAATGGCACACATGCTACACTACAACCAAGGAGCAAGGATTGCTAAGGGTCTGTAACAGTGTTCTGTGTGGTAACTAGGAATTAGTAGTCAATGCCATGCAAATGAGTCAAGTAATACTGAATCGCAAATGCCCCACCGACATAAGGATGTACCACACGGCATAGCGGTACAACACCAAGGAGTGGCCTGGAGGTAAACATGACATCAAGATAGGGGTGCGCCACCGTAGCTGTAATCACATTGGATCATTGCTAATCCGGGTTGCCTGTTGATAAGCAAAGCCTCAGGATAGGGGTGTGGAAGTAGCCATAGCTTTGCTTAGCTGAGAGCACACAAGGTAACTGAAAGTGCATGTGAACGTGGATGAAACTGTGCTCGAAACCCGGTAAATGGCTGTGCTCGGCACGCACCACAGCTGAAACAGGAAGGATACGGGAAGACAATAAGGAAATGGTGCAGCATGGTAATTGGAGTACAAATGAGTAATTAACACCTAGGAACTCACAGTGGGCCATTGACAACAGCTAACAAGGCTGCTAGCAGCTACCTGCAGAACAGGAAAGGGGAGGTGCCGTACAGCAAAGAAAGGAGAACTGACACAGCAGAACAAAGCAAACTTGTAGTCGATCAGCTACATAACACATTTCCCAACACAATCCTGGGTTGTGAAAGTACAAAACAAGAAAGCTGGTAGCTGGATGCATGCCTGACAATGGGAGGGGAATCGGGTTGGAAATTGAAGTAAACAGCAATAGATGAATCACGGCAGCCAAGCGTAAGTCAACAGCAAAGGCCCCAAAATAGCAGTACCTGATATAAAACCAATAATTAAGATACCCCACAGCTGGAATTGCACAAACACACCCAATTACACCAGCATCATCCATTGCACAATAGTATAAGGTGTGAAAGCCCCCCACACACACTTGTGTATTCCCAGACACTCTGCACCATTGGTGTATACAGATGGGGAACTTTTAATATGTACATGTTAGGGGCCACAATAGCTTTGATTCACCAGCATGTGTTGGAGACTGATGGTGGTGTGGAGGATGATGCTGACAACCATCTCAGGCACCAGAAGAGGAGAAGACTGTTCAGACCCAGGGTAGCCTACCAGGGGCTACATGATCTGGAGATAGTAGAGCGTTACAGGGTGGACAGGGAATACACACAGCAACTTGTTGAGCTGTGCCGGCCGTTCTTCAGAGCCAGAAGTAACAAAGGGGAACCCATCCCAGTGGGCATGAAGGTATGTGTAAGCTTGAGAATACTAGCCTCAGGTACCTTCCAAAGGCCAACTGGGGATATCATGGGGATCTCACAGGCATCAGCATCCAGGGTACTCCACCAGTTCCTGGATGCCATGTTACCACATCCCCCGAACGCAGGAGAAGTTGGCCAGCAATATGCGTCTCTTCCACTGTGTGGCAGACTACCCAGAGGTACTGGGTGCAATAGACTGCACGCATGTACACATCAAGTCACCACCCGGTGAGCAGGGTAGGTGCTCCATAAACCGCAAGGGATACCCCTCCATCAACTGCCAGGTCATGTGCAATGCCCAGGGCATTATCATGGATGTGTTGCTGGCAGCCCTGGAAGCTATCACAACTCCCACATCTGTCATGCCTCACAGCTGTATCAGGTATTTGCCAGGGGGGACATCCCATATGGCCACCTGGTGGGGGATGCTGGTTATGCACTGGAACCATGGATGATGACTCCCATCAGAAATGCGCACACAGCCAGGCAAGAATGCCATAATGAGGCACACGCAGAAACCAGAATCATCATAGAGCTCATGTTTCGGATGTTGAAATCATGGTTCCGTTGCTTGGACATATCTGGTGGAGCCTTGCAGTACTCTCCAGGCACGTGTGCCCACATCTACATAGTATGTGCCATGCTACACAATATGATCCAGCGGAAACAGCTGCAGCAGAGACAGAATGGTGAAAGCCCTCACAGCCCACCACCATTGCCAAGGGACCCACAGGCACAGAGGGACTCAGACCATGAACACCCTGTGCTAGGCCCAGTAGGCAGATGGAGGTGTGCCCAGTATGTCCATGCTTTGGCAAAGAGGGAACATATAGCACACTGACAGTGTAGGCACTCATGGACTGACACCCTTCTCCATCTGCACACACAGCAAACATGGATGGCACACACACACGACCACCTGTAAGTTGTCATGTATAGGTGGTCTACTGTGTGCATCCTACATAGGTAGCCCTCAACTATTGTACACACAACCGCCATTGGCACAAGGTAAGTCAATACCCAAACAGTAAATTAAGCTATCAGCATGTGTCCATACTGTATGTAGAGGTTCATAGATACATAGGTAGGTACATGCCCAACTGCCCGAGGCCACTCATAAGCATAGGCAAAAAGTGTCTGCTGTCGCCACCCCATTGATTAGCTAACTGTCCCTATGTGAAGCAGAGCCAATTGCGGGATCACTGGGGTGTATCCACTGTTCCCCACCCACTCTGCAAGGATTCCCTGGAGTGTTAGTGAGGGGTTTTCAATAAAGTAATCAGTGATGTAGTTCCAAATAATGGGGAGTATCCCTGACAGGGATCTTCTCAGATGTTTACATGTTACATAGTATACCTTAAACACATCTTGCATATACAGGTAGTATGCCACAGAATAATAAACATGTGGAACACACAACAACTGAAATGTGCGTTAATCACCCTTGCACTACCAGTGCCTGCTCTGAGAGGTAAAATACCACTGCCAGGATTAGAACATGCAACCATGTACACAATCTTTACAATAACATACCACTAAGCTACCTTGCAGTTGTGTATACTGACAGGATAAAACAAAAAAGGTAGGAATGTGTGGAAATAGGCCAAACTGGCATGTACCCAATGAAAAGCGCATGTTATATAGGTGGTGGTGGTGCTGCGGTAGCGTTGTTGCCTCACAGTAAGACGCCGTCCGGTTTGATTCTCAGCTAGAGCATCTTCTGCGTGGAGACATGCGTGAATGGGTGTACCTTCGTTGAAGGTTGTGCATCAGACCTGGCAAGCCGGTACGTAAAAATCAACTGCCAGTCATTAGCAGACCAGAGTTTTGCTGTGGCGACCCCTAACCAGGAAAAGCCGAAAGACACAAACAAATATATATATATATATATATGTATATATATGTATATAGAGAGAGAAAGAGAGATATATATGTCGATATATGGGGATATACATATATATGTAGGTATATAGATAGGTTAACAACATCTACATAACCATGGAGGTACATATAAATGGGATACCTACCACATACCGACTGCTTTACATACCGACACGCGTAATCCCGAGGCTTAAGGTCCGAAAGAACACAGTACTGAAACACCAGATGCACGAGGTTTAAAATCACGATGTTAAGGAACAGTTGGTCAGTGCTTCCGGTGTTGCGGTTCAGGTAGGTTACTGTGAGTAAGTGCATTTCTGAGGGCTGTAGTGTGTGTAAGTGTGTGTTCTGAGTGTGGTGTTTGTTCTTGGGGGACTATAATGTGTGGGTTAGCTTTGTGCATCTGAGCGATCTAGGAGGTAGAATATTAAAGTAGGGGGTGTGGGGGGTGCAGACACCTACATGGGGGGTGTAGGGGGGCTTGGCCACCTGCTCGCACGTAGTGTAGTATGGTTTGTTTAGATGTGGTAGGTAGCAGTGTGTCTGTGTTCCATGTTCGTGTTACTTTCGCATGTTACTGTCGCTGTCGGTAATGTGGGGTATGGGAGTCTGGGCCCGGTACTGTGGACGTCGGAAATGTGTGGTGTCTGGATTCCATAGGTATCCCGTATACAGTGGTTGAAGTGTTCATATATGAGTATAATATGGAACATAGCAATCACACATTCCGCCACGACCAACCTTTATGAACAAAGGATATGGAGAGTATATGCCTATACACTATTACAAATATATGCTATGGGCATGAGCCAATGATAGTGTTACCACGTGTCCCACTTTGGGAGGGACAGTCCCTCTTTGGGTGGTTGTGTCCTGAACAAATATATTAAACGTGGCAAATGTCCTGGGATTGTAGAACATAACTATGTCCAATATGTAATGTAATAGTTGCATACAATATTTCTTTCTGTATCTAAAATACCTACATGTTACAAGAAAGAGGATAAGCAACTAAACTGCTACAAGAATAAGCTTATATTTAGGCAAGAAAGGAAAGTTCTATCCCTTGTACTGACCATGGGTTTGTGTCGGCCTGTAAATTCTGATGTGTGTCCCGAAAATGTCCCACTATGGCCATATAAAAAGGTGGCAACGAAAGAGGGTCGGTCACCAAGACAACTACAATGACTGCAAATACCTATGACAGAAATACACAGCTTTCATGTAGCAACACTTTATTACATTCTGATGTATTGCCAAAAGGATTCAAGGACTAACATCACCTGCATGCTATACAGGAACCACTTAACAGTGCTTTAATGAATCGGCCTGCAATTACCATAGTATTAGTCCAATAAAGGACAGGTGTTCAAATAGGGAAGGAACCCTCACACACATATTGATTATGTATAAAAGCAGTTCCTACACACCTGCATCTGCTATGCACACCCACCAACATCACCCCCATACCCAAACAAATTACAATACAAACTGTAATAACATCACAAATCATTCACTCACTGCACGACATCTGCAGAAGCTTTAATATACCTTGTCAGAGACACACTAACATGGCCCTATGTGAAATAGTTGCTGTTATACAATGGAACAGCTGCTGATGTTACAAGGTTTGTTTGCGGTAATCCTGTTTCAGAGGGTTGTGTGTACACCGGGATGTGTTACCAATTACTGAGTAACAGCACACTATGATACATATGTACACCAAATCAAGGATGTCTGGTGAGCACACTGTAAACCACATAACAGTTCATGCATAGCCATACAGCCCTGAGCTGCCCAAACATCCTTGCCAGACTTAAACATCTGCAGAAGTATCAGGTACAAACAAACCCTGAATAAGTAGCAATGTTCTGAAATATAACAGCTGTACTCACATGTAGAAAAAAATCGTCTAGCTATTACACACAATCCACGGGAGTCATGAAGCTAATATATCTCTGTCTGTCTCCATATAGCTGTTGAAATACATCACAAACAACACATCCAGGCCGTCTTCCTCAAAAGTAAGGCAAACGGACAACGCCCAAAAGGAGTACTCAGTTATACACCACTGTTGCCATGGTATCGGCTAATGGAGTAGCTGCACAGCTGATGTGCATCTAATTAACTACTTTGGAACACCAATTGGTGGTCAGGATAGCACGTTACCGATATTTAACTAGAAAAGGATAGCTTATCACACATTCAAACCATCCGTATATACCAGCAGAATGTTACAAAGAAGACTGAAACACAAACGGAAAAGGATTTAATCAACAGTCAATGACACCTCGGGTTACTAATAAGGTATGTGGAGCAGTCAGTATGTTTTTGTATTTAGTACCTGTTCTGTAATATTTAAAGTGCACGCAATCCATATAGTGGAAACAATTATCTTGTAGTGATGTATTGTTGAGCATAGTAATGCTTGTAGTGTTTGTGTGTACTGCTGTAGGTCACAAGGCAAACACCGCATACACCACAAGGGATGCTATATAAGGGCTTTGAACAGAAATATTCCTCACCAGCCGCTGTCAGTGGCAGGGCTGGTCCAACAAGTATGTGCTATAACAGGGGATAGTATATGTTGATATATTGTAACAGTAGCCATATGTATGGGTGTATTACTGAGAATAACATGTTGAAGGTTGGCCCACTGTGCAATTGTGATTTGCATTGTGGGATATTGTGCCAATAACTGTGTAATGTACAGTATGGTAAGCAGATATGTATTACAAGTTATATAGTATTACTGTTATGTTAGGCAAACATTAGTTATGTCTGTTGGCATTTACAATACACAATAACAGGATACATATTACTTTTAGTCACCCGACAGTTTATTAGCATGATAGCAAAGTAAAATGGAAGAGCTAGTTAACTATCCATGCACATAAGACATGTAATAAGTGCAAAGGTAGGTACTAGGCTGTCTTACCAAGGGTATTTATAAGCCTAGCTAGAGTGTGATGGCTTTCACCACCTCCATAGTTCCCTGTGCCTCTGAATGGCAGAGCCATTAGTTCCCTGTGCCTCTGTCCAGCAAAGCCACTGCAGTGATCCCCAGGGTACATGTCTGTCTCTCAGCCACACGTCAAGGTTTCCCTTGAAGAGTGCTAGTGATGGGCACTGCCTGATGTGCATTGGAATCATGTTCCAAAGCATGGGGAGTGTCCGGGTCAGGAATCTATCCGTCCAGCATGTCCTAGTCATTGTGGTTAGATGTATATCCCTAGAGCATGTGGCTCTCAGGGGCTTCTGTTTAGGTGGAGCATATCCAGCAATACTGGGTTGGGCATGGGCCTTGTATGTCAAGCAGAGATCACCTGTAAGTATGTGGTATGCAACCGAGTACAGCTGGAGTTTCTTAGGTTGGGCTGCATAGGTCATCTGTTTGAGGTCAGTAATCCTCTTGGAGTGGTACTGTTGTGGTCTTTCAAGCTGTTGCAGTTGTCCTGTAAGGTATATCCCAAATGGGGTGTTGTATCCTTTAATGGGTCTAATAAGTCATGAGTAGAGAGGCACAATGGCCTCCTTTGATCTGGATGCGAACCCATTACAGATTGGGGGGGGGGGCACGTAGAAGGATAGTCTAACCACCTTGTCATTATGGGTATTGAAGGAGAGATTGATATCTACTGGGGTTCCCAGATCCCTTATTACCTTTTCTGTATGTAGGGGACTGGCACCTATGTGGTAGTCCACGGGTAATTAGTTATATCCAAAGGGGATGACTATGCACTTTTTGGCATTCAGCTTGAGGCCATGATATTGACATCAGGTATCTGTCTCAGTGCAACCCTTGCAGAGGGTGTCTGTAACAGCTGGGGAGACAATTATGCCCCCTAGTTTGCAGTCATCTGCAAACCTTTACAGCCAAAGCCCTCCTTTGCTTGCCTGTACATCAGAGAATTATATACCGAACATGAGGGGTCCTAGGACTGAGCCCTGGGGGACGCAACTTGTAACTGGTATACAGTTGTATCTAGGGTATGCAACTCCCACTGTGTGGGTTTTGTCCGTGAGCCACTTTGCAAACCATCGCATGACTTGGGGGTTAATGTTCAGGTGGATGGGTATGTTGATAATACCAGAATGAGGAATGGTGTTGAAAGCCTTTGAGAGATCTAGGTAGGCTGTGTGGAACTCCTTACCCTCATCTAATGCCTTGGTAACTGTCTCTAAGAAGTCTACCAGGTTTAGGAGGCATGGTCTGCCCTTAACAAAGCCAAACTGGGAGGGGTGAAATGTTTGGAAGTACCCAATGTCTCTGTGATTGAGATCCATGATGTGCTCCATAGCCTTGCAGACCAGGCTAGTCAGGCCTATAGGGCAATAGGTCCCGTGGTCCATTGTGATGCCACCTTTGTGGAGTGGGATAACTGTTGTGTGCCATTCAGGGGGCACTAAGCCCGATGCGAGGCTATTATTGAACATGGTGCATAGGTGGGGAGCCAGTACGTTCTGAAGTTCATGTAAAACTCAGCCTGAGATGTTGTCCGGTCCCATGGATGCTGTGATATTGGCTTTAGAGTGTGCAGTTTTGAGTCAGAGGGGGCAAAAGTAGCACTGAACCTATCTGCCAGGATGTTGGCAATATCAATTGGTTCTGTAATGTTCGTGCCTTTGTGCTGTAACTCAGAGCAGATCTGGTTGTTAACATTGAGATATTTGACATAGCTATAGAATGCTTTGTGGCTGTTGTTGGAATTAGTGGTGGTTTTGTTTTCATGGCTAGCTTTGGAGGATCTTATAAGGGATCTCACCTTCTTACTGAGGCTGACCAGGGAGCTCCTCCACTTGTGGGATTGTACTCTCATTTGCAACAGTGTCTTCCTCCTGTAGTACAGTTTGTTTATGGCAGGGGACCACCAGATTGGTTTCTTTAATTAGGAGTATAGGGTCTTGGTTCTGTTTGATATAGCACAATCCCTGCACTCGTGTAAGTGCTCATAGAGTGCATATGTGTAGGATTCAGGAGTTGCAACAGTATTGTCCATCTGCATGGGTGTCATGACGTTCACCACGTCTGTCTTAAGAAGCATGAAGTTGGCTTTGTAGACATATTATACTGTAGTTCCCTTTATGGGGGATGGGGGCAGGATGTGGATATCAACGATGTTCAGCTTATGGTCGGATCAGACCAATGAGGAGTTGACTTCAGGTGTGGAACACCGGTCACTCATGTTGGTAATGCCTAAGTCTGGGATATTGTTGCCCCTGGTGGGTGTGTGGATATGTTGATCCAGAGCATTGGTGTTTATGAATTCCAGAAAGCATTGAGCTAATGAGTTGGTACACTAGTATTTTTTTCAGTTAATGGTGAAGTAGATTCAGTGAGACTATGTTATGAGTGTGGTGTGGTGCGAATGTTTACCTTTTCCACATGACTGTCAAGGTCAGGCTTGGCTGGAGGGAGCTTTACCTCCAGTTTGGCTAGATAAGTGCATCTCTCACAGGTTGTAGTGTTGAGTGGTAGGTGGAGAGGGTTGTCTGTGTACATGAGGCAATGTGTACAGTGCCTCAAGATGTCCAGATTCATCAGATAGACAGGAGAGAACACTGGCAGTTAACTCTTGGACATGCCTGAATATAAAACTAATTTCCCCTAGATAAGTGAGGAAAGTGAGTACAAGAGCTATTTTACTCTAAGCAAGTGAGAAATGTATGTACAAAACCTGTATACCTCTAGATAATGAGGAAGATTGAGTGCTGTAGTAATTAGTACCTTACGTAGTGCTTACAAATTCTGAACAAGTTCTGAGCATCAATAAGCAATCCAGATAGGGTCTTGGATAACATAAACACACTGCCCCCCCAACATGTACACAATCATATATCCATGTACACCACAGGGCCCCTGTACCCACAACTATGCAGGTACAAACTGCATTCAGGCTGCATGGGACTTGTCCACATCACAGGTTATATCATACACATATGGTAAAACAAGATGCTCTCCATGTACACATCATGTAAAACATAGCTCCATGTCAGGTTGTGCACACACTGAATGGTGTACACCAACAGGTATCACAACCCACTGATAATGGGAAGTACTGCACTACTACCCTGCTGAGTCTGGTCTGAAAAGCCATGAACCTTGATCAAATAATTGATGTCAGCAGTACTGATGTAGATGACATTAAGGTTGATTTCATACTGCATATCATAACCTTGCCAGGTCATAGAACATCATCACCCATACTGTGTTCCACCTACACTCTGTATACTTGATGTACATTCCTATGTCACAGGAGTGTTTTGCAACGGGACTGCTTGCAGAACCAATACTACAGAAGGTGTCTGAATAATGCATGCTCATCACACCAGTGGCACCTATGGTAAGACAGGGTTAATTAATTGTATTCCTCCTCATTGTAGTCCATACCTCACAGACAAACAGAAGGCATCTGCCTATTGAAGCATGCAAATGACTATGACCTAGGAGCAATAGCCAATTCAAGTGTGTTGTGGACAACATACAGAATGGGCTTTGTGGGTGAAGTGTGTGTGACATATGGACACAATCTGACAGCTACATATTGCATTGTCACCCCTATGTTAATAACCCTGTACCCATGAACTACCACCTAGGCAGCGGTCAACATAATGGACACTTGTGTGTAAGGGATGCAGCTGGGCAATTGTCTTTCCTGTGATAGCTACATCACCACACCTGTCAGGTAGTCATATGTGGCAACCCTAATAATGACAGGGTGCCATCCATGAATATAGAGGTCATTGTCCAGCCATACACAACACTCAAGTGACCCATATCATATCACATATTTCCTTTAAGGGGTATTGTCCATGTGCAGATGGCCTACACCAGCCTTCCCATTCCCCATCTCCACTATGTAGCATGATGCATACCCTGAATAAATCCATGTCCAACCCAGTGATGTTGGACATGCTACACATACACATCCTGATCTCAAACACATACTTCATGGACATCCACCATCCACATGTTGGACAGATCCTTGTTCCTTACACTTTACATAGTCCTGCCATACTATGCATTCCTGTCCGTCAAAGCTGCACATCGCTCCCCTCTCAGAGATGGTGTGATGACCGCATGGTAAATGTATCATTAACCCTGTGGATCAGCAATGTGACACTGCTCCACCTGGCCCCAGAGACCCGCCTGTCAGCTACTACCAGGTAACCTTTCATCCTAGATTTATACATGGCCCACGGCATATAGCCTACTAGTTGACTTTGACTGTACATGCTATAGTTGATATCCATCCCTGCAAGTACCATCTGGCTAGCCAGTGTCCCATGTGTATCACGTGTGCAACACAGGTGATACAAGGCAGGATGTTGAATTGCTGTACAGTGCCGTGTAGATGTATATTGCAGAACACATACATGTAAAACCTTATGTGAGCAAGTCTGCAGGGTCACAGGTCATGTCTAAGGCAGTGTAAGTCTTTATATGTGACATATACACAAAATCAAGGTCGACTGCATTAATGTGGACACATCCAGCCATGTGCTGATAGGTAGGAACACCAGTACAGGCAAATATACATAGACATGCCCACATCAAGACAGCATCAACATGGAGTATGAGCAATGTAATCAGGTGACACACACACACATATATGGTGATAATATCCACTCACCATTGAGTGCCACATGTGTGTGACACAAACATGTCAGTGTCATGTAGATCTGCAAATACAACTATTAAAACGTAATAAATGTGATACACATGTATGTTCAGCTGTAGAACTGTATGTCTCTGTGAGTTAGTGTGACCTGTCTCCATCATTATGTTTTCCAGGTATGCCGCATGCAAGGTTTATCCCATTTTACCTGCTTGGAGGATGAGGCCCTCATCCCATACCTACTTGACAATCATGATATCCTGTTCACCCATGTGCCACAGGATGCACAGCAGCAGGATGCCCTGTGGATGGAACTTCGCAGGAGGGTTAATGATGTGGGTGGCCACAACCACACATACCAGCAGGTTTGCAGACACTACAGACCTCATTAGATGGGCAAAACAGCTTGTGAATGCAATCGCCAGGGAACAAGGTACAACAGTTGGTGGACCACCAACTCATCCCCCACTCACATGTACTGAGGAGCTACTGGCCAACCTGGGGACACCTGCAGTACCACATCCACAAGCCTTAGCCAGTATTGTGGTGGGTGGCGTCTCAACCTCTGAGCCTGGAGTTGCCTGGTAAGTCAGTACTGCACCTATAACAACTATATTCCATATAGTTGCATGTGTTACTGTACAATATGTAATGTAACATCATATGCAAGGCATGTATACACACATGCAGCATGCTATAGTATGCTACTCTGTGTATGCACACGTGCATACACCATTGTATAGTCTAATGTACTAGTGTATGAGTTAACATGCACATTGCACCCTGTAGCCATCATACAGGCGTAGATAATGCTCATGCTGCTGTGTTACTCCTATTTAGGCACCTCTGACGTTCCACTGTGACAGCAGCCCGTTGCAGGTGAGACTGTTATTTATCAGGCATCATAATGCACAGATCTATCTGCCATGTGGCCATTTGCATCATGTAGACATAATGTATGGTCCTGTCACAATATACAGGTCAGACCTGCAATTCATCACAATGCCTACCCATGTGCAACACTTGCAAACTATGTAAATCACCTCACTGACATGAATCCTCACAAACTGTCACTGCCAGATGTATGGACAGCTGCGCATACAATGGTGGAGGTGCTGTTCACTGTAGGGACATGTACTACAGATCAGAACTACACATGTGGGGAATACAAACAGTACTACACAGTGGGCTGGAGTATGGCCAGCCCACAGAATTCACTGGTATGGATCATAGCCCTGCAATGAATGTCACACAATGTAATGTGCTATCTTGACATGTCCATGTCATCTAGTGGCCTGGCTGCAACACTGCCTAACTAACCTGAAAACATATCCCACATACCACCCTTTGTCTGCATAACCCTGTCGTCAGTGGAGCATATGACATCTATAGGTGTATGTCATATGAGACAACACAGACATGTGAAATGGATGCCCATCACAGTAATTTGGCCAACACATGTACACACATGGCTATGGAGGATGGCCAGAGACATGAAGCAACACACACAGTAGACATGATGTGCTTGTGTGTACACCCTGTTGTACAATGGCTACACATGGTCCAGCTATGGCCTTTGTGTAATGGTTATATTGTAGATGTGGAACACTAGACATCCTACAGGCCTGTGCACATCTTGTGTAGGTGTGCCATCAATCCACCACATAAGATGTGTTGAACATCTTGAGGGTGTCACAACATGACAGCAGTCACCTGTACAGTGTCCACATCAGCCCACAGATACAGTACATTCCCCTTGCCGGTGTCGGGCATCAATGTCATACTTGCTCCTCGTGTGTGTGTGTATGTGTGTGGTACACAGATGTCATGTGGGACATGGTGTACCGATGTGTTTGCCTTGCCTGGCCATAGTTTCCAGGCAGCAGCAATATGGTTGCAGATGTGCAGAGGTGTCATCCGTATACCCTTCAGTGACCTATGTCACAACTTCCACATCATGGTTTAGTGTGTATACACCTCAGTGATGTGGGTCACATTCCACAGTATATATGTATTGTATCTGAACACAGTCATGGCTATGAACTGTGTCTGTAGCTCACACTGTATAGCAATAGAGATGCCTCATGATTCCCTGCAATGGTCATGCACATCAGCTAAATGTGCAGTATATCTGTAGGGTGGACAGACAACACTACATTGGGACACCATTATCCCACTGTATATTTGACAGGTCACCATTGTGTTAAACATGTGTGCATGTCATTGCACACATCAGCAGATCACATGTCATACTACATGTGATTGTCAAGGTCATATGCCACACATCAGGCAGGTGTACTGTTAACCTGTGCTGGCCTGCATGGTGTAACACAGGGATATATGCTAACTACTACTATGATTGTGTAATTTGCATGCCGTCTATGATACATGAATGCTGTTGTGTGCAACCCAGGGATGTATGATAAATACCACTATTATTGTCTGCGCTGCATGCCATCTGCTGTATCACATGCATGTTGCATGCCTTCTGTCATATCACATGCGTGTGTGTGTGTGTGTGTGTGTGTGTGTGTGTGTCTGTGTCTATTGTACAGATTGTAATGTACAGTTCTTGTCTGCCCTCACAGATGATGTAGGTGCGTTGCCCTCCTGCGGTACATCTGACACACTCCGCACACACTCTAGCAGTGATGATGAACATATGATTGAGGCACAGGCAGAGTTGTCAGGGGCTGAAACTGTGCCATTGGTTGCCATTCCAGCTATATCCCCCTCATCCCCGCACACAGATCCCATGCCTGCACATACCCCATCACCAGTGGTCATAGAGGAAGAACAGTTGGCACATGGTAGCTTGGAACAGGAAAGTGTGGGACTATGGAAGGTGTGCCTGCACACCATGGTGTCAGCCAACTGACTTGTGGTGCCCCACACAGGCACATGGCCAGTGCTGTTCGCAGAAGGACCTCTGGCCAACATGCTCCTGCAAGAGAGAGCGCAGCAGTCACCAGACGCATGATTCAGGCTGTAATGGAGGCACAGGCATGTGTTGAATGGCACAACAGAGAGGATCGGAGGCTTCAGAGGGCTGCTGTCCGTTCTTTAAACAACAACATCCAGGCAATGGTAAATGCTAAACAGCAGATTGCTGAAGCTTTGCATAGACAGTTGGGTGACATGGTTGGAGTCCTTGACCGTGGCATGACAATCCGCGTGCGTGAGCTGTCTGTGTTGGAACATCTGTTAGGAGTGAGGCATCGGGCACATGGACGTAGGCCTGCTACATCACCTGTTTCAGGTCTACGTGTACGAGCTACCTCACATGTCTGCTCCCATAGTGGCGGTAGCAGCAGTAGTGCATCTGGTGCTGTGCTGTCTACACAACGACACGGCAGACCACATGCATGTGGCCAGGGATGGTCCCAACAGGGACACGGTTCCAGTGGACAAGTGACATCAGACAGTACCCAATCAGCACCTCTGCCAGGTAGTGCCCGTGCAACCCCTGGCAAGCACAGGTCACATGTCCTTGGCTGGACACTGTGAACTGTAAAACCTGGCCTGTACAGTCTGCTGCTATCAATAATACCCCTGTGTAGGCCAGACACATGGCAGAACTGTGTGCATATATACACACACACACTGGAAACATATGTAGGGCACCGCAACACACACATGCATAATATCCACACACGCCCAATTAGATCAAAGGCTCTAACCCACACACATGATGTCATCCAATGATGCAGCCCAGGCCTCTGGCAAACATTATCAACCTGTGCATATGATGATGCCTGTGCCGCATCCCTGACATCCACACCATCGGTGCAGGGAAATGCTCATACGATCTGATGCACAGGGTGAACAGACTAGGAAGATAAGTGTAGTTTACAATTGTTGAGTACTGTTGACAGGCAGCAGACATACCATATACTACAGGTGTACAATGCATTTTGTACTGTTAACAGTATGTGTCTTGTGTAACAACAGTAACTGCATGTTGGTCATGATGTTCTGCTGTCCTCCTTTACATCTAATTGCATGTGCCGGTGGATGTCAGTGTTTGCAGTTAGTGTTCCATATGTCAATGTGGACTACTCACAGGTGTGTATGAATATACCAGCATGCACTGTGTAGCTGCCACATAACATTGAGAATGTCCCATGTTTCAAACATGTGTACTGATCCAAGAGCATGATAGCTGTGTATTACGCTACTGTGGCTACAGACGTGACATCCATAAAGGGTGACATCACAGGTACAGTTACATGGAGTGGTGAGATAAGAGAGCGCTCTAGCTGATTACAAGGGTAGAGGCCAGTGGGAAGTGTGATGCCTCATTGGGAATCAGTAATACACGTTCCCATGACAAGATGCCAACACACAACTACACCCACACACTCAGGTATTGACACACATGTATTCAGTGACACAGTAACACACCCACACACTCACAGATTCACTGACACAGTAACACACACTCGCACACAGTTGCTACTGGTGAGGTGAGGACCCCTGCCTATTTGCAAATCATCATTACAGTACTGTGCACCTACATGATGTGCCACATAGAATACACATGTACAGGTAGTCACTGTAGCCTAAGATCGGGGACATCAAAACGGATAGTAGAATGCATCGCCTGTATGGGGGGAGGGGTCTTATCAGTTCAGTATGGTAACATACTGTTAGAAAAATCTATACATGCTGCTTAGAAAATATATTTACATACATACTGTCTAGAAAAATATATTTACAATGTGTGCTGCTTAGGAAGATGTGTATTTAAACATTCAAACATATATAAGTTGTGTGATCAAATATATAGAGAAATGTGTGCTTTAGTTAGGAATAAATGTACTTAAACCCATAATAGAGAACAAAAGTATATAATGCATTTAATTCTGTCTTATAAACCTGCATATTATTGCTTGAAGCACAAGCTGCAGTGTAATCAGAAATTTGACCTTGGCAGCTTGCAAACACAGCCTGGCTCATGTCTTTCAAGTAAAGATTATTTTGCAAAGTTAGAAAATAATAAACCTGTTCGCATGTGTGTCCTCCTTCCTGCCTCCACCAGGAGAGTAGCCTTGTGCGCGCTATATCTGATAGTGCGCAGCTGGGAACGAGGAAGACAAAGAAAGGCATTAAGGAAGACATACATCTATTGTATTTGAACTAATCAGAGAACCTTGAATTGGCTACATCCTCAGGAGGTCATCGTGACTGACCAGCTGCTTGCAAGGCTGTAACATTCTCATGGGAAAAAGACATTTTGAAAAACACAAATTCAGCACTTTTTATGAATTACTGTGATGTAAAGACCCTGTCACTGACCACACCAGTGAGGTGGGCAAAACTGATAATGACATGTATAAAACAGGTGTACTCTGTGAATAAAGTTAGACAAAATTCTGTACAAACTTGTGTATGGTTTTTTGGCTCCTAATGTACATTAGAAGTTTAGATACTCAAGCTCTCCTGCATTATTGTTTGTTATTGATTGACATTGTTTTTGAATAACTCAATGATTTTTACAGTCTGACTCTAACGAATTTATTTAACATCTTGGTCCTAATCGTGCCGGAATTCCCTTGGTAAGCTACAGGTCAGAATATATAGGTGGTACTGAAGTCTGCAGAAGAAGGAAAGACCTCCGACTGAATTGTCGTGCCCAAAGAGGCTGTCCACTTGTCTGATCTGTGGCGAAAAGCAGAAAACTGGGTCCTAAAAGCCTATCAAACATAAGCAGGAGCCTCGGGTAAGCAGAATTCCTCTCTTTGTTTTTGTTTTAGATCGGGGACCAGGTTACACTGTGCTATTGCTAAGGTTTGTGATAGCAGGGAGAGAGGTAGTCGAAGTATTGTATCTTGAGTCATAGATCAGGAAATAAAACAAAGCAAAGTAAACAGTCATTCTAGACACTACTGTGAATACGGGGAATAAGATACCACGTGGTACAAGAGAAAGGGTTACGTAACAGTTCTGTTGTTTTTTTCTCTCTCTCTCTCTCTCTCTCTCTTCTTTTTTTTCTCTTTCAGAGACATGGGAAATGAATGCACTAAAGGGTCACGTGACCCGCCCCTAACAGAAGATGCAAAATATATGCAATTACAGAGAGCAGATAATGTGAGATATTTTGCAAAATGGGTTAACAAGTATGACTTTGATGGTAAATTGGATAAAATGTCATTAGTAAAACTTTTGAGACAGTTAAAATCTGACGCAGAAGGTCAGGCAAAAAAACAACGACAGTTGGGTGTTCCTCAAGCACATAGGTGGATTGAGGAAGCGAACGAAGGAACAGAAAAATAAAAATGCAAAGGCATTATTTTTAGACAAAGAGGATAATAACATAATAGTAGCATCGGTCCCTCCCTACCACGTCCACGATGCCTTACTCAGAATATGAAGCGGGAGGCGGGCTGAACCCCACGTTACCCAGAGACAACAGGGATATTAAGACAACCATTTGTAAGAGAACCTATCGGGACTAGATCCCGAACACGTCAACGCTTATAGATGTTCAACCAAGCGGAAGTTTATTAGATGAGAGTGAGGAAATCTGTCCATTAATAGAAGTACCAAACCCACAGGCAGGACAGGAGGCCAGGCCTCAACTCTCTTAGTGTATAGACCATGGACACCGGAAGACATCCGAAAGCTACAGAAGGAATTCCCCATCCAAAATTAACTTTGAGAAATTTCTACAGGATTTACAGGGTATGAGATTGAGTTACCACTTAAATGGGGAAGAGGTAGAAAGAGTAGTTAGACAAATTTTAGGTCCAGACTGGCACATGATTTGTGGCCTGGAATGCCGTGACGCATAACACAGGCCACTCCCACATAGTGGCCAGAACTGGATGCTAGATTGAAGGGTCTTACAGACCGCATTACTGAAAAATGGAAACCTAGGGCAGACTGGACTTGCATTAACCAGTGTGTACAACAAGATAATGAAACTGTGGATGCATACTATGGTAGATTATTAGAATGTTTTAATAACCATAGTGGCATGCCTGTTCCTGAAAATCAAAGAATGATAGCTCATATGAACAACAATTGAAGAATGCATTTTGAAAGGTTGTATTGCCCCTATCAATAGCTTCATCACGCACATGATAGATCACCGAACAAGTAGGCTTCAAGCCTTGTTAGAGTATGCTAGACATGCGAAAAACATTTTAACAGTAAAAAGAAAAAGCGCAGGTCTTCACAGCTGAAGACGGTGCGGAAGTTTTGTAGTACAAGCAGCCAAAAAGGGTAAGCAAAATACTCAGGGTAATAAACGCTCTGACAGAAACTCAGAAATTTATGAGAGCAGAAAGAAAAAAGGTGAGTGCTTCAATTGCGGTAAGAAGGGACATTTGGCAAGGGATTGCAGGAGCAAGGCACCTGCGGAAAAAAAGGATAAGGAAGATGAGGATTGACTATATGACAGTTATGCTGCTCAGCAGTCATCAGGAGAGACTAATGAGCAGGGGGATGATGTAAATACCTTAGAAGAAACAAATGACATGCAACCGGATGTAGAAGTTGGGGAAAGTGAAGTTTTAGATCTGGCATTACTGAGCTTGGAGCTCTATTTAGCAGACACGAACCGAAGTTACACTTCTGGTGGAAGGAGAGAAGTCAAATTTTTGTGTGATTCAGGAGCATCACGAACTTTGATACACCCTTCAAAGTTACCGGAACATTCTGAGTCACCTGATTATATATTAGTGAAAGCAGCAAACGGACAGCTGTACAGGGAACCACTTTCCCATGATATAGCAATAACTGACCCTGTCGGGCATGACCCAAAGAAGTAAAATAGTACTTTCTGCCAAATGCCCCATGAACTTATTAGGAAGAGATCTTATGCAACTTTTTGGCATAGCAGTAGTCCCTACCATGAACGGTATGGAGGCACAGAGACAAACTGATACTTTTGTAATACGGTCGGAGGGTGAGGCTTATTACTGGTACAGCCAGGATCTGGTTACAACCGGTCCAGGGGCAGTGACCAAGGAACTGATGAATGTAGCCACCAGCAAGGTGCCTCCCCTCGATGTTGACCAGCAACATTTATTACATTGTACCCTATATTATTGTAGCACACCAGGACCTGATAAAGAATACGAACAAAAGTTGTTCAGGAATCCTGCAAATAGACTGATACTACGGACCCTATACTGGGACACTGAGGGCAACAGTGTAGTGAGTTGTTCGTTACCTCAGGAGTTTTTGGAATTGTACAAATCCAATAAACTACCACACGTTAGCCTAACCAAAAACAAGAATGTTAGGTGGGTAGACTTGGGTGACAAAGTGACAGGATGGGAGAGACTAACTGACTCAGAATTATCGGACTTAGGAGTACAGAAACAGAAACTGAATTGGTTAGCATAAGCACGCCCAGCTGTACACTTACAACAGAGTGAAGACAGCTGATTGGCGTTCTTGATAGAAGAAGAAGAAAAAGCTTTGAGTGAAATACCAAATGTTCTTTGGTCAACAGGAAAATCAGATGTAGGACTTATTCGAACAGCAGGGCCAGTAGTTATTACACCAAAATCAGCCTTTAGACCAAGAAAAAGACAATATCCTTTGAGCAAGGATGCGGAACAGGGAATCAAACCTATCATAATGGCATTACTTAAGGAAGGGATACTGGTGGAATCTTTAGATTCACCATGTAATACTCCTCTATTTCCTGTAAAAAAAGCAAACGGGGAATGGCGGATGGTACAAGATTTACAAGCTGTAAATGATGCGGTAATACCAAGAGCACCTACGGTGCCAGACCCACATACCTTATTAAATGATTTAAAGCCGCAACAAAAATACTTCACCGTGGTAGATATTAGCAATGCATTTTTCTCAATACCTATTCACCCTGACAGCCAGCATTGGTTTGCATTTACATTTCAGGGCAAAAGGTATCATACCCGACTACCACAGGGATATAGTGAAAGTCCAACAATATTCGCACAAGAGATGGCTAGCAACCTGGCAGGGTTTTCTCCACCAGGGGGCAGCCAAGTACTACTTTATGTAGATGACATCCTGCTTGCAGCCCCTACCCAGCAGCAGTGTAGGGAAGATACAATAGCATTATTGAAATTCTTAGCTGAACAGGGGCATAAAGTGAACAAACATAAATTGCAACTTTGGAAAGAACAGGTTAAATACCTGGGATATGTGATATCCAAAGAAGGTAGAACATTAGATGAAGATCGGAAAACAGCTATCTTACAAGCACCTAAACCAACTACCAAAAAGGAAATGATGTCCTTCTTGGGAACGACTAATTTTTGTCGAAGTTGGATACCGAATTATGCTTTAGAAACGGCTCCATTGGCTGATTTAATATTTAAAACACCAATGGCAGCACAAGAAACACTGCACTGGACTCCAGAAGCAGAAGCAGCCTTTTGTAGACTAAAACAACTGATAGCTTCATCATTAGTTTTAGGGCTTCAATTACCATAAGACATTTTTCCAAACTGTAGATTGTAGGCGGGGATATATCACGTCAGTACTGGCGCAACAACATGGGGGCAAGCAACGCCCCATAGCTTACTATTCATCACAGTTAGATCCGGTGGCACGATCATTACCACCCTGCGTACAAGCAGTAGTCGCAGCAGCTATGGCAGTGCAAGCTTCAGCCTCAGTGGTGTTGTTTCATCCTCTCACGTTGAGAGTACCTCATGCAGTTGTGATAATTTTACTGCAAGAAAAAATAGCATTTTTATCCCCTGCCAGACATCTTTCTTGTATGACCATACTATTGAGTCAACCCCATATGACAATTGAACATTGTACAACATTAAATCCATCGACATTACTTCCGATTCCTGTGGATGGCACACCACACAGCTGCCTACAGGAAATGGAACAAATAACCACACCCAGACAAGATCTTACTGATGTACCTTTAGCTGGCCTTAGAGGTGACATTTTTTGTGGATGGGTCCTGTAGACGAGGTCCTACAGGGAAAAACCTAGTGGGCTATGCAGTAGTGACTGATGACGAAATCATAGAAGCACAACCCCTGCAACATAACCTGTCAGCTCAAGCAGCAGAATTGATAGCTTTGACACGTGCTTGCACTCTGGCAAAAGACAAATGTGTTAACATATATACTGACAGTCAGTATGCTTTCTCCACAGTGCATGTCTTTGCACAACAATGGAAAAACAGGGAATGATAACATCTACTGGCAAGCCGATTAATCATGCACAATTGATTTTGAACCTGCTAGATTCTATTCAGTTACCCACTAGAATAGCTATCTGTAAATGTGCAGCCCATACCAAACAACAAGATAGGATTTCAAAAGGGAATGCTCGGGCTGATGCAGCTGCGCAAGCTGCCTCAGACCCAGAAACTGTGCTTTTAAATGAAGAACTACAACCTTCTGAGACTCTTGATTTAGACATGTTAAAAACAATGCAGACATTAGCTACAAAAGCAGAAAAGCAAAGTGGATAAAACGAGGAGCAATCCTTGAAGGGGACTGTACATCTCCAAAGAGAAGAAGCCTATATTGCCATCTAATTTATTTAGATATGCAGCTTTGTTGAGTCATGGGCAGAGCCATGTCTCAACAGGGGGGATGGTACAGTTAGTTAACAAAACATTCCAAACATATGGATTACAATTATACACAAAAATTTTGTGCAACATGTCATATTTGTAGCAAACATCATGCACAGGGAGCATTTAAACCAAAGCGAGGGAGCTTTCCAACACCACCCTATCCGTTCCATACCATTTGTATGGATTTCATAGAACTGAACAAATGTGAAGGGAAAAAATACTGTTTAGTAATCATAGATATGTTTTCAAAATGGGTAGAAGCTTTTCCAACTAGAAATCCGGATGCAGCAACAGTAGCAAAGGCCCTAGTGAAAGAAATCATTCCTAGATTTGGCATACCGGAAAGAATCTATAGTGACAATGGAACACATTTCGTAAACCAGACAATACAACAGCTTGGGAGATTTTTTGGGATTTCTTTGAAAAACCATTGTGCTTATCACCCTCAGTCAGCAGGGCTGGTGGAAAGGTACAATGGAATTTTGAAAAACAAATTGAGAAAATTAATGAGTGAGACTCAAAAGACTTGGATTTGCTGTCTGCCTTTAGCACTGCTGAGCATGAGAACTGTCCCAAATGTAAAGGGCTTGACCCCTTTTGAGATAGTGTTTGGAAGGGCATATTATGTGCCACAATGGAAGGCCCTCATGCCTGCAGAGCTGGAGGCCGATGGCTCATTAGCTAGTTATATGAAAAAGTTATTAACAAATAAGACTGTTTTGCAGTTGAACTCTTTTTCAGATAAACAAGAAGCAAAACCAGAAGCCGTGCTGACCCCGGGGTCCTGGATTTGGCTGAAAATCATAAAGAGAAAGAACTGGGCGAGTCCAAGGTGGGAAGGTCCGTACCAGGTACTATTGGCAACACCCACTGCAGTGAAAATTGCTGAGAGATCATCTTGGGTTCATTTAACCCATTGCAAACCTGTTAAGAAATTCAGTTTGGACATACCACAGGAACAGGATGGCCAGAGGCAGAATGAATAAAAATGTGAAACAACCCCAGAGACATTGGTTCACTGGCCTACTGATCATACACTTAATAACTATGTTTGTAGTAACCTTTTTGTTGTTATGGTTTTCTTGCATATAACTACAGAAGTGAAATTAATAAAACGAGATGAAAGACTGGCTATAGACTGGCACCCAAACTTTAACACATACCTGGCTATGAAACGAGTTTATGTAGAGACTATGAACGTTTCAAATTGCTGGGTTTGTACTGCAATACCCACAGCATATGGAGGACTTTTGATGTCTGCTGTCCCCTTGGGAATAAATGAAACTTGGGAAAACCTGTTATTTGACACAGGCACTGTGAGATCACAAGACAAAGTGGCATTACATTTGCCTGTTACTCAGAAAGGAATTGTTTGTTTTGTTAAAAATGATACACTCCAGGTTGGTTGGAGTAACTGTAACATAACTGTGTCTTACAAATGTTATATAAAACCCATAGATCAAGGTACCAGTTGTAGCACGAATTATGATTCATATTTAAGCTTGATGAAAACAACATTGAGAAATGTGCAAAAATCTCCTGAAATATATAGACAATTCTCTGTTATAGATAAAAAAATGTTTCATTCAGGGTTGACCCGCATCAGTACAAAAGTAGAAAACTGTTACTTTGTTTGTGGGAAAAAAGCCTACAAATGGTTACCTGAGAATTGGTCCGGCAGTTGTTTTTTGGGTTATCTGGTTCCAGCCATAAGACATACTGCAGAATTGCCCCTGGGTAAAATACGTAATGTAAGAGATGTAGCTCACCAAGCTGAAAATACAGTCAGAAAACCTACTAATCCAGTGGGTAAGATTGAAGCAAGCTGGAAGGATCATTCGTCTGTGAAGGACAAAGAAAAGTTGACCCATATGGACTTGAGTGACAGTGTTATATCCTGGGCTGGAATATTCCCAACCTATGGAGCAGTCAAATCGATTTGGGAACTGAGGAAATTGTCAAAACTCCTCGAAGTAATGAGCAATGCGACTTTTTCCGCTCTTGAACTTGTGACTGACGAGATGAATGCAATGAGAACAGTCGTACTACAGAACCGAATGGCTCTCGACTTCACCCTAGCGGCGAGAGGTGGTGCGTCTTGGCTTATCAAAGAAGAATGCTGTGCGTACATTCCAGACAACCAGCATGAAATCAATGATCACCTGGAGGTAATACAGCAGGTGTCAGCAATGGCAGAACCAGGCCCAAACCCACTGACGAACTTTTTCCAGAATCTGTTTGGGGGGTGGGGGTCGGTCCTTATGAACATCCTAATTGCAATTTGTGTGGTACTGCTCATAATTGGAGCATGTGTCTGCTGCGGGATACCCTGTGTGAAAAAATTAGTAAAAGACTTAGTTGATGTATCAGTGACTGAAACCATGTACCAAGATATGGAATTGAATTTGTTGATACCAAGTGAAAGCCTA
Organism: Protopterus annectens; assembly: GCF_019279795.1. NCBI lineage: Eukaryota > Metazoa > Chordata > Ceratodontiformes > Protopteridae > Protopterus > Protopterus annectens. Next base: position 151,617,039 of record NC_056742.1, read on the forward strand.
TCTGAAATATAAAACAAATGACTTACTTAGCTGAAAGTCCTTGAAAGGAAAAGGCTAAGAAATGAACTAATACTGTTTATGTTTCAAATAAGCATTAAATGCATTAACAGGAGGGAGAATGTTAGAAAAATCTATACATGCTGCTTAGAAAATATATTTACATACATACTGTCTAGAAAAATATATTTACAATGTGTGCTGCTTAGGAAGATGTGTATTTAAACATTCAAACATATATAAGTTGTGTGATCAAATATATAGAGAAATGTGTGCTTTAGTTAGGAATAAATGTACTTAAACCCATAATAGAGAACAAAAGTATATAATGCATTTAATTCTGTCTTATAAACCTGCATATTATTGCTTGAAGCACAAGCTGCAGTGTAATCAGAAATTTGACCTTGGCAGCTTGCAAACACAGCCTGGCTCATGTCTTTCAAGTAAAGATTATTTTGCAAAGTTAGAAAATAATAAACCTGTTCGCATGTGTGTCCTCCTTCCTGCCTCCACCAGGAGTAGCCTTGTCAGCTATCTCTGATAGTGCGCAGCTGGAAACGAGGAAGACAAAGAAAGGCATTAAGGAAGACATACATCTATTGTATTTGAACTAATCAGAGAACCTTGAATTGGCTACATCCTCAGGAGGTCATCGTGACTGACCAGCTGCTTGCAAGGCTGTAACATTCTCATGGGAAAAGACATTTTGAAAAACACAAATTCAGCACTTTTATGAATTACTGTGATGTAAAGACCCTGTCACTGACCACACCAGTGAGGTGGGCAAAACTGATAATGACATGTATAAAACAGGTGTACTCTGTGAATAAAGTTAGACAAAATTCTGTACAAACTTGTGTATGGTTTTTTGGCTCCTAATGTACATTAGAAGTTTAGATACTCAAGCTCTCCTGCATTATTGTTTGTTATTGATTGACATTGTTTTTGAATAACTCAATGATTTTTTACAGTCTGACTCTAACGAATTTATTTAACACATACATCCTCACTCCAGGGACCAGACAGCCACACACACACACACACACACACACACACACACACACGCACTGTGGAATTCAGTATTGAATACACCTATGTCCCGCACATACAGATACCTCATGTGTGAGATACACGCCCCTACCTATGTCCTGCTTTCTACATTGCAGTCTGTACAGATGTGTACACTAGTGTACAGGAGAGTGAGTAACAATTGAGATGTATTCCCCACCATACATGACATATATGGACATACACGCAACCACACATGCCAGTACTGTGAATCAAAGACCTGCCTAGCTCATGATATGTATGACAGACTTACAGCAGTATTGCACGCATTACAAACTGTACTGATGCTTCCTTTGGCAACAGTGCTGATATATGCATTCGGGACATCTTAACTGTTGACAGGTGTCAAGTGATTTACCTTCGCTGTCACCCTGACTGCTGTCTAAGTTGTGTGTTATGTCCTTCAGTTAATGAAACCATTGCTTACCGGTTACACAGGTTATTGTAGGACCGCTTGTGACACACCTGTGAACTGTCCTCAGTAAACATCCATCTGCAAAGATGCCCCACCACTTAGTTATTTCCACACATCTGTCCATACCTGAGGTACATCTTTCTGTACAATCAGCATATCATCATATACAGTTGGCAATGTTAAGGCTGCATTGCAACTGCATGATGTACTAGGATACACGTCACCTGCATACATCAGCAACTGCACACGCATGTTGTCTGAATGCATAACACTACATGTACATGTGTGTAGGTCCTACATTCCTGTCATTCGGGCATGTTTGTAGGCATTGCAATTGGTGGACATGTGTAATGACATGCATGACACATGGACTGTTGTATGATATGATAGGTGTAATGGGCGACCGGTACAGAGCGAATGTTACCTCTCAACATTGATATCACACCTTATGTACTGTTAGCATTCAGCAGCCATGGACCTACATTCCTTGTGCATGTGTGTAATGGCTGTAGCCACCTGTTTGCACAAAGGACAACAGCTATGCTATTTACATGTATGTTGTGTGTGTGTGTGTGTGTGGCATGTACATACCCAGGGCAGGTACATGTATGTCATATCCATACATGAGGGTGTGTACTGGTGTGCAGCAACAGTCATCTGCTAATGGTGGAAAGTACCAAGGGGCCCCTGGTATGTGTACAGCTGACCTGGTTACAGACAGTGGTATCATTGTATTGCATAACACATGATGCAACTGTGTCAGTACATGGGTACTCCCTACAGTTGATGCAGAGCTTGGTACAGTCCACTGGTCAAGGGTCACATGGTGGTGTACTCTTATATGTCCTACAACATGTATGGATGTGTGTTGGTGATCCGAGGGCATGGTGGTGTCTGAGGTTTACATCCTAGAATGCAGCATGTGACACTGTGTCCTGCACATGACTCATCTGTGATGCCTTTCGTGGGGGTACCAGTCAGTACATGTGAGTGGCCTTTATGTATGTGGGGACACCACCACCTGGAGTGTTCTGTACCTGTGTTATGGCCCACATGTCTGGTTCTGAGGTATGTGGTGGTAGTGCTATTGTGCACTACAGAGCCATCAGCTAGGTGTTCCTCACTGCACAGATGTCAGTACTCCCCATTTTTGGATCTACAGTGACCAGCTGTGATTATGGATGCTACACATCTAGCACTAGTTAGCATAAGAAAACAGTGCAGTTGAACTGTAGGTGTCAGGGTGTTATCCTGTGTTTAGGACATTTGCCTTGGAATGGGTGGATGCGACTTGGGTATTATCCCCACTCCCTTAAATCATGGATGCATATGATATGTGTCAAATGCCTGTCTACTGTCAGCCATGTCATCCCCAAATGACCGCAGACGTTGTGTAAAAGACAGGTGTCAAATATATGTAGAGCAGCATTCCTGCTAACAATGACAACTACTAGCACCAGAGCCCATTACAATGTATTCTTTATGTCTACCTGTAATAGCATGGCCACTGTGGCCTTCCATGTTTAGAATCAGAGTGCATCTCAGTCAGCCCTGTGCTACTAAGTGTATGAGCATGCCCAGTATAACCTTGTGTAGATGGACACATAGTGCATTCCGAACAGCCTTGTGCTACTAAGTGTATGAGCATACCCAGTGACACCTTGTGTTGGTTACGTGCCTCCGTGTGTGGGCAACCGTGTATAGTGGTAGTAGTCGTCCATACCACAGATGAGCATACTCCAGATCAGGATGGATTCCTGCTTTAAACACACAGGTTCACAGGTATGTACATCTTAACTGCCAGCATCCCTGTTGATGCCCGCATTCCTAGAAGGTCATAATGACAGCCTTGAAATGTGTAGTCTGTGTGGCGCGACTTGTAAGTATGTAATATTGTAATAGTGATCTGTAAATAGGCAGGTGTTCCATTCCCACCACTGGCATGTGTGTGTGTATATGTCTGTCTCCATTTGCCAGAGGACTGTAAATTGCTTTTAGGCTGCTCACACTCCATACAATTGATATACCCACCTTTAGCATGGCTGATGATGACACCCACCTACAAATACACCTCTGGGAGTGGTGTGTCCCAGTAATCTCAGTAGTGTGTTCTGTAACTGAGTAATGCTGTAGTGTAATAAAGTAGTTAGGTCGGTGTTCTAATCCCAGACTTGGTGTGTGTGTGTGTGTGTGTGTGTGTGTGTGTGTGTGTGTGTGTCCGTCTGCCTGAGGACTGAGTAATGCTTTTAGATTGCTCACACTCCTTACATTTCTTATACCCACCTTTGGCAATGCTGATGATGTCACCCACCTACAAATACACCTCTGGGAGTGCTGTGTCCCAGTAATTTCGGTAGCGCATTCTGTAACTGAGTAATGCTGTAGTGTAATAAAGTAGTTAGGTCGGTGTTCTAATCCCAGACTTGCCGTGTGTGTGTGTGTGTGTGTATGTGTGTGTGTCCCCATCTGCCTGAGGACTGAGTAATGCTTTTAGACTGCTCACACTCCTTACTTTTCTCATACCCACCTTTGACAAGGCTGATGATGTCAGCCACCTACAAATACACCTCTGGGAGTGCTGTGTCCCAGTAATCTCGGTAGTGCATTCTGTAACTGCATAATGATGCAGTGTAATAAAGTAGTTAGATCGGTGTTCTAATCCCACACGTGTGTGTGTGTGTGTGTGTCCCTGTCTGCCTGAGGACTGAGTAATGCTTTTAGACTGCTCACACTCCTTACATTTCGTATACCCACCTTTGGCAAGGCTGATGATGTCACCCACCTACAAATACACCTCTGGGAGTGCTGTGTCCCAGTAATCTCTGTAGCACATTCTGTAACTGCATAATGCTGTAGTGTAATAAAGTAGTTAGGTCGGTGTTCTAATCCCAGACTTGCCGTGTGTGTGTTTGTGTGTTTGCAAAGTCTGCCTGAGGACTGAGTAATGCTTTTAGACTGCTCACACTCCTTACATTTCTTATACCCATCTTTGGCAAGGCTGATGATGTCACCCACCTACAAATACACCTCTCGGAGTGGTGTGTCCCAGTAATCTCGGTAGCGCGTTCTGTAACTGCGTAATGCTGTAGTGTAATAATGTAGTTAGGTCGGTGTTCTAATCCCAGACATGCCAGTTGTGTGTGTCTGCATGAGACAAGTACAGTGCTTTGTAGTATTCGCCGTAGCACGTTCCCTAAACATGTATTGCTGCAGTGTGATACGGTAGGGGTTTGTATACAGGACATGGCAAGTGTGTGTTTGTCTGTCAGATCCTGTGTAGAGGTGGCCATGATTGTCTTACCACTGGACATGTTTGGGAGCGGATTTTGTAGTTTTCCTATATGGTATCCATCTTATGACACATTGGCCACCTCACAAGGAGTACAGCTGTCAGTCAGCCACAGGACTCTGTTGGCAAGCCATACCCATACATCTGGCAAAAGGCCTGGTGAACAAAGTATGCAGCCCTACTAGTACCCGGTATATGTCCCACACCCATGTGCCATGCACAAAAAAACTTGCCTAGGATATCCCGCTATGTTGCTAGTGCCATGCACTTTGATGACAGATAGTAGACATGGTGTGAATGCAGTGGCCTGCAGAGGACATGGCACCCTGTACAGCGGTACAATAGGCACATATATGCAGACATTGTTCCTTCACTATGTTCCACACTGAATGCCTGCAACATATGTGGTGCCATCAGATGTGATCCACAGAGGCCAGACAATGCTGTACACATGTGTCCTGTATGGACCCATGCCACTGACACCACGGAATACCTGTATCATACTATCCATGCAGGTGCAGGGTCGACCTGCTCACTATAAGCAGGTTTTGCCACACCAGGCCAGTATTTGGCATATCGGGGGATAACAGGCTGTGTACACAACATGTGTCTGCCAAACCAGGTACATGTGTACATGTCACTGTACAGTATTGTGGGACATGCACATCCCAGGCAGTGTGCATATGAAAGACTATCAAACACAGACATGGCATGCATTGCAAAGGTATGGCCATACACATTGGTAACCAGGATGTCAGGCCAGATAATGCAATACCCATCTGTGTGGAACTTTGCAGACACTACACCCCTGCACTGCACACCATTGTTGGGTGACACGATGCCAAGGATTACCCCTCACCCAGCCTTGTACAGCCATCCTGCACAGCCAACCACTACACACCCACGAAGCAGTGCATACCTGCATGCCAGTACTGGCACCCTGTGTCTGCGTGTGGGTTGTGATGCTCCCAACCACAGTCATTCCCAGTATAACCCTCAATGGCATACCAACAGATGTCAAGGACTTTCACATGCCCTAGCCCATAGAACCTCCAGATATCCCCTGTGGTGCATGTGGTCCTGTGCATTACCGCAGTGTGGCAAACTAAGTAGTTATGTTGTGTATTTGTGGCCCTGGCAAAGGTGTCAATGCATGTCCATTAGAGAGTGTGGTTGTGGTTACAATGGCATCTGTTCACGTGGACAGCCATGTGTGCCACACCTAATGCATGTCTACTATATCTCTGTTGCAGATGTCACTCACCTACACACATATATGTTCTTACAGCACAGCAACATGTCGCCTTTGTGGCACATGTAGTAACGTCATGCACATGTAATAATAATGAGTAGTTAGTGGTTTGACCCCAGTACTGTTTGGCATGTGGCAGATGATGCTTATGGTTAAGTCTCCAAGCCCTTCTCTGGTGTACTTTGCCTGTCCCACCCACACACTCTCTGGTGGATGTGAAGGAGTAGTCCTGCACAGCAGCAGCATGTGTATTGTAAGTGATGGACATGGTCAGGTGATGGCCTCTGCACCTATTGCAGTCCTCCTCTAGCTGATTGCATGTGGTACAGCTGTGATGGTGTTCCCATAGCCATCCACATAGTAAACACAGTACACTATCTAGGGAAACATGTTGTTATTTGGCCATGACAGTCGCTGTGAGTGGTACCTGGATGTGGTGTTCTGACATGGCATCACAGATGATATCTGGATGTACCTCAATCATTTTCCACAGTGGGAAATGGCCTAAAGACAGGAGGGTGATGTGCCAACACATGACTACAGCATGTAAGTGTAGCTATGCTGCGTTGAGACTACTGCCTGTTTAACATGTGTGTGGTAATGGCTATTCTGCATGTTATAATACAGACATGACAGTACTCTGTTCATGAGGGACCCCCATCTGTAGGGCCATCTGTAAAATGGTCAGTGTGTGCAACTATTTGTTTCCTGTGATACACACTGAACACACATCTGTGCGCAGCAGAAGCATGATGTGAGGATTGCAGACAGTACATGATGATAGGGATGTGTTACTGCCATCACATCCCTGACTGAACATGAGTCACGAGAAAGTAGTATGACAGACACTGTGAGGGGTTCCCAGTGACAAGCCAATAATGGGCAACTGTTCATAGCTGCGGTCACACGTCTACTACACATTATACAGATGGCATGCAGTATATATGCATGTGTTGTGCTCCTTCTGCAAATGTATACCATCTGTTGTGTTGGGTTGCTGGTGATATCTATGCATACTGTCGTAGGTAATCCTGTATGCTGTTGTCTATCGCTAAGCCATATGTGGGTTTAAAATGCAACACCATAGGCTGAATAGGTTGGGAGGTCCAGGCAGAACCTTCTGTCCCACTTCAGCTGACCATGGCACCGGGCACTAGCACATCTGGGGCCCAGCCATAGACAGCAACCTCTGTTGGCTCTGCACCACCTTCTGGTGGTATCACCACTGACGATGGAGCATGTACCCCCTGGGAGCGGGACCAGACAGGTACATGTCTGCTGTCATGCGGTCCCGGACATGTTGCGTTGGTGGTTCCCTAAGGGGTTCTGAAGCCAGATATGCCAGCTCAAGGGTGGAGTGTCGCATTTACAGGGTGATGCTGCCCCTCCTGGACAGCCCCCAGCACTGCCTCATTTGCAGATGTGTAGGTGCAGTGGCAGTTGCCCATTGCTGGGGACCTCTGTCCCACTGTTCCCATGGGCTTGTGAATGCTGAACACACATCCCGATCCGGGGTGTATCCCCCCCCCACATGTGTCATATACCAACCCTGTATGCTGTCTTTTCTGTGATCCTATCTATCCTCCACGGCCATACCTACACTCCTTCCCCAACATCTGACCCTCACCTACGGACACATAAGGCCTATCAGCTCCTAGGACATCTGCCCTATACATAGCTGTCCATTACACACACGTTCCCACTGGAAACATGAAATCCTTGTAATATGCATCACAACATACTCCTGTTATCCTCACCTCTGTCCCTCAGTTGCACAATCCTGGTATACACATCACTCCTACATGGTCCAGGTACACTTGGTGTGGACGACCCCATTGTACACACAACACTACCGGTCCCTCTATGGTTACCCTATTTACCTTTATCATGATGATGTTGAACACAGCACCTTGCAAGAGTACTGTTCACACATAATGATTGGACAGGTACTGTTGTGTTAATGTACATTACATGCACAGAGTGATGTATATGGCCAATGTACAACTATTTGTGTGTATGACTGAGACAAGTCTGTCTGAGGGAGTCTTGAGATCACATAGAGCAAAACCACTACATAATACAGGCATTGCTGGTGTTTCCTGTTTCATTTGTAATGCTTTGTTGCCACATGGTATGTTCCTGATACATCTCTATATATGTATGTACCTATATGCTGGACATAAACACTCACATATACATCTACATGGTGGGATACATTCCTATACTGTTGAATGACTGCGCTGTATGATATGTTTGTGGTACTGTCTGTTGTCTGTATATCTGCCATGACGTATTGGTAATACACATTATCTGTGTGTGCAGGGTCCTAGTTCCAACCCTTGCAAAGGACGTTTATTTGGTTGCAGGGCAGAACAAGCCCATTGGATATGGAGGGAGTAAGGCACATTAAAGCAGTTGGGAGCGGGTGTGAGTGGGTTTGCGCGGTGTTAAGCACTGCTGACCTCTGGTTACAGCCTCTTACACTCGGTTAGCCTCTACATTGCTTTACCAGTGCAATACCCGCATACTGGTAGCCAAACACGCTTACACCCACTCACTCCCACACTTGCAAATGCACCGACATTGGTGCTTGCATCTGTCACTCACTCCCCTGGGTGGGAGCGAGAACCACAATATTACCTTGTGATGCCTATTACATCGAACTACATGACTACAGTATCAGGATTGGCTGCCCATTAGGCGACGGCATTGCGTTTGACTGTACGGAATCAGTGGCCTGTCCAGTGACTCAATCACATTTGTGTGTTCCTCATACAATCTGCTCCCACCTTGTGATGCCTATTACATCGGACTACATGACTACAGTATCGGGAATGGCTGCCTATTAGGTGACGGCATGGCATTTGACTGTACGGAATCAGCAGCCTGTCTGGTGAATCAATCATATTTGTGTGTTCCTCATACAATCTGTTCCCACCATATGATGCTTATCACATCGGACTACATGACTACAGTCATAGCCGGCCTTAGGCATAGGCCAACTAAGCGGCAGCCTAGGGCGCAGCCTTAGTAGGGGTACTTTTCCAGTATTTATTTGGTGTAGGTAGACCAGGATGGGGGCACTGGGTGGTGTGGTGGGGTGGTGCCGTGTTGCCCTTTTGCCTAGGGCACCAGTTGACTTAAGGCCGCTCCTGACTACAGTATCAGGAATGGCTGCCCATTAGGCAATGGCATGGCATTCGACTGTACGGAATCAGCGGCCTATCCAGTGAATTAATCATATTAATTTTGTGTTCCTCATACAATCTGCTCCCACCTTGTGATGCCTATTACATCGGACTACATGACTACAGTATCGGGAATGGCTGTCCATTAGGCGACGGCATGGCATTCGACTGTACGGAATCAGTGGCCTGTACAGTGAATTAATGATATTTGTGAGTTCCTCATACAATCTGCTGCCATCTGGCTGATACATGGGAACCGAGACTCTTCAATACAGACAAGTAGTTGGGTTGTGAGAGCCACATCTGTCGGCCGAGTCATGCTACCGCATACCTATTATAGGTTTGCCACCTTTTAAATTGGCCAAGGTGGGACTTTAGGGTTACCACCTGTCCCACTTTGCGAGGGACAGTCCCTCTTTAGGCAGTTGTGTCCTGCGAAAATAATCAAGTCCTTGCAAATGTCCTGATTACAGGACATTATTATATTCTACGTTTCATTAATAGTTGCATAAAACAGTTATTTTATATATGAAACTTCTATATGTTATGTAAAGTAGCATAAGCAATTCAAATGTTACTAGATTAAGCTTTTATTTGTGCAAGTAAGTATAATTCTGTACTATGCATGGCTGTAGGTATGTTTTGTCCTGAAAAGTCTGACATTTCTATAGAACATGTCCCACTTTGGCCATTTGGAAAGGTTGCAACCCTATAGGACCTGTATGTAGAGACGTCAGACTTTGCAGGGCAACACATACCCACAGCCAGTAGAAAGGAGAATACTTCACTGTTTTCCCTAAATAAAAGGTTATTCTTGTAGCATTATAGTTGCTTATACTGTTTCTTATAACATTTAGGTGTTTCAGGAACAAAATAATTATTTTATGCAACTACTACAGACAATATAGGAAATCTTTGCCCTAAATCACAGGACATTTGCCATAATTACATTTATTTTGCAGGACACAGCTGCCCAAAGGGGAGTGTCCCTCGCAAAGGTGGACAGGTGATAACCACAACCCTATTGATGTCCTTCATGGATGCATCTGCAGTCATAACAACTGGGTTGTCCTGTCGTCAGGCAGCCCCTCAGTCGGCCGGATTCCAAAGTCCGGGTCCGGCTTCGGCTGATGTCGCACTTCACCGCGTCATCTCTGTTGGTCTTCAGGTATAAAGCATCAGCCGACGCCATTTTCCTCAGTCTTTCTTGCCGTGGCGCGGAAGCAGAAGCTGTTCGCAAGTGCCGGTCGGTCGGATCCAGGGATTACTTCTACCGAATACTACTTCGAAGACTTCTAAAGCTAAGTACCCCGTTGGGGACTCTTTCTTGCCTCAGCCGATGTCAGAAAAAGTTAATAATTGTTTAACCTGTGGGAAACAAATACCTCATAAAGATTTCCACTCTTATTGTCTGCCTTGTTTAGGCCCAGCCCACGACGTAGCAGCCTGTTCGGCCTGTGCTTCTTTCAACCGACGAGCTTAGGCGTCGGTCGGAGTTTGCAGAACAGTTTTTCGGTTCTGATTTTGCGTACATTATGCCGTCGGATCCTCCGACTACCCAATCTGCCAAAAAGAAAGATAAGACCGACACTCGCGGTCGCGGTTTCGGCGAAACCATGGTTAAGCAAACGCGAGTGTCTGGTTTCGGCGAAACCGAGAAAACTGATCAAAGTACAGCTGAACCTATCTCTACAACTGAGGCCCCTGCTACCACTCTTGAATCGGCCTCAGAAATTTTATCCACTACGGTGGTTGCCACTGACTTATCAGACACCATTCCCTTGGATGTCTCTACCCCAGCACGTGGTGCTGCTAGGCCTCAGCAGCCATGTCCATTAAGGCCTTCGCCAGGGCTAAAGCAGCCAAGACTACTAAGACAGTGCCTGTTAAACCCCCACAACCAGGCCCTCTTCTAGTTCTCAAATGCTTACTTTGGCAGAAGATTTAATTTCATTAATTAGAGGATCTCAATCTCACCCAGACAGGGCCTCTCAGCCCCAGAGAAGAGACCTAGGGCAGAGCCCCTGAGCCAGTGTCCTCTGATGATTCTGCTGACGAATCAGACATAACTGACCAGCCAGAGGCTCCTTTCTCCAATTTTGAAGATTCTGATGCTGAAGAATCCATTCCAGCTGCTTCCCCACCAGAAGAATTCTCCTTTGGGAAACCTTACATGCCATGTGAGAGCAGTTCCAATGGCAGCAACAGGATTTTTCAGACTCCAGAAAAGACTTAGGACCTTTCTGCACCTCCCACAGCACAGGCCCTTAGCTATACCTCCTGTTCTCTCTGTGGTGGATGATGCTTTCAATGATGTCTGCTCTGCTCCAGATTCTTTACCCCAGCCCCTGCCAAACCAGACAGATTTTACAGGGTGCCAGATACTCATCACCACCTCTACAAGGCCCCAATTGCAGACCACGAAACTTAATCGCAGGGACCCGAGGCAGTAGCCGCGACCATAGCTAAAGACCCTATTCCTGCTGAAAAGGAAGCAAGGTCATTAGACAGATGGGGTAAAAGGTCTACACTTCAGCTACTCTCTCAGCTAGAGCTTTAAACTGTCAGTTTCACATGATACAATACCAAGAGTTTATGCTTGATCAGTTAACTAAAAACTAACCACTGATGAATCTCTTGATAAGAAATATGTATTAGAAATGGTAAATAACATACAACAGGTTAGCAACCATTCCTTAAAATGTGGCTATGATGCACTGGAGGCTTCATTTAGATCAGCCATGACTGGCACAGTGATAAGAAGGCATGCATGGCTAAAGGAGCAAGCTTTACGGATCATGTTAAAGCTAAGTTGCTAGATGCTCCTATGGATAAGACAAGTTTGTTTGGTACACCTGCCCAGCAGGTTATGAAGAAAATGGAAGAAAAGGCAAAATCTGTTCAAGCGGTTAAAGATTTCTTGCAGGTTCAACCCCAAGGTTTAGCAGGAACTGGCCTGCCAAAATTGGTCCTTTCCTGACTCCACAAAATTTCAAAGGGGCAGGAATAGACGTTCCAGAGGCAGAAACCAATCCAGAGGAGGTGCCTACAGAGGACGACAGTGGCAAGGTAACAACAGAGGCACAGACACAACCACTGCCACTACATCAGCACAACCACAGTGACTTAACCCTAAATCCGCCTACCAGGGAACAAATAGCAGCTCCTCTAGGCGGAAAGTTAACCTTATTTTCAAAGAACTGGCACTACATAACAAAAGACAAGTGGATTTTACAAACCATAGATCAAGGTTACCGGTTTCACTTCCACACTTTACCAGTCAAAAGAGGAATGCCAAATCTACCTTCAAATCAAAAAACAGAGGCACTACAACAGATAATGGAGTTAGCAAACATGAGAGCTGTGGAAAGAGTGCCAACAGCAGAGCAAGGAAAGGGGTTCTACTCCAGACTATTCCTAGTTCCAAGAAAGGAAAAAGTTGGAGACCAATTCTCGACCTGTCCACCTTAAATACATACATCATTGTCCCAAAATTCAAAATGCTGACCCTACAGCAACTTCTTCCCATGCTGGGCAAGGAGTCTTGGCTGGTAACTCTAGATCTCAAGGAGGCATACCTGCACGTCCCCATTCGACCAATCTGCAGAAGATACCTCAGATTTCTTGCAGGATCAGAGCACTATCAATTCTCAGCATTGCCCTTTGGCTTATCTACTGCCAGAGTATTCACAAAATGCCTGGCATCAGTAATCGCCCATTGCAGACTACAGGAATTCAAATTTACCCATACCTGGACGACTGCCTGCTACAAGGGGACAACAAAAGCAAGCTGACAACAGATTTACAAAGGGTCATTTACTTGCTACAAGCACTGGGATACACAGTCAGTTTACAAAAGTCAAGGCTGATACCATCCCAAACAAGGACATTCTTGGCGCGGAATTGGACACAGTAAAACAAATGGCATTCCTGACTACAGAAAAACAAAAGAACTCCTCTTTACTTCTTGGCACTAACAAAACTGAACAAGTTAACAGCAAGAAAAGTACTGCAGGCCTTGGGCTTCATGGCATCATGCATAATCTTGGTCCCATTTGCCAGACTACATATGAGAAAACTACAGTGGTACCTAAAGAATTTATGGTCCCAACACAGACACAGCCTAGAAACAGAAATCCCACCAATTCCATGCTTAAAGCAGGAGTTCCTATGGTGGGCTCAGGCATGTCAGTCAAACCCAGGCCTACCCTTTCGCAGATGTCAAGCAAGCCAGACCATCACAACAGACGCTTCAGACCTAGGATGGGGGCCCACATGCTGGACAAATGCGTGCAAGGATTGTGGACACAGGATCAACTTCACCTGCACATCAACCTAAAAGAAATGCTGGCAGTAAAACTGGCAATCCAAAAGTTCAAACCATTTCTCCAAGAGGGCCAGTTGATGATAAGGACAGACAACACCACAGTCATGTGGTACATCAACAAACAGGGAGGCACTCATTCATACCCCTATGCAGAATGACTTTGGAGCTGTGGACCCTGGCACTCAGCTACAACATCCAGTTACAGGCAATATTTGTACCGGAAAAGAAAATACTCTAGCAGACATATTAAGCAGAACCACATCGGATGCCCACGAATGGAAGCTGCACCCGGACATCTTCAAGACCATCTCAAAGAAATGGGGAATGCCTCAGATAGATCTATTCGCATCACCTCTCAATCACCAGCTCAAAAAGTTCTGCACAAGGACATTCCACCCACTAGCATGGAAAGTGGATTCGCTCTCCTTCAGCTGGAAAGGCCTAACAGCATATGCATTCCCACCTCTTCCCTTGATACACAAAGTACTACTAAAAATCAAGGAAGAACGTCCAAGGATAATCCTGATAGCTCCAAACTGGCCAAGACAACACTGGTACCCACTGCTGAGGAGCATGTCTCGGAACAATATGTGGCCAATACCTCTGATGCCTTTGATGTTAACTCAGAACAACTACAGCATCATACATCCAAACCTAAAAACGTTGCAACTGACTGCATGGAACATCACATAGCAGCAGCTAATCCAGAACTTTCCCAAAGAGTTAAAGACATTATTCTTGAAGCACGCAGACCTTCAACAAGAAGGAACTATGCTGGAAAATGGAAAAGGTTTGTCATTTGGAGTACGGAAAGAGGAAAAGATGTGTCAAACATAGATATGCCTAACATTCTGGAGTATCTGGCCGAACTTCTTCATTCAGGCCTGTCCTACTCCTCCATCAAGATACATGCATCAGCTATTTCAGCAGAATACAGCTTTGATCCACCTGTTTTTTCGCACCCTTTGCTCAGGCAGTTCCTCAGAGGAATCAAGAATGTAAAACCTCCAAGGAAGCCACCATTACCAGCTTGGGACTTAAACTTTGTGCTAGAAAAGTTGACACTATCACCCTTTGAACCAGCAGCAACAGCAGACCTACAACACCTGTCATGGAAAACTGCTTTCCTACTGGCAATTACTTCAGCAAGGAGGGTTTCAGAACTAGAGGCCTTAATGGCAGTGCAACCCTTCCTAATCTTCCACCAAGATAGAGTGTCCATGAGGACTAATCCTACATTTATGCCTAAGGTGGTATCCAGAGTGTCTTTAAACCAGGCAATCCACCTACCTACCTTCTTTCCCAACCCACAAAACAGAGGGGAAAGAATACTGCATACCTTGGATGTACATAGACAGCTACGCTACTACTTGGACAGAACAAAAATAGCAGAAAGACTGACCAACTTTTTGTAGCCTATGCAACAGGAAGGGAAGGAAAAGCTATTTCCAAACAGACAATCTCCAAATGGATAGGAAATTGCATACGATTCTGTTACTCCTTCCATGGAAAACCAATTCCACAGAACATAAGACCTCATTCTAC
This sequence comes from Protopterus annectens, assembly GCF_019279795.1. NCBI lineage: Eukaryota > Metazoa > Chordata > Ceratodontiformes > Protopteridae > Protopterus > Protopterus annectens. The sequence continues at coordinate 151,632,120 of NC_056742.1, forward strand.
AAGGGCAACAGCCACTACCACAGCCTTCTTACGAGGAGTGGCAACCAAAGACATTACTGAGGCGGCTACTTGGACCTCCGTGCATACATTTGCCAAGCATTATAATTTGCCTCTATATTCCAGATCCCGAGCAGGGTTTGCCACTGCTGTACTGCAAGGGATCCTAAACACACCATAATCTACTTTTATCCTCCACGCCTAGTTGGCTATGGTATTCTACCCAGTTGTTATGACTGCAGATGCATCCATGAAGGACATAGTACAGTTTTGTACCTACCATAAATGTAGATGTCCGAACTGGATAGCATCTGCAGTCAGGATTACCCTCCTCCTTCCCTCTGTGGTACTCCTAGGGTGTTTACCCTCCTAATAGCTAGCTGGTGGGGAGTCTTTTATGGTGTATTTGTTTGTATATATGTACATACATGCTTATTTTTGTGTTTACCTCTATCTTTTTGGAAACATTGGCATCTATCCAAATTTTAGCCTTCAAGAGGGCTACTGGCATCTGGGGCAAGAAACACTGAGGAAAATGGCGTCGGCTGATGCTTTTATACCCGAAGACCAACAGAGATGACGTCGGGTGAAGTGCGACATCAGCCGAAGCCGGACCCGGACTTTGGAATCCGGCCGACTGAGGGGCTGCCTGACGACAGGACAACCCAGTTGTTATGACTGCAGATGCTATCCAGTTCGGACATCTACATTTATGGTAGGTACAAAACTGTACTTTCTATCATCTTTCTAAGGTAGTCAGTGGAACATGCACTTTCTCTCACTAGCAGACCTCTCATATGAATGGGGACGAATGAACCCTGAATCAGGGACACTGCATAATAACCTCAGGGACACATTTAGAAGGTTGGTGCTATTAACCTGACACATTGACGGCCCAGAGCACGTATGTATTCATACACATTATCTGCGGTACATGCTGTTTAGGACTCTTACATGTTGTCATTATTCATTATGTGTATTCCACCACCTTTCCTCCTAATATCACTAGTTCTAGGAGGGTTTAGTTGGGACTGTGTTAGATTCTGATTTGTAATCACGGACGTCCCTAGTAATCGGGGACAGTTCAATGATATGGTCCCTATGTGTTCCCCCAATGGTTTATGGACTGTCCAGTAGATGTGCTCTTAAGGTTTGGGAGGTATGGGCATCTGCTATACCCACATTGGACTATTACGTACATCCACGGGACGGTCCTAATACGTGTCTGCCAGCCAACACTTGCACGCCTGTGCCCATAATTGCATACCCATAGTTCCCCTACCTGCCAGCACTCATCCTTACTGTGGGCTCAGGTGGGATATGAACACACCCCTACACACTGCCCACTCTCCCCGTGTCGGGACACATGTCATATGTTGTGTTAACCCATGTATTATCAGGCTTGCACAACCTACTGTTCCATGTACAGCTACATCCTGGTCGCAGTAGTCTTTACTGGCATTGCCTGGAGGAACAACATTTTTGGTGTCCCACAAGGGACGTCGCTGTCCATGTTTAAAGTGTAGACCTTGTAGATCTTTCCCATTGGTAGTTTCCTGCCGGTGGTCATGGGAAGCAGTGTTGTATTTACCTTCATTGCATGTCTGTATGTCTCACCGGCCTAGCTGGACAGGTGGGAGGTAGTCGTTTGTTGATTGGACCTCCCACCAACATATGCCCGGTCAGAACATATGTTACCCATAACTGCTGTAACATAACCTAGGTATATACATGTGTATATTTACTGTAACATATATCTATCTATCTATCTATCTATATATATATATATATATGTATATATATATAGATATATATATATATATATATATATATACATATATACATACATTAATATATACTGATATATCTGCATATGTATTCATACATGTATATTCATATATATGTATATGTATATATATATATATATGTGTGTGTGTGTGTGTGTGTGTATATATATATATATATATATATATATATATATATATATATATATATATATATATATATATATATATACACACATCTGTGGGTCAATACATTCCCCGCTCATATGCACTTACACATGCGTAATGGTGTTTATATATGCTTCACCAACATATTAATGCCTTACTCATTATAACACAGACACTTCACTCCAGTTATCTTGTAATCGGTATTTAGCATGTTGTACAGTGGACAGATGTCGCAATATGTTCATGTTCGGATTACCGATGGTAACTGGAATGTGATACAGTGTGATTCGACCCGTCCCTCTTCTGCACAGCCTATTATTCCATCTACTGTCAATGTCTGTATGTGCACATTCCTATTATTTATGTCGACAAATGGAATGCATGTGTTACAGAAATTGTTCTTCAACATATTGTTGTCTGCATGTGCGTATGCATATTTACCTATTACGAACTAGCTGCCCTCCACGGGGCGGTCCTTTTAGAACCGGCCCTTCCAACCCTGGCATGCCTGGATCCATAATTGCATATCCATAGTTCCTCCACCCCACCCGTGTTGAATTTACATGTGTAACATCCATTATCCACTTATTATCGCAGGCATGACACACCTTTACACATGGCCCTACACACATTTTGTTCCACCTCATGTATTCACAGGGTCTCCCACCATGTATATTTGCACATACGTACGTTTCCTGGGGTTATGGAATACGGTCATTTGCACTTTCAATTTTTGGAGGTCCCAGCATGGGACTACATTCCATCTGTGTGTAAAGTAGACTTAGCAATTCAATGATGTTACTCCCACTGGTAAAACTCTGGCTGTGGTGTGAGTAGCGGTGCTCTTCTCACTCCTGGGCAGCTTTTTATGACATACGCTGAAAGCACTATATAATACCAAACTTGCTCTTGATTCCCTTCACATCCCTTGTGTATGCTTTATTGTTACAACGTCCATTCTTCATATATATATATATATATATATATATATATATATATATATATATATATATATATATATATATATATATTTATTTATTTCATGTATGTAGATGTACATCTATGCACACATATATTATGTGTGTGTGTGTGTGTGTGTGTGTGTGTATGTGTGTGTGTGTATATATATATATATATATATATATATATATATATATATATATATATATTACATCTGTACATACAAACATACATGTCCTATGCTGGGAGCTGCTTACACCCGCACAGGCGCACTCGCATATGCTTACTGTGCGTTACATATGTTTAATGCTGCTTATTTGTGCTTACTTGTGCCTTATTCATTATGACAGTACCACTTTGATTGAAAGGCTCTGGTTAATAGTCCCATGCGTTACACACGTTCACTTTTACATGTTTAAATGTCGGCTTTACAGCAGAGCAACATTCATTCCACAAGGAAAATGATATATGCTGTAGTCGAACTTGAACCATGAATGCCTTTTTGTTAGGCGAATGCTCTAACCACTACACTATTGGTGTTCTGCTTCATTTATATGTATACCTGTGGTTCATAGTTACCCGAACACATGGCTCATCACTTCACTTACACAGCAGGCATCCATTTTCCTGTTGGGAAAACCGCACTACTACACATGTGCCATTCCCTATTTCCCTACTGCTCTGGACCCGTGCCACATGTTGACTCACTCCGAGGATATTCAGACCTCCAAAGCCTATAGTCCTTGCACATACATGTTTTTAATTGTCAGGGTGCTCATGTGGTCATTCAGGTTTAGGCTTGTCCGACTAGGGACCGGGACTGCCCTGTACCTAGTTGAAAGTCAGTCTTAGCACGGGGACATTGTTAGTTCCACTTTTAGCGTCCTACCTGTGGTTGGGGATGCAGAGGTTTGGTCACCTCTGGCCATCCTGATATATAACAACACTAAATATTACGGGGGGTTCCGCTGCTGTTTCCCTTCACATTCGTTATGACTGCTATATTGTGACCATGTTCATTCTTCATATTTACATCTATATATATATATATATATATATATATATATATATATATATATATATATGTGTGTGTATAGGTCTGTACATACACATGCATATACACCTACATGCTTATTTACATTTCCCATACTGTTGAATCACCGCCACTTACCGTCACGCATACACGCTTGCATACCCGCTTACGTCTAGGGTTGCCACCTTTTCAAATGGACAAAGTGGGGTATTTTCAGGACAGACATCAGATTTTACAGGCCGACACATACCCACGGTCAGTACAAAGGTTAGAACTTTACTTATTTTCCTAAATGAAATCTTATTCTTGTAGCAGTTAGTTGCTTATTCTGTTTCTTGTAACATTTAAGTATTTTACATACAGAAATAACTGTTTTATGCAACTGTTACATGAAATGTGGGACATAAGTATTTCCTACAATCACAGGACATTTGCCATTGTATTATTTTTGGTCAGGACACAACTGCCCAAAAGGGACTGTCCCTCGCAAAGTGGGACTGGTGGTAACCCTACTTACATCTGCTTTACAGCACCTTAATCATCCTATATCCGACTGCCACTATGCGAATGTGTAAGGTATATATTCCCGATAAAGCACGTGAGGAGACGTGCATCATGGTCAGATGTTTAATCCCGGGTCATAGGTTCTGCAGGACCGGCTGGAGGCTGAGCAGTCTTGTGTGCAACTACTGCTCATACAACTTGTGTCCAGATGTCTACAGAACTGGATATCATGTCGTGACACCAAGTCTAATGTTTAGAACAGATACTTATCCCATGAGGGAAATCCAAAAATTGTGGGGACCGATGATCTCGATTCCTTTGGCTTTATGAAAATAAGGTAGGGTTATACATGCAAGGGATACATAGTTTGCAATCCTGAGACTGCCTAGGGTAAGACTGCCTACTAGGTATGAGTAGGGGTATGTGCAGATATGGCTGCGCCTAGCTAGCAGCCCAAATATGGGTGGTTCTGGTGGATGTTCAGGAAGGGGGGGGTGGTGTGCTGTGCTGTGGAGGAGATGATGGGTATTCAATTATGCATCCAGGTGTGTTGGAGTTGGATGGCTCAGTTCAGGCCAGACCATTATGTGGATATGTGCCGGTAACGTTTCTGTACATGTGTATCGCACATTTTAATGTTCATATGTTTGTGGGATTGTGTTCTATAGTATAGTCTGTCAGGTTGTATTGTGGATGTGAATATGTTTTCTTTGGTTATCTTTCTAATTCACCCACTGCTCCCTCGTACACCTCCAGTTCACCTATTGTGCATCCAACCCAGTTTCCCCTTGGCGAATTATTACATTACCCGTCACCCCCCACCCCCATATTCCACAGACACCATCCATCCTTTCTCTGTTTGATGGCCCATGGCACAGTCAACAGAACACATTGCGTACACTACATATCTGTGGTACCAATATGGTTGTGAGGACTACCCTAGCATTTCTGATCATCCACATGCTGTACTTCACGCACATAGATACATGCAAATACTTATCTTTCATGACATGGTAGGTAGACCCGGGTAATACCCGTTCATCTTTGGGCCGTCCTGACAAGGATGACTTGGACTGCGAATGGGTAAATATTGGGTGAATGCTCTGACCATCGGTAGGGTTGCCACCTTTTCATATGACCAGGATGGGACATTTTCGGGACACACATCAGATTTTACAGGCCAACACATACCCATGGTCAGTGCAAAGGATAGTACTTTAGTTTTATGCCTAAATATAAGCTTATTGTTGTAGCAGTTTAGTTGCTTATTCTGTTTCGTTTACTTGCTTATTCTGTTTCTTGTAATATTTAGGTATTTTACATACGGAAATAAGTATTGTATGGGACTATTACATAAAATATGGGACATAATTATGTCCTACAATCGCAGGACATTTGATATTTATAATGTCCTCCAAACAAATACAAATATATGTGAGAGATGCAACCATATAGCCAAACTGGAGGCTGAGCTCTCTCGACTCAGTACTGGCATAACCAGTCAGGAGGAGAAGGAAACCACATACACCACAAATCCAGTCTCACATAGACCTACCACAACTGCAGACCAAACACAAAAACATACTCGGAGGCTCTAAATAAAAATCTATCAAAGCAACAGAGACCTCCAAAGCAGACATCCAAGCAACCACTACCTCAAAACAAAACACATGCAACACATAATTCACAAAGTCAGTGTGCCAAACAGTCACAGCCCTTAAGGCTAAACAACATACCTGACACACTTGTAATAGGTGACTCTATAGTCAGACACACTGACGTCCTGCTCACCAAGCTGAATATAAGGAAAAGGTCACAGTAAGCTGCCTGTCGGGCGCTAGAATCCACCACATAACACAAGCACTCAGGTCACTCCAAAGCAGGTACAAATATGACTCAGTCATTGTCCATGCTGGTGTGAATGACTTGAGATGTACCTCCCTGGACTACATGAAAAGAAACATAGAGGAGCTCTCTGATTATGTAGCCCAGGCCAGTATGACCCTGACCTTGAGCAGCATCTTACCCTCACCAAGAATGATGCCACAGTACAAAGACAAAATGATCAATTTTAACAATTGGCTTAAGTATTGGTGTCATTCTAAGGGGATCCAATGTCTGTCGGCTTGGGATGACATGCTTGACAAGCCACGCTGCTTCGCAAGGGACGGCTTGCACCTGTCACCCCTGGGCTTTCGGATATTGGCAAAGGCTCTTGCCACCCCCATAGTGCCTTTTTTAGGCAAGGCTCAAAAGACAAACCCACCTCCCTAAAAAACACAAGTAAAAAGAAACTAAGGGTAATGCTGCTCAACGCCAGATGTCTAAACCTCAAGATGCATACTCTTTAAGCCCTCCTCAGTATGGAGAACAGCGATGTCTTTGCAGTGACAGAAACCTGGTTCATGGCTCCAGAGAGCACCCCAGCACTACCAGGTTATACCTCATATCATGCTTTTCGGCCCCAGAACTTGGACCAAACCACAAAAGGAGGGGGAGTATCCATATTCATCAAGGATACACACACCTCCAGGTTAGTGGCAATGCACGAAGCATCGGAGACCATCCATGTGCAACTAACAGTGGGCAAAACCACCCTCCAGTTTGTAGCATGCTACAGACCACCCTCTCAAACTCAGGAACCCCACACGGCCTTCCTAAAGACACTGGAGAATATGAAGGTCTCTCCAAACACCATCATATTGGGGGACTTCAACTACCCAAACATAGACTGGGAGCATTACTCAAGCTCCAATACCCTAGCCCAAAGGTTCCTAGAATTCATTAACTCAAATGCTATGGAACAACTAGTCACCTTTCCCACAAGAGGGGAAAACATATTAGACCTGATCATCACAAACATGGGGACACATTGCTCCATACCTGAAGTATACCCCTCGTTGGTAAGATCGGACCATAAATTAATCTCCCTGGAAATCCACATCCCGCTCCCACCCCCAACACAGAAGACCACAGTGAAGAACTTCTCAAAAGCTGACTTTACACTTTTTAAGACCGAAGTGGAATCCTTCAAGGCCCCCGGGCCAGTGGAAACCACAGCCCACTCTGCTGAATTCTTTATAAACGCATTCTATGGACACCTACAGGAATGCATGGATCATGCAATCCCAAATAAAACCAAGACCCATTCCCCCAAAGGCAGGTGTCCTGTCTGGTGGACCCCAGCCATTAATAAGCTATACAACAGAAGGAGAAAGCTACTACATGATAGAGCAAAATCCATAAAAGGGAAGGCATCTCTGATCAGTACTAGCAGAAAACTACAATCACTCATAAAATCATCCAAGGCCAACTTTGAGAGAAAAATTGCACAAGACACTAAAGATAATCACAAGGCTTTCTTTAGTTATGTTAGAAACCTGAGTGGAAACTCCCAGATATGCTCTGAGTTAGTCCAAAATGACAAAAAATACACTGAACCCACAGATATTGCCAACATACTAGCAGACAGGTTCAGTGCAAATTTTTCTCCCCCCTCCCCCCCAAAGGGACAAATATCTATCCCAGCAGAGTGTTGCCTCCCCGACATCTCAGATGCCCAGGTGAGAGCCGCCCTCTCCAAAGCTAAAAACACAGCATCAATGGGACCAGACGGTGTCCCAGGTTGCATGCTACATGAACTCCAAGAAGAGCTAAACCCACACATAAGGCAGCTGTTTAATCTCAGCCTTACTACAGGATATGTACCCAAAGAATGGCGTACAGCAACAGTGGTCCCACTCCACAAAGGAGGTGATTCTATGGACCCTGGAAACTACCGACCCATAAGCATGAAGAGCCTGGCCTGCAAAGCTATGGAGAGGATCATTATGGAACTCATTAAAAAAGACATTGGGGACCTACAGACACTGTATCCTACCCAATTCGGCTTTGTTAAGGGCAGATCCTGCCTCTTGAACCTGGTCGACTTCTTTGAAACAGTCACCAAGGCCATTGACGAGGGTAAGGTAGTTCACACAGCCTACCTTGACCTTGCAAAAGCCTTCGACGCAGTACTCCACTTGGGCATCATAGACAAGCTCTCCAGCTTAAATATAAACCCCTATGTCATAAGATGGGTTGCAAACTGGCTCAAGGACAGAACCCACAAAGTCAGAACTGCTGGAGCCATGTCAGACTCTAAACTAGTCACAAGTGGCATCCCACAGGGCTCGGTCCTGGGACCTCTCTTGTTCGGTATTTATTTTTCTGAGGTACAGGCTAACATGGGAGGATTGTGGCTGACTAAGTTCGCAGATGACTGCAAACTGGGCGCCATAATTGATTCTCCAGTGGACACAAGCATCCTTCAAAAGGGTCTCATAGAAATGGAAAACTGGTGCCAGAGCCATGGCCTTAAACTAAACGCCAAAAAGTGTATAGTCATACCCTTTGGGAAAAACAAAGTGCCCATAAATTACCACATAGGTGGTAATCCATTAAGTATGGAAGAAGTAATTAGGGACCTAGGGACCCAAGTTGACAGTAACCTCTCATTTGACACTCACATTGCCAAAGTGGTTAGAAAGACCTTCTATATTGCCCACCTTATCATGAAGGGATTCACATCTAGATCGGGAGAGGTCATCATGCCCCTTTACTCTTCCCTCATCAGGCCCATAATTGAGTACAATGCCCCATTTGGGATGTACCTTACCCGACACCTGCAGCAATTGGAAAGACCCCAAAAGTACCTCACCGTGAGGATCAAGGGACTCAAACATATGCCATATGCTGCCCGGCTAAAGAAATTCCAGCTCTACTCAGTAGCATACCACCTACTCAGAGGCGATCTATGCCTGATGTACAAGGCCATGTCCAACCCGGAATTAATGGACATGCTCCACCTCAGAAAATCCAAATCCAGCAGAGCTACGTGAGCGAGAGATTTGAACCTTAGCACAGAAATAAATAGGACATGCTGGAGGGACAGATTCATAACCCAGGGGCTCCCTTCACTCTGGAATAAAATCCCAGTCCATGTTAGGCAGAGCCCCTCGCTGACTCTCTTCAAGAGAAATCTTGACGAGTGGATGGGAGATCATAGGTTTACCCCGGGGGTCACGTCTGTGTCACTGCTAGACAGAGGTACAGTAAACTAAACCTTAAAATGGGCACAGTATACTCATTCCAAGGGGTGGCGAAAGCCAAACACACTCTGGCTAGGCTTGTAAATGCCCTAGGGCAGATAGCCTAGTATGAACCTATAAACCTATAATGGTTTTGGTATGGACACAACTGCCCAGAGGGGGACTGTTCCTCACAATGTGGGAAAGGTGGTAACCCTAACCATTGGGCTAGGCTTAGCAATTGCTGCGCTAACATGATGCGTTTCGCTTCCACTTGGTATAACTATCGACACTACCATGGAATACGGGCAAATGTCATTTGTTCGAGGGACGGGGACTCAATATTCAGCTACATGCCTTTGTGTTTACTTTTTATTTTGGTGTTCGCAAAACTGTCTTGTATGCTTTGCATACATTTCAGTATCCACGGACACTGACAGAAGTGATTACTATTGGAGGCAGGCTTTACTAGTCAGCATTTTAGGTTGCGCGTATGCAGCCAACATGTTCATGCCTCCGTGCAGCGCTTGGACACACCCCCTGCACTTGAGCACATTTCCTATGCACGTGGCCGTTACGGCAGCGCACCTTCATTAATATGCATGTGGTGCTGCTGTGCCATCTCTACGCTGCACGGTCGGTGCAAGGCTAATGCCGTCCTTGCGCCGAGCTTCAATAATCCTGGGGACAATGTCTAGAGCTAGAAGTTTTTGTATTGTCTCCATTTATATTTAATTATTTGATATTTGTTAACCGGGTTAGTCCGACTGGGTAGATACCCTTTTTCAGCGGACACCCGAGGAGAAGCTCCAGACATTACAATATGAAAATAGATATTAACAATTTGAACTGATCAGACAGCTTACAGTAAAATAATGAACATATTTGCAGAATTTGTTTTGAGCACAGATATGTAAGTATAAATTAAATGTTATATATTCTTAAGTTCTGAGATGTAAAGATGAGATAGCCAGAAAAAAAAAAGATTGTATATTGTGGTGATAATAATTAGAGTGCAGACAGTTATTGAGAGAGGCTATAAGATGACAGAGTTCTTGTTATTTAAAGGTGCAACTAGAAGGGAGGGGGGTGAGAGAACCAGTATGAGAAATGAGATGACAGGAAGTTATGTTGATTCAGAACAGAGATATGACCATGCCAAATGGTAGGTGTCTTTTAGTGCCATTTTGAAGGAGATGGTGTTAGCGATTGATCTGACATTTGAAGGCAGTTTGTTCCAAGCTTTAGTGACAGAGTAGCAATACAGTAATATGCCAATGTTTTTATTGGGCTTTTAGATGTGCAATAGGTTCTGCTGAGAACTGCAAAGAGTATGGATGGGGATGTAAGGCTGAATAAGAGCAGATAGAGAAGAGAGGGACAGAAGGATGGGTCATGTAAGACTGAATGAGCTGTGACAAGCTGGGGTAGTAGAATTTGATGCTGGAATTCAAGCCATTGCAGATTTGCTATTGCTATACAGGGATGAGTACAATAAGGTAGGTGTAGGTTAGAAGCAAATCTTGCTATTTTGTTAAAGATACTTTCTAGTTTATCCAGGAGATTAAATTGAAGGTTTGTAAAAATAGCAGCTGCATAAAGTGAGGAGTAGGTAGGCTTGAGCAAGGGAAAGTCTAAAGGATTTTGTGAGGATTTTTTTGTGCCTATATAGGTTCCAAGTTTTTAATACATAGCTGAATGTGGTGATCAAATTTTAGATGTTCGTCAATAATAACTCTAAGGAGTTTAATATGAGGCTTAGTGGAGATGACTGTATTGTCAAGTGTGGAGACAGAGAAGGTAGCTTTATGATGCTGAAGGGCTGTAGGGAGGAAAAGGAAGAGTTTAGTTTTTTGGGGGTTCAGTAAGAGATGATTAGAAGTAAGCCATCTTTCAACTGAGGGGAGGGAATGTTGAGTGAGAGTATGGAGATGAGAGATGTTGTCAGAGCAAGAAATTATAGTGAAATTGGATAATGGTAGAGTTTGGGCAAGAAGAGTAGAGGTTGTTACTAAAGATATTGAAAAGTAGGGGTCCAAGGATGGAGCCTTGGGGCACCCCCTGTTTGAACAGATGGGAAGGGGAAAAGGGTAGTTTTCCATTTTAGAGCCTGAAGTCTGCTTGAGAGGTAGCTGGAGAACCAGGACAGGGAAGAATCAGTGAGGTTTAGAGAAGCAAGCTTCGAGAGAAGCAGTCTATGGGAAACAGTGTTGGAGGCTTTGGATAGATTGAAGAACAAACAAGAGACTAACTTATTATCATGGGAATGTGCAGTGGTGTTTATAAATGATATGAGAGCAGTAGTGGTACTATGCTTTGGACACGCCATGCTGAGAGGGGGTAAGGAGATTTTCTTGGAGAAGATGACTAAGGTGCTGTTTGTGAATGCATTTTTCCAATATTTTTGACAATGGAGATAGTATAGCAATAGGTCTAAAGTTGGATGCGTTGGTTGTATTACCACCTTTGTGAAGGGGAATGACATAGAATTTTTTCCAGATATTAGGGACAGTGCTTTTGAGAATGGGTCTATTGATTAAAATAGAGATGGGGAGGATGATAGAGTTAGCAGCAATTTTTAGGAACTGAGGAGGTAAATTATCAACTCATGGTGAGCAATTTTTAAGTTTAGAGAGAAGGAACTTTATGCATGTTGCAGATACAGGTTTGAGAGAGAAGGGAGTAGAGTGGTAGGTGGTAGGGAGGTTAGAGTTGAGAAGAGTATCATGTTTACTCAGGTTACGGATAGAATCAATGAAGAAAGTACTGAGTAGGGTAGAAGTATCAGTGGGTGAGCTACTTGTGTATGGGTTAGGGGTAGATGGACATCCAGTGTTTAGAAGTTTATTCACAGATTGCCAGAATTTATGGGGGTTGGAGTATGAGCAGTCTAGTGATTTGTGAAAAAAGTTTTGTTTTTCAAGGGTGACATGTTTTTTTTTTAAGTTATGGAGCTCTCTATAGGTTTGGAGATCAGTGTAGGTATTGGATTGCTTCCATTTTTTACAAGCACTCTCTCTCCTATTCATAAGATTTCAAATGGCTTTTGTTAACCAGGAGGCAAAGTGTGTTTTGCTCCTGAGTTTCCTAGTTGGGGCTAAGTAGATGAGTGTATCTAAAAATATGTTATTAAAGGATAGGACTGCCTTCTCTAGGGGGATGTTATGGAGGAAGGACCAGTTAATAGAAGAGAGCAGATGGTTAAAAGCATCAGGGTTGAAGTTGGAACTCTTAGAGTCTTGAAAGAGAAGTAATTACTAGGTTTAAAATGTAAAAGTGTTTTATTGTTTTATGACTTTCTGGATCTGCAAACATCTGAGAGATATGTATTTTTCACACAGAGATGTTAACTTCTGTTAGTTTCTGTTTTAGCCTGGGAACTGAAGTCACGTGACAAAAAGTGATGTCATTCAAGCTAACCCAGCAGTAATATTTGATATTAATTTAAGAACTCTCTCACGGAGAGACTGTGCATTTTGTATTTTGTCTTGGACCTAGCAAGAACATCCATTCATCATCACCATCATCTGCACTTGCCTTGCTGTAAGTAAGATTTAGGGCACAGTATCTCTTTTAGATATAGATAGTAATATAGTCAAGATTAGTTTAGATGTTTTCTGTATTTATCTGAGACTGTCCTGCAAAGTTGTTTTAAAATATTTCATGTGATTTTGAAGTTTGTGTGTGTGTGTGTGTGTGTGTGTCTGTGTGTGTGTGTGTCTGTGTGTGTGTGTGTCTGTGTGTGTGTGTGTGTGTGTGTGTCTGTGTGTGTGTGTGTGTGTGTGTGTGTGTGTGTATTGTCTTGTTCTTTTATTATTTATTATTAAATATATTTAAACCTATCTTTGTGGCTGATATTTGTAAGATATATTAAGCTCTTAGAGTACTTGCATATGTATTTGGTGACACTGTACAGGCCACTCCTAAATAGCCTTGCACGCCTTGGTCAGACTACAATATGGATAATAGTAATATTACACAGTGGGATTGGATACCCTTTGTTAAGGGCTTAGAGTAGCTGATAAGAGTTGGCTGTTGGAAGGGGGCATAGCTAGTAAACCTGTATCAGCCTTCCCCAGGGGTGTGTGTGCGTGTTTGTATATAAATCAAACCTCAAAGTGTGTGTGTGTGTGTCAGATATTTGGGCAGGGACACAGAGCACTGGTTGGACAGAGAGGGTGATAGAGGTTTTGGCTTGGCCTCTCAGCTGAGGTCTCAACTCTATAGCTGTGACAGTGGAGAGTCTTATTGGGGATCTGAAGAAAGAGGGAGAAACCAGCCCCCAGGCTGACTGTGATCTCTGTGTGCTCTTAAGGGAAATTGCAATTTACTGTGTTTGTACTTGTCATCCTCCCAGTGTGTACGTGCCTCACTGTTGGCAGTGGTGAGGATAAAGGCTCCTTGATTGCTGGGCCACAGGCCATCACAGATGCCATCCATGGCGATGATTGCTATGCACTTTGGGTAAGGCTGACAGTAAGAAGACATCCAGTTGGTGTGGCTGGAAGTTCAGTCTGCCTCTGCTCTGTTATATTGTATGTGGGGGATGTTTGTAAGCCCTCCACTGATGGTCATCATGTTACCCTGCTGCAGTCATCACACTTGGGTTATCTTGCCGTCAGGCGGTCCCGCAGTCGGCCCGAATTCCAAAGTCTTGGTCCGGCATCGGTTGCTGTTGTTTCTTCCCTGACGTCAGTGTGCCAGGGGTATATAAGAGGCATCCAACGCCATTTTCTTCAGTCTTTCTTGCCGCGCGGTGCCCGAAGCAGAAGCAGTTCACAAGTGCCAGTCGGCCAACACCTGAGATTTTCTATTTGAATTTCAGTCCAAAGTCTTCAATAAAGCTAAGTGCCCCATTGGGGAACATTTTCTTGCCTCAGTCCGATGTCAGAAAAAGTTAACAATTGCATTTCTTGTGGGAAGCAAATACCTCATAAGGACTTCCATTCCTATTGTATTCCTTGCCTAGGCCCAGACCACGACATCACAGGTTGTCAGTTTTGTGCTAGGTTTAATAAACGCACTATCAAACGCCGTTTTGACTTTGCACGGCATTACTTTGGTAGGAAGTTTAATTATATCATGCCGTCGGAGCAGCCGACAACCGCAATTCATAAAAAACGCAAGGATAAGGACAGGCAGCCTAGGAATAAGCCAGATCCCGAGGCCTCAGCTGGGCCTGTCGCCGGTTCTCCGGTTTTCAGTGAAGCGCCTATGCAGACCCTGACGACCACAGAGTTGGAACCCCAGACAGCTGCCGACTCCAAAGCGGTGTCTATTAGGCCGACACAGCCATCTACCGACACCGGTGCAGAGGAAACACCTTCGGTTGCAGAAGGTGTCTTCAGACCGACTACACTCACCATTAAATCTTATGCTAAGCTTAAATTCCTTTAAAGCCTAAGAAAACTGTTCATCAGTCTACAGGTCAAGTCCCCATGCCTAAGAAACAGATGCTTAAGATGGCTGAAGATTTAATTACCCTTATCAGGGGTTCCTATCCCCCTTCTGATAAAAGACCAAGACAAGAGGAGGATTATGCATCCTCTAACCAGGTTTCTCTCTCCTCAGATTCTTCTGAGGAACAGGATTACACTTTTCACCCTTATGAGGATTCTGATGCTGAAGACTCTATTCCCTCAGCATCTCCCCCTGAAGACTACTCCTTTGGGGAAACATTACATACCATGAGGGAACATTTCCACTGGGAAGGCCAGGATTACTCAGATTCTAAGAAAAGGCTCCCAGAGTTCCTTTTATTACCCCAGCACAGACCTCTTGCTATCCCTCCTGTTTTAGATATTGAGGATGATGTTTACTTGGAGCCTAGTTTAAATCCTGACTCTCTACCTCCTGCTCCAGCCAAACCAGACAGATAGTACAGAGTACCTGACTCACACAAATTCCTTTATAAAAGCCCTATAGCTGACCCAGAAACCATTTTCCAGGGTCCTAAGGGAGAAAAACGTCTATGGCTAAAAATCCTGTGCCCTCTGAAAGAGATTCCAGAGCCCTAGATAGATGGGGAAAGAAAATATACACCTCTGCAACTCTGGCTATGAGCATTAAATTGCCAGTTTCACATGTTGAAATATCAACAATTCCTGATGTCTCAGTTAAAACAAAAAATGAGCACACATTCAGAACAGCCTGAATTCAAGGAAATGCAGGATCTGTTGCATGCAGCTGAACAGGTGGGAAAGCATACTTTACAATGCGGATTTGATTCATCGGAAGCTTCCTGTAGAGCAGCTGTTACTGGCTTTGTCATTCGTAGACATGCTTGGTTAAAAGAGCAAACCCTCCCTGACCATGTTAAAGCAAAATTATTAGATGCACCTTTACAACAAGATGTATTATTTGGTGTCAAAGCAGGAGGTTTTAAAGAAAATGGAGGACAAGGCTAAATCTATGCAAACGGTCAAGGATTTCTTGCGGGTACAACCCCCTCGCTTCAGCAGAAATCGGCCAACAAAAAATTGGTCCTTTCCAGCTTCAGACAGATCACAGAGGGGCAAATACAGATGCCCAAGGGGCAGAGGTCAGTCACAGGGCCCTTACAAACCTCGCCAATGGGGTTCTGCTACCCAGAAAGGAGGAGAAGACAGGGCCCAAGCTAGCAGAAGGCAGACACAATGAATCTATCCTCAACCTACCAAGCAAATCTCTCCTAGCAACACCCTTGGGAGGAAAACTAGCATTTTTTTGCAGACAACTGGCACATCATCACAAAAGACAAATGGGTTCTAAACATTGTCTCTCAAGGATACTGATTCCACTTTCATACCTTACCAAGGATCAAAGGAATGCCAAACCTGCCACCAAATCAATGGGCAGAGGCACAAAATCAAATTGCAGCTCTCATGAACATGAGAGCCATTCAACAGGTACCTTCACAGGAGCAAGGACAATGATTTTACTCAAGACTCTTCCTAGTTCCAAGAAAGGACAAAGCATGGAGACCCATTCTGGATCTTTCAATTCTGAACACCTATCTGCAAGTGCCAAAATTCAAGATGCTAACACTACAGCAGCTTCTTCCCATGTTGGGCAAGAATGCTTCGCTTGTCACTTTGGACCTCAAGGAGGCATACCTGCATGTCCCTATCAGACAAAATTGCAGAAGATACCTCTGCTTCATTGCAGGTTCAACGCATTATCAATTCTCTGCACTGCCCTTTGGTTTATCTACTGTGCCCAGGGTCTTCACAAAATGCCTGGCACCAGTAATTGCATACTGCAGACAGTGGAATTCAAATATACCCATACCTGGATGACTGTCTTATTCAAGCAGAAAGCAAGGACATTCTTTTACAGCATCTGGCATTTGTCAAACACCTACTAAGTTGCCTAGGGTACACAGTAAACAAAAATAAATCAAAACTAGTGCCCTCGCAAAACATAATATTCCTGGGTGCCAGCTTGAATACAACGGCCCAGATGGCTTATCTCACACCAGACAAACAACAACAGCTGTTTCAATATTTCAAAATAATGGCAAGAAAGACCCAACTCCCTGCAAGAAAAATTCTGCAAGCCTTGGGATTCATGGCATCTTGCATACTACTAATACCATTTGCAAAACTGCATATGAGGAAATTACAATGGTACCTGAAAAGTGTATGGACTCAGCACAGCCACAGCTTGGAAACA
Source organism: Protopterus annectens (assembly GCF_019279795.1). Classification (NCBI taxonomy): domain Eukaryota; kingdom Metazoa; phylum Chordata; order Ceratodontiformes; family Protopteridae; genus Protopterus; species Protopterus annectens. Next base: position 151,649,288 of record NC_056742.1, read on the forward strand.
ATGATTTCACTCATTCCCTGCCGTTAGCAGGAGTTTCTATGGTGGGCATAGGCATGTCACCTCAACAAGGGTCAGCCTTTCACCTTACCCACAGCCAGGCAAACTGTGACAGCGGATGCATCGGACTATGCCTGGGGAGCACACATGGCAGGACAGTGCATTCAGGGCAAATGGACTACAGATCAGAAACACCTGCATATCAATCAAAAAGAAATGCTAGCAGTGCAGAATGCCCTAACAGCTTTCAAGGACCTTCTGCACCCAGGACAACTACTAATAAGGACAGACAACACCACAGTTATGTGGTACATAAACAAGCAAGGGGGCACACACACCTACCCTCTATGCAGGCAAGCAATGACCTTGTGGAACAGCACTGTCTTACCAGGTTCATTTACAAGCACAATTCCTGCCAGGAAAGAAAAACACATTGGCAGACGACCTAAGCAGAAACATCATGGATCCACACGAATGGAAACTAGATCCACAAGTATTTGCAATGATAGCTCAAAAATAGGGACGCCCAGACATAGATCTGTTTGCAAGCCCCCACAACCACCAACTTCAAAAAGTTTGCACAAGGACCTTCCATCCACCAGCTTGGAAAGTGGACACTCTCTCATTCACTTGGAAAACATTAACAGTGTATGCCTTCCCTCCACTGCCTCTTCTAGCAAAGGTACTGCTGGTCAGATTAGCGAGGCCACAAATGATTCTTGTTGCACCAGACTGGCCATGCCAACATTGGTATCCAATTATAAGGAACATGGCCCAGGACCCACCATGGATTTTGCCACAAATTCCTCACCTGCTCACCCAGCGAGACAATCTGATTCTACACAGCTAGCTCAAGGCTTTAAACCTAGCTGCATGGCAAATTACCTAAACAACCAGCCAACACCTTTATCCAAAGCTGTTATGGATGTCATTCTGGAGGCCAAGAGACCCAGCACCAGGAAAACCTATTCAGACAAATGGAAAAGATTTTGCACCTGGAACCAAGCTAAAGGCCTAAATCCCCTGGAGCAGAACATTCCTCAGATTCTACAATATTTAACTGAGATGTTACACAAAGGACTTTCCTTTTCATCTATTAAGATCCACGCCTCAGCAATTTCAGCTCATTACAGCACGGATCCTCCTTTATTTTCACATCCACTCCTAAGACAGTACCTCAGAGGGGCTAAGAACTTAAGACCGTCAAGGAGAGCTCCAACACCTACTTGTGATTTCAACTTTGTCCTGGAAAAGCTTACACTGCCACCCTTTGAACCAGCTTTTTCAACTGATTTAAAATTTCTTTCATGGAAAACTGCCCTACTACTAGCAATAACCTCAGCTAGAAGAGTCTCAGAGCTACAGGCACTAATGGCAGTGGAACCTTTCCTCATTTTTCATCAAGACAGAGTCTCTCTATGAACTAATCCTTCCTTTATGCCAAAGGTGGTATCCAGTGTGGCCCTAAACCAAACCATTCACTTGCCCACCTTCTTCCCAAATCCCCAGAACACAGGAGAAAGACTCCCGCACTTTTTGGACATTCACAGGCAATTACGTTACTACTTGGATAAAACTAAGGCTTTCAGAAAAACTGACCAGCTCTTTGTAGCCTATGCTACCAGGATCACAAGGAAAAGCTATCTCAAAACAGACCATTTCTAAATGGATAGGACTTTGCATACGTTTCTGCTACACACATCATGGGAAACCAGTACCTGCTAACATTAGGTCCCACTCTAGCAGGGCTACAGCTACATCAGCAGCCTTTCTCAGGGGAGTGCCAACCAAGGATATTCTGCAAGCTGCTACTTGGAGTTCAATGCACACCTTCACCAAACACTATCACTTACCTCTTTACTCTAAGACTAGAGCTGGTTTTGCCACTGCAGTTTTGCAGGGCCTATTAGCCCCTTCTAACCCTGTTTGACTCCACCTCCCCTCCTTAGCTTTGGGATTCAACCCAAGTGTGATGACTGCAGCAGGGTAACATGATGAACATAGTACAATTTTGTACCTACCATGAATGTAGATGTTCGAGTGTTCACCCTGCTGCAGTCCAGGTTACCCTCCCTCCATCCCCTCTGAACTAGCTGGACTTATCTCTACCACTTTATCATACTCTACCTCTGTGGTGTATTTGCTTGTACCTAAGGGTTTTGTTTTATTTTTATATAGCCATATGTATATATATATATATATATATATATATATATATATATATGTATATATATATATATATATATATATATATATATATATATATATATATATATATATATATATATATATATGTATATATATATATATATATATATATATATATATATATATATATATACATATATATATATATATGTACATATATATATATTTATATATATATATATATATATATATATATATATATATATATATATATATATATATATATATATATATATATATATATATATATATATATATATATATATATATATATATATATATATATATATATATATATATATATATGTATGTATATATATATATATATATATATATATGTATATGTATGTATGTATATATTTTGCCTACCTTTTGGGGGCACCTGACATCTGGGGCAAGAAAAACTGAAGAAAATGGCGTCGGATGCCTCTTACATACCCCTGGCGCACTGACGTCAGGGAAGAAGCTACAGCAACCGACGCCGGACCAAGACTTTGGAATTCGGGCCAACTGCGGGACCGCCTGATGGCAGGATAACCCAAGTGTGATGACTGCAGCAGGGTGAACACTCGAACACCTACATTTATGGTAGGTACAAAACTGAACTTTATTGTTACTGATAGTGCCACTTTGTCATCTGACTGTACTTGCTGCTATCATCATGAACCACAGTTGATCTGCTAACATAAGGCATATTCTGTTGTATGCTGGACCCTCCATCAGTGCAACCTATGAATGGAGAAATATAACATACCTTTTGGCTACAGCAAGACATATGCTTCAGACCCCCAAACATGTAGACACACGTACTGGTAGATTAGATTATCTGTGAATACCATACCTCTTGACTGTTCAGCTTTTCATAGAATATCCAGATTTTTGCATCATATGTTTTGGTGTGTTTCTCATAAAATTTGTAGTTTTCTGGTAAATCATGGAGTATTGAAGCCACTAAATAATGACATATATGTGAGTTTCAGACTTCATATAATTCAGAAAATGCATGCTTTTACAAATTCTGTTGTTCTAGTAACTCTCTCAGTTTATAAGAGCAATATTTAAAATCTGTCCCTATTTTTGGGTCATTGTCCACCTATTATTTTAGACTTTGTCCAGATTTCTTGTAATAACAGGTTAAGAGGTATGGTGAATACTATTTGGGCACATGCACACTTTGAGGTGCAGGGTGTTGCAGTTGCAGCCCAGTCATATCTGGAAAAGAGATGTGCAGTTTTTTGCTGAATATGTCTCTTTCACATGCTGGTCCCTGTAGACCATGGAAACGTACCTGGTGTAGTCTCTGTATGTATGTATATATATATATATATATACATATATATATATATATATATATATATATATATATATATATACATATATATATATATATATATATATATATATATATATATACATATATATATATATATATATACTCGAACAGTCATCCTCAGCCCATCTACAACATCTACACCACTGCCAGCTGTGAGGATCCATTCCATTTACCCTCCCAGGTAAAGTAAGAAAGAAGATCTTTCACCTCTGTGAGTTATGTGTGAGTGGTGCACCTCCTGTGCTAGACATGTCTATGGAATTTCCTGTGCCTTGGTCTTGGCATGTGGTACATCTTGGTTACCCTTTTCTGCACCTGTACTTTGATCCTGTTATGCATCCCCACAGCATCAATGTTCTGCAGTGTGTGTGTGTGTGTCTGTGTGTTTTATAATCACTACAGTAACATCACAGCTTCTTTGGTGGTGATCTTTTCCAGTCATTGTCACTCTCATTAGCCTGTGGCAAGACATGTATAATTGCGGATTACACAAGTCAATGTGTGTACACACAACTGTCATTTGCTAATACATATGTGTGTACAATGTCACCTATCTCAAATTTGGTTCCATTGCATCTAAGTGTCATGCTGTGACCCATCCTTAGCTCCCAAACTAACAGTAGCAATGGGCATGTTATCAGTAGCCCCAGGTCTGCATCACTTTGTTGACAGGCTTTACTTCTGTGCACATACTGTACTTCCCCCACATTCGGTATGTATCGCCTTGCCTTCACCTATGCACAGATGTTACTGGTTTCTCTGTAACATGTCCTGCTGTCTGTATCTGTAGGCCACAATGTGTCTCTCACAGCTGGACATGTAAATGTCATGCCACCAGTCCCCATCCCACCATTGGATATGTAACTGTCAACCCCTTTGTGCTGTGTGACCTGACTTACGTCTAGTAAGATGACATCCACCATTAGTGTTTAGTACAGGGGTACATTATCAGTCATCTTGTTTTCTTTCTCTCTGTCTGTCTTCAGTGAAACCTCTGTAGTGAAATCCTGATACCTGACCTGCTCATCTTAATGCACTGTCCTGCAGTATAGTGGCTACACTTTATATCATGCTGAGACAGGCCTTATAGCACAGCAGTTATGCTGTTGAGAGCATTTAACCTGATTATCCACAAATCACTGCCATAACACTGTAGGCCAGCTAAGTAATACAAGCATGTATATTGGTAATTTTTTCTTACTACTGTGCGTTTGTTTCCCTGCTCATCTTTTCACATGCTCAGCAGTGTACTAATTTCTTCCTTCTTTCTTTTATAAAGCAGCATTAAGGCATAAACAGAATAGGAGGCCTGCTTTAAGAGGGCTTAATATCTCTTCCAGTGAAAGGTTACACACACAGTGTGCATTGCTGCATATATAGTAGCTCTTTTATTTATACCATTCATGTGTACAGATGTACTGTATTTTTTTTAAGTTTTTTTTTTCTGTTCCATCTATAGGTCCATCTGTGGTAGAGACAGAGGAGTGGTAGTGGGAATCTGAGTCTGTGTCGGCTGATGCATCTCGAGCTGATCACCAGTGGTTGGTAGGTCTGCCTCAGTAGGGGACAGAAGTCACCCTGCTGAAGGTGACTTGGAGGGTCTGCTGGCGGTCTTTTTGTCCACCTCTATGGGGAAAGAAGCTCTTCGTCTGAGAGTTATCCAGGGAGATCCCCTGTGGTCACACAGTGTCAGGTTTAAAGGCTGGGTGAGACTGAGTTTGGCAATTGGGCACTCACCTTTAGACATCATGGAACTCCTCCTAACACAGCTAGGAGTCACATGACTGCCTGGTCCAAGTTATGGACCAGCAGGATGGATCCTTCCAATGATGTCAGCCAAGGAAGTAACTGACCTCTGGGTAGACTTTCTTCTGGACCATCTCGCATGTGACCTATACTCTGATCCATGTGGCTTTCTTCCTAACTCATTTCTATCTTGTCTGTAGTTCAGCCTTCCCCATCACTAGATGCAAACCCTCTGTAGGTCTTTGTCTGTCCACTGTTGTCCCCACCTTAAGTGCTCAGGTGTCCTATCGAGTTTGTGTTTTATATTTGTTTGTTTGTCCACCTCTGCTTCCCTGCCTATTTCCCCACACACTCCATATTACCTTCCCCACCTATTGCTCATCTTCTTTTATATAATAAAAGGCTCCTGTTCCACAAAAAATGCCCTTCTTCCCCTCCTTTTGGTTACTCTTGTGTATTTTATTTGCTTGCTATTCGCAGTTTTCTGCATTCTTCTTTGGTCCCCTTTTATATGCTTTGACAGACCTTTTCCGCCTGCTCCATGCCCAAGTTGTTTGCAGTGATGAGGTCCTTTTATGTGTGCATAACCTAGTGAATGCTTCATTCCTTTTCTTGTTACATTGATTATGTGATGTATACAAACATAGCCCTTTCCCTACAGTTCCCTAGCATGACTGCTGCCTGTAATGTTGTGGTGACACTTATTTATGTTGCAGCCATTTTCTAAGAATACTTGTGATGTGCCAGTCCTAATACATGGCTGCATAGCTGCAGGCCACACCCACACTACAGTATTTGTGATATTTAATACTGTGCAATCTCACACCATATGCTTCTGAATAATCCCCACAGACTGTATTAACAGTCACTCCGTGGAATGCTCTACCTATGGGTTACTCTTTTTGGGACTAGAGGAGGTGGATAAGCCTTGGAGTCTAAACAGAAGGATTTACTTTTTTAATTAAATTAAGCTTATAAGCATACAACCTTTTATGGCTTTTAAAATGAATAACTTTATTATTGGATTACTGCTGCTGAATTTAACATATCCAGTTTTACTGTACTCATTTTATTTTTAATTGGTATCATTCTAGATGCCACTGTTTAAAAGACACTTCAGAGTTAAAAACTAGGATTTTCTCAATTAGAATCTGAACCTATTACTATAGGTGGGCCACAAGGCTCCATTATTGCCCCCTCCTGTGCTCCATATTCACCTAAAAACCTTCCTAATGACCTCCTCATCTCCCATTAATCCTCTTATACTGATAACACGGTTTTGTGATTTCCAAGTTCTAGTAATAACCATTTTGAGTAATAATACTATTAGCCAATAAAGTTGTTATGAAGTGGGGGTTTCCTTCAATTACCCACACCTAAAATTATATGTTCAGTCTCTCTTATCTTTTGTTTAAACACATCTGTAACATGTCCAAAAATGTGAACCCAATCCTCTCTTTGTCCTATGTCACACCTCCAGCAAACCTGGACCTGTTGCTGGAAACATCTTTTCCAACCTGGTAGGCAGATAAAAATGCATATGAGAACAGTGCCATCCAAGTATTCAAGGTCATCTTTGTTTAGTAATTTTATCCATAGGATTTTTCTCACCTTAATTTTAAACCTGAAAAAAATCAAACCTTTCAAACAGTTCATCACCCTGAAAACTCTAAAAATCAACCCTAGCAAAGAGGAATGTTTAATCCTTGCTTCCACTATCCACTGTAAAAAACACAGGATAGTCTTTCCATGAACTAGTTAACCACTAAGTTGACTTTGATGTATAGGCCAGCCAGTAACGGCCAAATTGATTCCCTTTTGTCAAATTAAAAGAACCGAGCACAGCAAATCTTCATCTTCATCTTTCTGTTTTCTACTACTCAGTGCCAATATTCCAAATGTTACACCTAATTTTATTTACATTGAACATTCACTTTAACAGTAGAATATTCACAATCGGTCATTTTAATAATTTGTTCCTAAGTATTCTTTTGCACCCCCAATTTAAAATATTTGATATGGAAATATCTACAATACCTCCCCAAAACTACTACAACAAATCATCCTCAGATATGTAGTTAGATTTATCATCAAACAACATTTGCTTCCACCTAGCTAGATAGGATTTTGCTTGTACCTAATAAAAATAGCTTATAAATAATTTGGAATGCCCAAGGCTCCAAGTGCCCCCACTTCATCAGGCAAAATCAGCATATTTTAGGCAAACCTAGGGATATGCCCCTCATGTAAAACATTCCCACATCCACTTTTAACATACTCAAGTAAGAGTTCAAGGACTGAAGAACTGAGCAATTGTGAAAGCGCTTACCTGTTTTTATTTGCTTTTTGGAATTAAAATGTTCTTACTCTCAGCACTGGGCATCTTTTTGTTTGCTGCCCACTCTATTGTGTGCTAATCCTGCTTCTTAAACTGATGAGCTCCCACAATTCACCAAAGCAGCATCTGTTATTCCCAGCCTGTCCCAGTGGTGTTAAGTTATGGGACAAGGACAGCTGAATGTAAAATCATGTTGCACATGACAGTGCATTGATCTTCATCCATGCCACTGCATACAGTGCTAAGCAATGTAACACTTCCTGGAAATACAACCTCACCCTCAAAAACTCAATTGCATGTAAAGAAATTCTTACATCAATGGAAGTCCCCAGTGGTGCAGGTAAACTTTCCACCACACACTACCTTTTCCTGCCCTCTGAAACTATGTTGCTAGTGAGCTTCTACCAGTGGGAGCATTTACAATACCAGATCCTTTCATTAGCATAATATGGTAATGATTCCAGTGCTGCCACACACCTAGTGAGTGAGGCAGCTGACTTCTGGATAGCATGTCTTACCAATGGTAATTGTACAGCAGTGTACAGCTACACTGAATAGCAATGTGTAGTGCTGTCTAGTTACAGAGTACTATCTTCCATTCTCAGGCACCAGTGTACCCTGTTGCACATTAGCATATCAAGTACTTCTGTGTGCTATTGAACAAACTGGGAATATAATTTTATGATCCCAGGACTACCATAATTCATTTCTATGAACTGCAGTATTTCCTGTCAATATACTGAAGGTAAGTAATGTGCAATATGCCCTAGCACATCTGCTCACTGTTTGCTGTACCTGAGATCATTGGTCTATGTCTAAAATCAAAGTAGGCCTCATTAATTTAAATTCCTGTTACAGTCTAACAAAAAGTGGGATGTCCTTCAAGAATGCAACTGCAGTCATAACATGTGGGTTGTCCTGCCTCAGGCAGCCCTCGGTCGGCCGGATTCCAAAGTCTGGGTCCGACGTCGGCTGATGTCGCATTTCTCTCTGACGTCAGAGCGGCTGGAGTACATAAGCATCAGCCAATGCCATTTTCTTCAGTCTTTCTTGCCATGCGGTGCCCGAAGCAGAAGCAGTTCGCAAGTGCCGGTCGGTCAGCTCCTGTATTCTACGATACCGAAGTCATCAAAAAGCTAAGTACCCCATTGGGGACCTTTTCTTGCCTCAGCCGATGTCAGAAATTACTGAAAAAGTTAACAATTGTATTTCTTGTGGTAAACAAATACCTCATAAGGATTTCCACTCTTACTGCCTCCCTTGCCTGGGCCCAGACCACGACGTCTCGGCCTGTGTAGCCTGTGCTCGCTTCAACAAGCGCACTCTCAGGCGCCGGGCGGAGTTCGCTGAAGATTTTTTCGGCGATATTTTTGCTTACACCATGCCGTCGGATCTTCCGACATCGCAAACTCCCAAAAAGCGTAAAGACCGGGACCGACATCCTCGGCCCGCGTCTACCACCGACTCCACGCCAAAACCTAGCGCGACTGCTCCGGTTCCCTCTGAGATGGTCTCTCCACCGCTCCGAACCGAAGACACCGCATTACCGACGACTCCGATTCCAGACATTACTCCGACGCCAGTTATAGATTTTCCTCCGGATACTGAAACCGAGGAAATGCCCGAGACCATTGCTGTAGACAAGGTCACTCCTGCACGTGGAGCTGCCAGGCCCCCTATGGCCATGTCTATTAAGGCCTACACTAGGGCTAAGGCAGCCAGCAAAACAAAGCATATTACTTCTAAATCCTTACCTCAGCCGACTCCAGAGACACAAATTATGTCCATGGCTGCTGATTTGATTTCCATGATCAGAGGTTCACAGGCCCATCCTGAGAGAGGATCCCAGCCTCCTCCTGATAAAAGGCCTCGGGTTGAACCCTCTGACCCTACTCCTTCAGATGAAGATTCTGAGGGCTCTGTCCACTCAGATAGCCAGGAAGAGCTCTTCCAGACCTATGAGGACTCGGATACAGAAGATTCCATCCCCTCGGCCTCCCCTCCTGAGGATATTTCCTTTGGGGAAGTTCTACACACCATGAGGGAACATTTCAAGTGGCAAGGTCAGGAATATTCTGATTCTAGGAAATGCCTTAGGACTTTCCTTAAGAAGCCTCAGCACAGGCCCTTAGCTATTCCTCCTGTACTTGATGTTCTGGATGATTTGTATGCTGATTCTAGTGCTACCCCTGATTCTCTTCCTCCTGCTCCAGCCAAGCCAGACAGGTATTACAGGGTTCCAGAAACTCATTCCCATTTATTCAGGGCCCATACTGCTGATTTGGAAACTATTTCACAGGGGCCTAAAGGAGTTTCAGCCTCCACCTCAAAAAAACCCTTGCCCTCCAACAGGGAAGCTAGGTCATTAGAGATCGGGCAAAAAGGTTTACACATCCACTACCTTATCTATGAGAGCTTTAAATTGCCTTTTTCATATGTTACAATATCAGGATTATCTGTTAGAAGATTTACAAAAAACATTAGCCACTCCTGATCCTTTAGACAGGAAGACTTTGCAGGAAGCTGTACATAGCACTCAGCAAGTAAGCAATCACTTCCTGCAGTGTGGGTATGATGCACTGGAAGCTTCATGTAGGGCAGCTATGACAGGGGCAGTCATTTGTAGACATGCTTGGTTAAAAGATCAACCTCTGCCAGATCATGTAAAAACAAAACTTCTGGATGCACCTTTGGAAAAGAACAAGCTTTTTGGTGCAAATGCTAAGGATGTGTTAAAGACCATCGAAGAAAAAGCAAAATCAGTTCAGACTGTGAAAGATTTCCTCCAGGTTCAACCCCCCAGATTTAGTAGGAATTGGCCTTCAAAAAACTGGTCCTTTCCTAATCCAGAAAAGTTTCAAAGGGGTAAGAACAGACGTGGCCGAGGAAGAGGCCAATACAGAGGCCCTTACAGGGGATGACAATGGCAGCCAGGAAACCAAAGAAGTGACGCAGGGGATGTCCTTCAAGGATGCATCTGCAGTCCTTACAAATGGGTTGTCCTGTCGTCAGGCAGCCCTTCGGTCGGCCGGATTCCAAAGTCTGGGTCTGGCCTCGGCTGGTGTCGCACTTCACCCGACGTCATAGCTGCAGTTATTCGGGTATAAAGGCATCAGCCGACGCCATTTTCCTCAGTCTT